>NC_081783.1:21953993-22313993 GCF_963082965.1 Carassius carassius
GCTATACACTGTACTTTAGGAATAACATTTTCTAGATGAAGCCAAGTAAACATACATGGCGATTTTGACCATTTACATATAAAACAGTGTCCTTAAACTTTCATATCAACTTTTACACAATGGCGATGTGCCAATTAAGTATGCTTTGAAGCAAGAAGCCAATTTAAGTGATTTGTGAGGAAACAGCTCCCAAAGCTCAAGAGCATGTGGATTTATGATATACATTAAAGAAAAGGCACTAAGAAGTCCAGGAAATGAAGATTAGAGAAATGAGGGCCAGATGTGGGACACCCAAAGGCAAAGAGGGTAACGGTTCATACGGTCACAACCGAAAAAATGCAGATGTGCCCCTCACAAATAAACAACAAAAAATGTCTGTGTGAATGATTGACTTTGCATATAATCATGATAGACACTAAAGTCATTTTAAGAGTCATTTTCATCTAAGAAAAATGACAGGGAGATATCACTAAAATGGTTATTTCAAGTAGCAACTTCCACTTTGCATACTCAAGCAGCACATCTGACTACCACATGTCTGTTTTTTAATGTGCTGCAGAGAATAAAGGATCCACAACTGATAACGAGTCTATTAAAAAGAAGTCAGCAGGGTACACTGGAAAATAAACTAAATTATACAAGCTTTAAAGTTGAAGACAACCTGAAATGACTCCCAAGAAGCAAATTTACTTCCGTAATATGACGCATTTCAGAGTGAAACAAAACATTCAAGTGAAGCTACAGTTAATTCATTATGTGCATGTCTGTTTACTCTAGAAACACATGGGTATTTCTAAGTCCCAAAGTGTGTTTCTGCATTTGTGATGGCTCATTTTAGATAGTTAAACAAGTTCAGCTATTTTTTTTTTTTTTTTTTTACATACATGTATAATAAGTGAACAAACTCCATCGCACACCTGTAAGTAATAGGTGCGTAGAAAAATAAGACCAGGTAGGTCGTTTCAACATATAAGGAACTCCCGCACACTATCTTAACTTGCAAAATAAATTTTAATCGCACAACGTTTCGGTCACACGACCTTCATCAGGAGTATACAAATGTTCAAATTCATCTCTTTTAAGATAAACACATGACCAATTAACAGAGCTCCATCTGAAAATAATTAAGCTCATTGGGAATACATAATTAGCACCACATCATAAACAGTTACAAATTATTATAGTTACAACAATCAGTCAAGATCCCCCTATAGGTTAACAAAATCATCCAAAAAACACATAATCAACACATCGTCATCAAACAGCATCAAATTGTGATTCTAAACAGTTACAACAATCAGTCAGGCTCCATAGTCACTCAAACTCATCGTGAATATTGTGGAAATTAGACAGATGAAACTATGGTATTTTTTCTCCATCAATCTATTCATGGGTTTTTTTTTGAAGAGAGTTATGTATTGAATACAGAAAATAATCCTTTCTATTCAAAGATCATCAAATGGTATAGATACATTGACGATATTTTTTGTATCTTTTTGGGTGATCACGATGAGGCTCAAGAATTTGTGACATATTTGAAAAGCTTGGTTGACGACTTGGAATTTACTTCTGAAATTAATTCGTCTAGAGTACACTTCCTTGATATGTGGATACAGAAGAATGAAGGCAGTTTGACTACAACTTTGTTTACAAAAGAGACCGATCGTAACACACTTTTACTCGCTACCAATTTTCATCTGACTTTTTTAAAAAAAGGACTGCCTAAGAGTCAGTTCTACAGACTGAGAAGGATTTGTTATTCTGATTCCGACTTTACTGAGAAATCAAAAATAATGAAAAATTAATTTTTGAACAGAGGTTACCCTTTAGATTGGGTTGATGAAGGATTTAATACAGCTTTTAAAAAGACGCGGTCTGAATTGCTAAAAAAGACGACAAGAAAGTATTATTTTGCTTGTATTACAACATATCCACCTAAGTCTTACATGATAAAATCTATTTTTAAAAAACACTGGCATTTGTTGTCTTCTGATTCGGAGTTGAGCAATATTTTTAGACATTCTCCTTTGATTGTACACCAACGCGCTAGGAATTTAAAAGACAGCTTGGTACATGCTCGTTTTCAGAGCGTTAGCCCTCGTGCATCTCAGAGTTTACTTAGTCCTATACAGAAGGGCAATTATCGTTGTGGGAATTGTGCTCAGTGTAATAATACTTTTAAAACATCATTTTTTTCTCATCCTAGAACTGGCAAAAAATATAGCATCAAATCTGTAATTACTTGTGTTTCCACTCATGTTGTGTATTTGATCCGTTGTCCTTGTGGTATAGGCTATGGGGGATAAACGTCACGTCAATTGAAACAAAGAATTATTGAACATAAGAGTTCGATCAGAAAAAACGATCTAAATTATCCAGTTGCGGCACAATTTTTAACTTTGAATCACGATGTAACCTCTTTATGCTTTTGTGGGATTGAGAAAGTAACTTTTTCCACCTAGAGGTGGAGTCATTGAATTACTTTTACAGAGAGGTGAACTGTTTTGGATTTACACCCTTCAAATTTTATCACCTATGGGTATGAACGATGAAGCATTATTTAATGTAATGTTATAGTCATGCAATTGTTTTGAATGAGGTGTTGTTTCTACTATGTATTCACGATGAGTTTGAGTGACTATGGAGCCTGACTGATTGTTGTAACTGTTTAGAATTACAATTTGATGCTGTTTGATGACGATGTGTTGATTATGTGTTTTTTGGATGATTTTGTTAACCTATAGGGGGATCTTGACTGATTGTTGTAACTATAATAATTTGTAACTGTTTATGTGGTGCTAATTATGTATTCCCAATGAGCTTAATTATTTTCAGATGGAGCTCAGTTAATTGGTCATGTGTTTATCTTAAAAGAGATGAATTTGAACATTTGTATTCTCCTGATGAAGGTCGTGTGACCGAAACGTTGTGCGATTAAAATTTATTTTGCAAGTTAAGATAGTGTGCGGGAGTTCCTTATATGTTACATACATGTATAATAAAATGTACTCTTTTAAATAAGCTCTTACAAGCCTGTCACAATGGCTTGTATGTTTTCATTTGTCATCATCTTCATATTCTAAATGTTTTCATTTGTCATCATCTTCATATTCTAAACTGGTCTGCATTGCCTGTAGTCACAGGACTATGCAGCTTTATAGATGTTCTTAAAGTTTTTCTGTCTCAAAATATCTACGTGCATCACAATGCAGTGGTTTTATATAGAGATGCAGAGTGTGTCTCTCTGAATGCCTGCTTCAGCTTGTTTACCATTGAATATTTGGCTTTTCTCATGAAAATAATGTACACAGTCTGTGTATCAGTATATATTTTAGTACCACTGGGCAATAATTGGTGTATGAAGCAGAAAATGGGTCAGTCAGGGGAAAAAATAGTATGCCGTGTCCCTGTTCTTTCTGCAACACTAGTCCTCCTCTTCCTCCATCTCTCTCTCCTCTGTTTTACTGCCCTTTGGACCATCAGATTGTCCTGCATGCCACAAAATCTGATATATTTGAGAATGCAAAATATCAGAGCTGGCATTTAGTTGCATTGCACGTTATTCATTCCTTGATGAAAACAAAGATTCAGTTTGGATTTTGCTGCATTAGCCTCGACTCGCCTCTCAGCGCATAACCCCTCCCCCACAACTCTGCAGTCTGTGAGATAAGAGCACATTTCCTGTTTTCTCCTCCTGACAACAGCTGACACATTCTAATGGAGCGGGTGTGTTTATATGCCACTGAATTTTTCTATGAAAACACAGTTGCCACAGAAGCATTTAGTCACTAAAGTTCCACAAAAATGTATGAATGTCAATACACTAAATGACAAATATCATCATCTAAAAAAATAAAATAGCACCAGCACACTTTAAATCAGTAGAATTAACTGTTAAATACAACTTTGCGTTTGTGAAGCATTAGTGGATCATGTTCACAGTTAATGTGATTCTCTATTTCTGTGGTTCCTCTACTAGTACACCTGTGTGAACATGAGGAAAACCTACTTCTTACATCCACTAAACATCACAAAAAGTGTCTAGTGTCTAGTTCTAGTGTCAAACACACTAAGCAGACATAATGAAGAAAGGCAACTTAAGAAAGGAATAAAAAAAGATTCTGTATAAATACTTGGGGAAACTGTAAGCAATACTGTAACAGTCACATAAAGAAATCTCACCTCTGCACTAACGTCTTCTGTATTCCTGTTTTGCTTTGGCACAGTTCTTGTGCCACTCAAGTCAAAGTTTAAAACACTTTGACTAGAGGGCTGCAAAAACTTCAGATCACTCTTTCTGGAGTCAGTAGTGCCACACATTTCATAATTGTACACGTGCTGTAAAGTTCCTGTTCCCCCTACGTCTGCGTAAAGAGGAGGATAATACGGAATAACTGGAAGATTCGCTCCAGATTTGTAAAACATCCGCTCGCGTCTCCATCTGTAGCATTTGACTGACAGTATGGCGATGATAGACACGATAAAGAGAAACGAAACTACAGCCAAGGCCAAGACCAGATAGAAAGTCAGGTTGACGTTGTAGTCCTTGTCGTGCGTAAAGTCAGTGAACTCCGAGAGTACTTCAGGGAAGCTGTCCGCCACCGCCACGTTAACATTAACTGTAGCTGATCGAGAGGGCTGCCCGTTGTCCTCCACTACAACAGTGAGTCTCTGTTTCACAGCATCTTTATCTGTCACTTGGCGCACAGTTCTTATTTCTCCATTCTGTAAGCCCACTTCAAACAGCGCCCTGTCTGTGGCTTTCTGCAGTTTATATGAGAGCCAGGCATTCTGTCCAGAGTCCACATCAACAGCCACCACTTTAGTCACCAGATAACCCGCATCTGCAGAACGAGGCACTATTTCAGCCACCACAGAAGCGCCTGACTGGACCGGATACAGAACCTGAGGCGCGTTGTCATTCTGGTCCTGAATCATTATTTTCACGCTCACGTTGCTACTGAGAGGAGGAGAGCCTCCGTCCTGCGCTTTCACTGTGATTGTAAAAGATTTTAATTGTTCATAATCAAACGATTTTGTTGCATAAACAGTCCCACTGTTAGAGTTGATAGAAACTAATGACGAAATTGGTGTGCCGTTCAAATCATTATCTGAAATAAAGTACGATAGGCGTGCGTTCGCCCCCAAATCTGCGTCGTGCGCTTTAACACTGAACAAAGACAGAGAAGGCGGATTATTCTCCATCACATACGCATTATATGAATCCTGCTCAAACTGAGGAGCGTGATCATTTACATCAGTGATCTTTACTTTTAAAATATTTTTGCTAAACAATGAAGGACTGCCTCTATCTTTGGCTGTGATGGTAATATTATACTCAGGAATGTCTTCTCTGTCTAGCTCGGAGTCCGTGACGATACTGTAATAATTAGTCAAAGATGATTCGATTTTAAACGGGAGGTCCCTATCAATAAAACAGGTTATTTTTCCATTTTCTTCAGAATCGCTGTCTTGTATATTTATCATGGCCACAACGGTTCCAAGAGGTGCATTTTCTGGTATATTGTTAGAAAAAGACATAAGCGTCATTTTTGGTGCGTTATCATTTACGTCTGTAACTTCTACAATCACATCAGAGGAATCTGATAAGCCCCCCTGATCTTTAGCTTGAATTTGAAACTCATGAACAGCAGACTCCTCAAAATCAAGCTCACCAATCAGTCTTATTTCACCGCTGGATGGATCGACAGAAAACAGGTCTCGGATTTTGGGTGTGGTGTGCTCGAAATAATATCCAATTTGTGCATTTGAGAAAGTATCCGCATCGGTTGCGTTAACAGTAACCAGCAACGATCCCTTTGCGGTGTTTTCTGGGATAGATATTTTGTACGTGTCCTTTTGGAAAACCGGTGCATTGTCATTTATATCCAGAACAATTATGTGTATTTTCACCATGCCAGATCGCTTGGGGTTGCCTCCATCTGTAGCAGTTATAGTTAAATATAAATGTTCTTGTTTCTCTCTGTCTAAAGGTGTTTGCAAAACAAGCTCTACGTTTTTACTGCTGCTAGATCGAGTTTGTGTCTTTACTGTAAAATGATCAGTAGGATTAACTGAATAACTCTGAATACTGTTAATGCCGACATCAAGATCAACTGCGCTATCCACAGTAAAACGCGCCCCGGTTGAAGCAAACTCACTGATTTCTAATGTAATTTCACCTTTTGGAAACGCAGGACTGTTGTCATTAACATCCAGTATTTCTATGGTGATGCGATAGAGCTCGATGGGATTTTCTAAGATGACTTCAAAGCTCAGACTGCACGCGGATACAGCACCAGAGCACAAAAGCTCCCTGTCGATTCTCTCCTTAATAATGATGTGCCCTTTCTCCCGGTCCAGCGCAACATATTCGCGGCCACCAGCTGTAAAGATCCGCGCTTTCCCCGTTGTCAGCCTTTTAAGCTCAAGACCTAAGTCTTTAACTATGTCTCCGACGAAGGAACCAGGTGTCATCTCCTCTGGCACGGAATAACGGACCTGTCCATACGCGCCACAGAGAAAGTGTACAAACAAAAGAGCACACGGCGGCCATGCACAATGACAATCCTTTTTTCTCATGTTGATGGCGGTGCTTCGATTAATCTCTCAACAAAAATATATACAATATCCACTCGACAGCGCAGAAAAGACTTTAAAAATCTATAATATTAAAGTAAATATTAAATATGAGCCAGAGCAAGAACACGGTGTCAAAAGCATCGTCCAGTTTTCGCGGCGCGTACGGCGTTGTACTAAATGCACAGCCCTTACATACGAAACTGGCACGGAAGGCGTGCATGATGCATAAAATCAGACAGATCTACCTTATCAACCAACAGCGACTCTTAGGGTTTAATCCAAGAACTGCAAAATGCTTGCCACGGGTGCTTTATTAGAGCTGTCTTAAGAAAATGGTCGTACTGGAGTAGAGTGCAAGCAGCAACATCAACTTTTGCGCGCATCACTGTGAATTATTAGAACACTATTTCTTTTCAAAAACGTGAAATCATTATAATAACTTTTAAACCGACAAAAGTATTTTGTGGAAATTTAAAGGAAAATGGTCAAAACTCCACACACTCCTCTGCACGCGGTTTTCATTATGTAAATATTTTTAAACAATAGTAAATAAGAGAATATTTCCAAATGCAGCATTGATAAAAACTAAATTAAGCAATTAAATTAAACACAATCTCATTCCACACACCTCACCTGATTTTCTGTATCTCTGGATATCTGTTTATGCTCCAGAATGTGCGTGAGTGTCTGTGTTCCATCGGCGTCCAAACTAATGATGCTCTGACTACAAGGTCGGACAAATGTCAGATCACTCTTTCTTGAGTCAGTAGTGCCACACATTTCATAATTAAACACTTGCTTTAGAGTTCCTGTGCCCCCTACGTCTGCGTAAAGAGGCGGATAATACGGAATAACTGGAAGATTCGCTCCAGATTTGTAAAACATCCGCTCGCGTCTCCATCTGTAGCATTTGACTGACAGTATGGCGATGATAGACACGATAAAGAGAAACGAAACTACAGCCAAGGCCAAGACCAGATAGAAAGTCAGGTTGTCGTTGTAGTCCTTGTCGTGCGTAAAGTCAGTGAACTCCGAGAGCACTTCAGGGAAGCTGTCCGCCACCGCCACGTTAACATTGACTGTAGCTGATCGAGAGGGCTGCCCGTTGTCCTCCACTACAACAGTGAGTCTCTGTTTCACAGCATCTCTATCTGTCACTTGGCGCACAATTCTTATTTCTCCATTCTGTAAGCCCACTTCAAACAGCGCCCTGTCTGTGGCTTTCTGTAGTTTATATGAAAGCCATGCATTCTGTCCAGAGTCCACATCAACAGCCACCACTTTAGTCACCAGATAACCCACATCTGCAGAACGAGGCACTATTTCAGCCACCACAGAAGCGCCTGACTGGACCGGATACAGAACCTGAGGCGCGTTGTCATTCTGGTCCTGAATTGTTATTTTCACGCTCACGTTGCTGCTGAGAGGAGGAGAGCCTCCGTCCTGCGCTTTTACGCGAATGTTAAATTCTTTTGTCTGCTCATAATCAAACGAACGGACAGCAAGAATCTCTCCACTCTCTGCATTCACTGAAATAAACGTCGAAGCAGAGACGCCATTCACAAGAATATCTTCTAGAAAATATGAAATACGCGCGTTATTGCCAGAGTCTTTGTCATGCGCTTTAACAGATAACACAGAGACTCCGGGTGAATTATTTTCCATTACATATGCGGTGTATGACTGACGCTGAAACACAGGGGCGTTGTCATTGACATCCGATATTTTCAGAGTCAGTGTTTTATTAGTAGAGAAAGAAGGCGAGCCCTCATCAATAGCTGTTATTGTGATATTATATTCAGACATTTTTTCACGGTCTAAAATCTGATCAGTAACTAAAGTGTAGAAATTTGAGGAGGAAGATTTAATGCCAAATGGCACATCTGAATTAACTAAGCATTTTAATTGGCCGTTTCTACCGGAGTCTATATCTTTAATGTTCAGCATCGCTATCACTGTGTCTGGAGTAGAGTCCTCTGGAATGGGACTGGAAAATGAGATAATGCTGATAACAGGTGCATTGTCATTAACATCAGTCAATTCAATAAGCACTTTACTATTATCTGTTAGTCCTCCCTTATCTATGGCCTCAAGATTTAGTTCATATTGCTTCGACCTTTCATAGTCCAACAAGCCATTTACGCAGATTTCCCCAGTGTTCTTATCAATTCTAAAAAGGTCTAAGTCTTTCCCAGAGCTTTGTGAAAAAAAATATGTTACCTCACCATTTGCTCCTTTGTCTTTGTCTGTAGCACGTACTGTTAGCACCCTTGTACCTATAGCTGCATTTTCTGCTAAAGAAACTCTGTACACTGACTTACTGAACACGGGTGTGTTGTCGTTGACATCAATTACTGTGACATCTATTTTAATTGTACCAGATTTTTGAGGGCTCCCTTCATCAAACGCGGCCAAGGTCAGTTTAAGTTCCTCTTCTCTCTCCCTGTCTAACGGCGATTGCAAAACCATTTCAACGTATTTTGTACCATCATTGCGCGATTGTTCTTTCAATGAAAAATAATCAGTTGGCATTAGAGTGTACCTTTGAAGTGTATTTAATCCAACATCAGGATCATGCGCACTGTCTAATGAAAAGCGAGCCCCGGGAACAGCAAACTCGCTAATTTGAAAGTTTATCTCTTTTCTATTAAAAACAGGTGCATGATCATTAATATCTAATATTTCTACATCAATTCTATGCAGCTCCATGGGGTTTTCTAGAATGATCTGAAAATGTAAAGAGCAGGGAGACACTTGGGCGCACAGCTCCTCTCTATCTATCCTCTCTTTCACTACCAGAGTCCCTTTATCTACATGCAGACCGATGTACTCACGACTGTCCTCCGTAAAGATCCGCGCTCGACCAGATTTCAACCTCTTTACATCCAAACCGAGATCCTGAACGATATTTCCCACCAGCGAGCCCTTTGTCATCTCCTCTGGAATAGAATAACGGACCTGCCCGCGCGCAACGGCAAGGACAAAGACGCACAGCACGAGAGGCTGCATTAGCCATGATGAAATCCGCGTCGAAGATGTGCCTCTTTGGGCGTAAGAATAACATAGAACCGACATAATCCAAATCTTCTTTCACAAAAGGACTTAGAAAATATGTAAAATATCAGTGATGTAAAAAGAAGAGTCAATCGATGGTTCAACCATCCAATGTTAGAAAGAGACCGTATGAAATGAAAGAGATATTCTGAAGACCGTATGATGTCAGAAAGTGGAGGAGGATCTAAGAAAGGCTGTTTAAAAAAGCTCCACATACTGACCAACAGCGGCACTTACAGTATAAAACAAATTTTGCGCTGAACAATTGTTTGATACAGAGCAAATCATAATAAAAATGTAGAGAAATAATAGCAATAATAATAATGATAATAATAATAATAATAATAATAATAATACAATTTTAACACAAATGTTTGATTAAATGACTTATTTACTTTATGACCTAAAAGTTCAGGTATGGCGTGATTCATTGGGACACACCTGTTTATAAACACATACACTTCCATATTAAGGAAATCAGAAAAAGCTTAAAAGAACGAAATGAATTAAAATTTACTCGAGCTCACCTGATCAAAAGAATGCTCATCATTCAGTTTTCCTCTCTGCGCATGCGTGAGTGTCTGTGTTCCGCTGCTGTCCAGACTAATGATGCTTTCACTGCAAGGTCTGCCGTATTTCAGATCACTCTTTCTGGAGTCAGTGGTTCTGCAAACCTCATAATTGTACACGTGCTGTAAAGTTCCTGTGCCCCCTACGTCTGCGTAAAGAGGCGGATAATACGGAATAACTGGAAGATTCGCTCCAGATTTGTAAAACATCCGCTCGCGTCTCCATCTGTAGCATTTGACTGACAGTATGGCGATGATAGACACGATAAAGAGAAACGAAACTACAGCCAAGGCCAAGACCAGATAGAAAGTCAGGTTGTCGTTGTAGTCCTTGTCGTGCGTAAAGTCAGTGAACTCCGAGAGTACTTCAGGGAAGCTGTCCGCCACCGCCACGTTAACATTGACTGTAGCTGATCGAGAGGGCTGCCCGTTGTCCTCCACTACAACAGTGAGTCTCTGTTTCACAGCATCTTTATCTGTCACTTGGCGCACAGTTCTTATTTCTCCATTCTGTAAGCCCACTTCAAACAGCGCCCTGTCTGTGGCTTTCTGCAGTTTATATGAGAGCCAGGCATTCTGTCCAGAGTCCACATCAACAGCCACCACTTTAGTCACCAGATAACCCACATCTGCAGAACGAGGCACTATTTCAGCCACCACAGAAGCGCCTGACTGGACCGGATACAGAACCTGAGGCGCGTTGTCATTCTGGTCCTGAATCATTATTTTCACGCTCACGTTGCTGCTGAGAGGAGGAGAGCCTCCGTCCTGCGCTTTTACGCGAATGTTAAAATCTTTTGTCTGCTCATAATCAAACGAACGGACAGCAAGAATCTCTCCACTCTCTGCATTCACTGAAATAAACGTCGAAGCAGAGACACCATTCACAAGAATATCTTCTAGAAAATATGAAATACGCGCGTTATTGCCAGAGTCTTTGTCATTCGCTTTAACAGATAACACAGAGACTCCGGGTGAATTATTTTCCATCACATATGCGGTGTATGACTGACGCTGAAACACAGGGGCGTTGTCATTGACATCAGATATTTTCAGAGTCAGTGTTTTATTAGTAGAGTAAGAAGGTGAGCCCTCATCAATAGCTGTTATTGTGATATTATACTCTGAGACCTTCTCCCGATCCAAGAGCTCATCAGTGACTAAACTGTAAAAATTTGGGCTTGATGACTTTATTTTAAACGGTAAATTCTGAGCAATGTAGCACTTGACTATTCCGTTTTTCCCCGAATCTAAATCTTTGACATTCAGCATTGCTATTACAGTCTCTGGTGCTGAACTCTCCGCCACTGGGTTTGAAAATGAAATTGTGCTTATTATAGGAGCATTGTCGTTTATATCAGTAATTTCAATATGCACTTTGCTAGTATCACTTAATCCTCCTTTGTCGGTTGCTTCTACATATAATTCATATTTTTTTGATTTCTCGAAATCCAACTGACCATTAACTATAAGATCTCCAGAACTGGAATCTATTTGGAAGAGGTTAGATAACCGTTCACTGCTCTGTGAAAAAGAATAGGTAACATCTCCATAAGATCCCACGTCTTTATCATTTGCACTCACCCTTAACACAGAGGATCCTTTAGGAAGATTCTCTGGAATAGATGCTTTATAGATTGACTGACTGAAAACAGGAGCATTGTCATTTGCATCTAAAACAATAACGTTTATCTTGATAGTGCCCGTTTTTTGAGGGTTTCCGCCATCGAAGGCTGTTAAAGTCATTTGATGTTCTTCTCCAGTTTCTCTGTCAAGGGGTTTTTGCAAAATCATTTCTACGTATTTTGTATCATCGTGGTGAGCAGGTATTTTAACTGTGAAAAGATCAGATGGGGTTAATTTATATGTCTGAATAGAATTTAGACCTACATCAGGATCATTAGCGCTATCGATTGAATATCGAGCCCCAGACAAAGCTGATTCGCTTATCTGAAAAGTAATCTCTTTTTTCATGAAAACAGGAGCATGATCGTTGATATCTAATATTTCCACATCAATTCTATGCAGCTCCATGGGGTTTTCTATAATGATCTGAAAATGTAAGGAGCAGGGAGACACTTGGGCGCACAGCTCCTCTCTATCTATCCTCTCTTTCACTACCAGAGTCCCTTTATCTACATTCAGACCGATGTACTCACGACTGTCCTCCGTAAAGATCCGCGCTCGACCAGATTTCAGCCTCTTTACATCCAAACCGAGATCCTGAACGATATTTCCCACCAGCGAGCCCTTTGTCATCTCCTCTGGAATAGAATAACGGACCTGCCCGCGCGCAACGGTCAGGACAAAGACGCACAGCACGAGAGGCTGCATTAGCCATGATGAAATCCGCGTCGAAGATGCGCCTCTTTGGGCATAAGAATAACAAAGAACCGACATAATCCAAATGTTCTATTCACTCAAGAAGAAAATATTAAGAACGAATGAATCAGAAAGGTTGAAAACATAAATGTTCATCTGAAAATACAAGGCAGCGAATGTCTCGATGCTTTAGTGTAAAGAGAGATTCTGCAGAATGTGATGTCAGAAAGAAGAGGAGGATCTAAAAGTTAATGTTTAAAGCCCCAACATATTGACAAACAGCGGCACTTAGTGCATCAGAGAAACATTACAATGAATGAATGAATAAATAAAAACTTATGAGCAATACAGATAATGACATGCATTGAGACCATATTAGTACACGTACTTTGCGTTAAGGCAGAATTTTGCTAAAATATGAATTAATCATGCTTTGAAATGAACACTTAAAATATGATGTCAGGAAAATAATCAATAGCGAAGCAGAAAATATAATCTAGCCCTCAAGTAATCAGGTAAGATTCACTGTGTGCACAAATTAGCAAAATGTAAAAGTTCTGAAAAATTATTAAAAAAAAAAAGAAAGAGAGAAAGAAATAATATCTGAGCGCAACTGGCAAAATGAAAATTAAAACAACTTTGTCTGTAAAAAAAAAAAAAAAAAAAATTACACACATATATTAATAACATAGAACGGTTATGGTCTTGATTTGAATTGTGATGTACAGTCACTTAAATATTATCGTAAATTTAATTTAATTTAAATTTAATAAATAAATAAACTACAGTGCACAACCATAAAAGCGATGAAGCCAGAATGATAGCATTATATATAAATGGACACTAGAAAGTCATATTCAGGATCATTCACTCGAGCTCACCTGATCAAAAGAATGCTCATCAATAAATTTTCCTCTCTTCGCATGTGTGAGTGTCTGTGTTCCGCTGCTGTCCAGACTAATGATGCTTTCACTGCAAGGTCTGCCGTATTTCATATCACTCTTTCTGGAGTCAGTGGTTCTGCAAACCTCATAATTGTACACGTGCTGTAAAGTTCCTGTGCCCCCTACGTCTGCGTAAAGAGGCGGATAATACGGAATAACTGGAAGATTCGCTCCAGATTTGTAAAACATCCGCTCGCGTCTCCATCTGTAGCATTTGACTGACAGTATGGCGATGATAGACACGATAAAGAGAAACGAAACTACAGCCAAGGCCAAGACCAGATAGAAAGTCAGGTTGTCGTTGTAGTCCTTGTCGTGCGTAAAGTCAGTGAACTCCGAGAGCACTTCAGGGAAGCTGTCCGCCACCGCCACGTTAACATTGACTGTAGCTGATCGAGAGGGCTGCCCGTTGTCCTCCACTACAACAGTGAGTCTCTGTTTCACAGCATCTTTATCTGTCACTTGGCGCACAGTTCTTATTTCTCCATTCTGTAAGCCCACTTCAAACAGCGCCCTGTCTGTGGCTTTCTGCAGTTTATATGAGAGCCAGGCATTCTGTCCAGAGTCCACATCAACAGCCACCACTTTAGTCACCAGATAACCCACATCTGCAGAACGAGGCACTATTTCAGCCACCACAGAAGCGCCTGACTGGACCGGATACAGAACCTGAGGCGCGTTATCATTCTGGTCCTGAATCGTTATTTTTACGCTCACGTTGCTGCTGAGAGGAGGATTTCCTCCGTCCTGCGCTTTTACGCGAATGTTAAAATCTTTTGTTTGTTCATAATCAAACGAACGGACAGCAAGAATCTCTCCACTCTCTGCATTCACTGAAATAAACGTCGAAGCAGAGACGCCATTCACAAGAATATCTTCTAGAAAATATGAAATACGTGCGTTATTGCCAGAGTCTTTGTCATGCGCTTTAACAGATAGCACAGAGACTCCGGGTGAATTATTTTCCATTACATATGCGGTGTATGACTGACGCTGAAACACAGGGGCGTTGTCATTGACATCAGAGATTTTCAGAGTCAGTGTTTTATTAGTAGAGTAAGAAGGCGAGCCCTCATCAATAGCTGTTATTGTGATATTATATTCAGACATTTTTTCACGGTCTAACAGTTGATCAGTAACCAGACTGTAGAAATTTGACGATGATTGTCTGATTTGAAATGGTAAATTAGGATTAATAAAACATCTCACCCGTCCATTTTCCCCCGAATCTAAATCTTTGACATTCAGCATCGCTATCACAGTCTCGGGAGAGGAATTTTCTGGCAAAGGGTTTGAGAAAGATATTACATTAATTACAGGGGCATTGTCATTAACATCTGTAATTTCCACCATCACTTTACAAGCATCTGTTAAACCACCAATGTCTGTCGCCACCACATTCAGCTCATATTTCTTTGATTTTTCAAAATCTAGTGGCCCAGTGAGTAATATATCACCGTTAGAAGGATCGACATTAAAAATATTTGAGATGCCTTTGCTACTTTGGGAAAATGAATAGGAAACTTGTTTATTTGTTCCCTGGTCTGCGTCAGTTGCGCTAACCTTTAAGACTAATGATCCCATCAGCGCATTTTCAGCTACGAGTGCTGTATATACAGACTGACTAAAAACAGGCGCGTTGTCATTTGCATCCAAGACAATAATGTTAATTTTCAAGGTTCCAGTTTTCTGAGGAGATCCACCGTCAAACGCGGTTAAAATCAGATTATACTCCTCCTGTTTTTCTCTGTCTAATGACGTCTGTAAGACCATTTCGACATATTTAGTACCGTCAGTGTGAGACAAGGTTTTGAGTACAAAATGGTCGTTCGGATTTAATTTATACGTCTGAAGTGAATTTAAACCCTCGTCAGCATCATTAGCGCTATCGATTGAATATCTAGCTCCAGGTAACGCTACTTCACTAATTTGAAGATGTATCTCTTTGTTTATGAAAACAGGAGCATGATCGTTGATATCTAATATTTCTACATCAATTCTATGCAGCTCCATGGGGTTTTCTAGAATAATCTGAAAATGTAAGGAGCAGGGAGACACTTGGGCGCACAGCTCCTCTCTATCTATGCTCTCTTTCACTACCAGAGTCCCTTTATCTACATTCAGACCGATGTACTCACGACTGTCCTCCGTAAAGATCCGCGCTCGACCAGATTTCAGCCTCTTTACATCCAAACCGAGATCCTGAACGATATTTCCCACTAACGAACCCTTTGTCATCTCCTCTGGAATAGAATAACGGACCTGACCGCGCGCAACGGTCAGGACAAAGACGCACAGCACGAGAGGCTGCATTAGCCATGATGAAATCCGCGTCGAAGATGTGCCTCTTTGGAAGTAAAAACAACAAATAACCGACATAATCCAAATCCTCTGTCCCACTACAGAAGAAAAGTCGAACAAACAAAAGATTCAGAAAGGTTGAAAAATATCAAACTTCATCCGAAAACACAGGGAATGTCTCGATGCTTCAGTGTTAAACAGAGATCGTCTGAATGAAAGAGAGATTCTGCAGAATGTGATGTCAGAAAGTGGAGGAGGATCTAAAAACCAATGTTTAAATCCCAATCACACTGACCAACAGCGGCACTTAGTGCATCATAGAAACATTACAAAGAAATTTTTTTTTTTGTTTGTTTGTTCGTTTAAGAGAAATAATAAAATAATGAATAAAAAAACCTCATTAACTGCAACTAAAGTATATGTTTTGAGTAAACGAATTTTCCCCTAAAATACAAATAACAGCATGATATTAACCAAAGACCTTAATATGACCAAAGGAAACAGTCGGAGGCAAAACAGAAATATAAAATAGCCCTTAAACAATGAAGGTACAATTTGTCGTCACGCACACGTGAGCACGGCAAACACACGCAAAACACACACACACACACACACACACACACACACACACACACACACACACACACACACACACACACACACACACACACAGATAATTTTGTGTAAAATATTATTAGTAAGTTTAATATGAAAACTGTGAAAAATGTATAGTAACAAAAATGCTATCGGTACAGTAAATTCGTAAATCTTGCCAGTTTGCACTTTACAATCAAAAGATAAAAAAAAAAAAAAAACACAACAAGTCAAAAAGAACTATTAAAAGGAAACGACAAAGTCATATTCCTGCCCATTCTCTCGAGCTCACCTGATCAAAAGAATCCTCATCATTCAGTTTTCCTCTCTGCGCATGCGTGAGTGTCTGTGTTCCGCTGCTGTCCAGACTAATGATGCTTTCACTGCAAGGTCTGCCGTATTTCAGATCAGTCTTTCTGGAGTCAGTGGTTCTGCAAACCTCATAATTGTACACGTGCTGTAAAGTTCCTGTGCCCCCTACGTCTGCGTAAAGAGGCGGATAATACGGAATAACTGGAAGATTCGCTCCAGATTTGTAAAACATCCGCTCGCGTCTCCATCTGTAGCATTTGACTGACAGTATGGCGATGACAGACACGATAAAGAGAAACGAAACTACAGCCAAGGCCAAGACCAGATAGAAAGTCAGGTTGTCGTTGTAGTCCTTGTCGTGCGTAAAGTCAGTGAACTCCGAGAGTACTTCAGGGAAGCTGTCCGCCACCGCCACGTTAACATTGACTGTAGCTGATCGAGAGGGCTGCCCGTTGTCCTCCACTACAACAGTGAGTCTCTGTTTCACAGCATCTTTATCTGTCACTTGGCGCACAGTTCTTATTTCTCCATTCTGTAAGCCCACTTCAAACAGCGCCCTGTCTGTGGCTTTCTGCAGTTTATATGAGAGCCAGGCATTCTGTCCAGAGTCTACATCAACAGCCACCACTTTAGTGACCAGATAACCCACATCTGCAGAACGAGGCACTATTTCAGCCACCACAGAAGCGCCTGACTGGACCGGATACAGAACCTGAGGCGCGTTGTCATTCTGGTCCTGAATCATTATTTTCACGCTCACGTTGCTACTGAGAGGAGGAGAGCCTCCGTCCTGCGCTTTTACGCGAATGTTAAATTCTTTTGTTTGTTCATAATCAAACGAACGGACAGCAAGAATCTCTCCACTCTCTGCATTCACTGAAATAAACGTCGAGGCAGAGACGCCATTCACAAGAATATATTCTAGAAAATATGAAATACGCGCGTTATTGCCAGAGTCTTTGTCATGCGCTTTAACAGATAAAACAGAGACTCCGGGTGAATTATTTTCCATCAAATATGCGGTGTATGACTGACGCTGAAACACAGGGGCGTTGTCATTGACATCAGAGATTTTCAGAGTCAGTGTTTTATTAGTAGAGTAAGAAGGGGAGCCCTCATCACTTGCTGTTATTATTATATTATATTCAGATAATTTTTCACGGTCTAGTAATTGATCGGTTGTTACACTATAAAAATTTGAGGCGGATGACTGTATTTTGAATGGCAAATTTGGACCAATATAACATTTAACCTGTCCATTTCTCCCTGAATCTAAATCTTTGACATTCAGCATCGCTATCACAGTCTCTGGCTCTGCGTCCTCGGGTATTGGGTTAGAAAAAGAAATTACGCTTATCAGGGGTGCATTGTCATTAACGTCAATTAATTCGATAATAACTTTACTGGAATCTGTTAAGCCACCTTTATCTGTTGCTTCAACATGCAATTGAAAACGTTTTGACTTCTCGAAATCCAGGTCACTGTTAACAATAATGTCACCAGTTTGTGAATCTATATTGAACAGTTCTAAAGCCTTTCCTGAGGTTTGTGAGAAGGAATACGTCAGTTCAGCATTCGTGCCTTTGTCTTTGTCAGTTGCAGTCACCCTCACAACATCAGTGCCCTTTGCTGAATTTTCTAATAAGGAGACTCTATACATGGGGAGACTAAACACGGGAGCATTGTCATTTGCGTCGATAACAAGAACACTTATTTTAATAGTGCCTGATTTCTGAGGACTGCCGCCGTCAAACGCCGTCAACACTAATTTATGCTCCTCTTGATTTTCTCTATCTAGTGTTTTTTGTAGAACCATTTCAACATATTTCAATCCATCATCACCTATCTGTTCTTTCAGTGAAAAATGATCAGTCGGATTGAGTGTGTATTTCTGAAGGGTATTTAAACCCACATCAAAATCTTGCGCATTATCTAAAGAAAATTTGGCTCCAGGAACAGCCAGCTCACTAATTTGAAAGCTTATTTCCTTTCTAACAAAAACTGGAGCATGATCATTGATATCTAATATTTCAACATCAATTCTATGCAGCTCCATTGGATTTTCTAGAATGATCTGAAAATGTAAGGAGCAGGGAGACACTTGGGCGCACAGCTCCTCTCTATCTATCCTCTCTTTCACTTCCAGAGTCCCTTTATCTACATTCAGACCGATGTACTCACGACTGTCCTCCGTAAAGATCCGCGCGCGACCAGATTTCAACCTCTTTACATCCAAACCGAGATCCTGAACGATATTTCCCACCAGCGAGCCCTTTGTCATCTCCTCTGGAATAGAATAACGGACCTGCCCGCGCGCAACGGTCAGGACAAAGACGCACAGCACGAGAGGCTGCATTAGCCATGATGAAATCCGCGTCGAAGATGTGCGTCTTTGGGCGTAAGAATAACATAGAACCGACATAATCCAAATCCTCTGTCCCAATACAGAAGAAAAGTCGAACAAACAAAAGATTCAGAAAGGTTGAAAAATATCAAACTTCATCCGAGAACACAAGGCAGAAAATTTCTCGATGCTTCAGTGTTAGCAGAGATTTTCCGAATGAAAGAGACATTCTGCAGAATATGATGTCAGAAAGAAGAGGAGGATCTGAAAACAAAATGTTTAAAGCCAGAACATACTGACCAACAGCGGCACTTGGTGCATCAGAAAAATATTACACTAAAAAAGGCTGTTAAAGAGTAATACAGAAAATGACATGACCTGCTTCCAAAGTAGTTTATACATTAACACGACTTTTGATGAAATATTAATAAGATTATGTTCTGAACCGAACATCTAAGAATAAAAGCAAAGGAAATAGTCAAAAGCAAAAAATAAATAAAAATAATAATAACTACAATATAGACCTAGTTATACAGACATGATTCAATGAGACTCGCTCATACGTTCAAACATACTCAGAACAAAAATCTCTTAGTGCAATTACGAAAATAAAAATACTTTGTCTGCATGCAATTTCCTATAAAACATTTAAAAGTTAAGGTTTTAAAATGAACAAGTGTGAAAAAGTATAGTGTAGACAATGCTATCGGTACAGGAAATTTCAACTATAGTTTCATTATATATATATATATATATATATATATATATATATATATATATATATATATATATATATATATATATATATAATACAAATAAAACAACAATACAGTCCAATTTGTAAAGCCAGAAAGGGATTAAATGAATGAAGATCAGAAAGTCATATTCATAGCCATTCATATCCGCTCACCTGATCAAAAGAATGCTCATCATTCAGTTTTCCTCTCTTCGCATGCGTGAGTGTCTGTGTTCCGCTGCTTTCCAGACTAATGATGCTTTCACTGCAAGGTCTGCCGTATTTCAGATCACTCTTTCTGGAGTCAGTGGTTCTGCAAACCTCATAATTGTACACGTGCTGTAAAGTTCCTGTGCCCCCTACGTCTGCGTAAAGAGGCGGATAATACGGAATAACTGGAAGATTCGCTCCAGATTTGTAAAACATCCGCTCGCGTCTCCATCTGTAGCATTTGACTGACAGTATGGCGATGATAGACACGATAAAGAGAAACGAAACTACAGCCAAGGCCAAGACCAGATAGAAAGTCAGGTTGTCGTTGTAGTCCTTGTCGTGCGTAAAGTCAGTGAACTCCGAGAGCACTTCAGGGAAGCTGTCCGCCACCGCCACGTTAACATTGACTGTAGCTGATCGAGAGGGCTGCCCGTTGTCCTCCACTACAACAGTGAGTCTCTGTTTCACAGCATCTTTATCTGTCACTTGGCGCACAGTTCTTATTTCTCCATTCTGTAAGCCCACTTCAAACAGCGCCCTGTCTGTGGCTTTCTGCAGTTTATATGAGAGCCAGGCATTCTGTCCAGAGTCCACATCAACAGCCACCACTTTAGTCACCAGATAACCCACATCTGCAGAACGAGGCACTATTTCAGCCACCACAGAAGCGCCTGACTGGACCGGATACAGAACCTGAGGCGCGTTGTCATTCTGGTCCTGAATCATTATTTTCACGCTCACGTTGCTGCTGAGAGGAGGAGAGCCTCCGTCCTGCGCTTTTACGCGAATGTTAAAATATTTTGTCTGCTCATAATCAAACGAACGGACAGCAATAATCTCTCCACTCTCTGCATTAACTGAAATAAACGTCGAAGCAGAGACACCATTCACAAGAATATCTTCTAGAAAATATGACATACGTGCGTTATTGCCAGAGTCTTTGTCATGCGCTTTAACAGATAACACAGAGACTCCGGGCGAATTATTTTCCATCAGATATGCAGTGTATGACTGACGCTGAAACACAGGGGCGTTGTCATTGACATCAGAGATTTTCAGTCAGTGTTTTATTAGTAGAGTAAGAAGGCGAGCCCTCATCAATAGCTGTTATTGTGATATTATATTCAGACATTTTTTCACGGTCTAACAGTTGATCAGTAACCAGACTGTAGAAATTTGAGGATGATTGTCTGATTTGAAATGGTAAATTAGGATTAATAAAACATCTCACCTGTCCATTTTTCCCTGAATCTAAATCTTTGACATTCAGCATCGCTATCACAGTCTCGGGAGAGGAATTTTCTGGCAAAGGGTTTGAGAAAGATATTACATTAATTACAGGGGCATTGTCATTAACATCTGTAATTTCCACCATCACTTTAGCAGTATCTGATAAACCACCAATGTCTGTCGCCACTACATTCAGCTCATATTTCTTTGCTTTTTCAAAGTCTAGAGTGCCAATAACTGTAATATCACCATTTGTTAGATCAATATTGAATGTATCTAAGATACTGTCACTGCTTTCCGAGAATGAATAGGAAACTTGTTTATTTGTTCCCTGGTCTGCGTCAGTTGCGCTAACCTTTAAGACTAATGATCCCATCAGCGCATTTTCAGCTACGAGTGCTGTATATACAGACTGACTAAAAACAGGCGCGTTGTCATTTGCATCCAAGACAATAATGTTAATTTTCAAGGTTCCAGTTTTCTGAGGAGATCCACCGTCAAACGCGGTTAAAATCAGATTATACTCCTCCTGTTCTCTTACGAGAGCTCTCTCGTACTGCGTCTTAGCTAAGACGCTACGGGAAAAGTCTCTTTTCACGAAATACTGAAGCAAAAAATTATCCTTAATTTTGTATTTTTGTAAACCGCATTTGCAGCAGTACACAGCCATAGGCGAGACGGCTCGTTCGCTCATTGGCTTGTTCTGCGGCAACTGCACAGCCTATCGAGCGCGGGCTGATGCAACATCAGACCAATAAGGGCGCTTCGCGCCCTTCTTGCCACTTCCCGCCGAAACGGGTGTGGCCCAACCTATAAAAGGAGCTCGAAAAGGCTGACTCACCTGATTTTTCATCTCTTCAGCGAAGCTCACGCATCGCTGGATCACGGAGGAAGCAAGCGCCGTCTGAGAAAGCACATCAGCAGGACGAGCCATTCTGAAGCTGCTGGCATCGCCGCCTTCCATTGCCGTTCCTGCTGCGCTATCCGGCGCCTATATCCTTTCAATCCTGTTATATACAAGCTGTTCTTTATGTGTGTGTGTGTGTTCGCCCTGCGACACACACTCGTAAAAGAGCTCGCGTCTTTTTTAAGATGCCTTCCTGCGGCTCGTCAGAGCCCCACTTAGCGAGGGAGACCGGTACGTCATCTGTGTCTCCTGCCTGGGTGAAGATCATGCAGCGCTCGCTCGCTGACGGCGGATGCCCCCACTGCGAGCTGTTGCCATGGTGACTCTGAGGACTCGCCTGGCCTTTTTCTCTGAGCCTGCATTCTCCGCTGCGCTGAGGCGCCGTAAAAGCATCGCTTCCAGCGGATTCCGGAACCGTCTTCAGCTCAACCGAGCTCGCCGGTTCGCCCTGCTTCACCGGCCCCCCCCTGCATCGCTTCCCGGTGGGCAGCGCCCGCTGTTTGCCGGCGCGTCGTCCGAGGAAGTCGATCTCAGGGCCACGTCGGGGGAAGAGGACACGCGCTCTCTGCTGGCTTCGGGCAGTGATGGCTGGGCGAGCTCCGAGGATCTCGCGCCTTCTGCTCAGAAGCCCAGCAGACGAGCTGACATCGAGAAGGAGCCGGGGCGAATGCTCGTGTTGGCCGCGATGTGTCTCGGCCGCGAATGGTTTGCACCAGCGCCCCCCCCTCTCGTTCCCGGCTGGATGGTATTTCCCTTTCGGATGAGCGTACTTCTCAAAGCCCGCCTCATTTCTTCCTGAGCTTCACGAAGAGGTGGCGAAGGCTTGGAACGCTCCATATTCAGCACGAACTCGTTCGTCTGTCTCACTAGCATTCTCCACACTGATGATGCTAAAAACAGGAACTACCACTCACTTCCGCCGGTGGAACAGGCGATAGCGACGCACCTTTGTCCGCCCTCTGCTGGACGGCGGCAAAAGCGGTGTTGCCATCTAAAGCCTCCTGTGTGACGCTGCGTCGGCACTACTAACGATGGCTGCTTCATCGAAGCGCAGGTGTACGAGTTCCGCTGTGGCCGAGCTCTCACCCAAGCGCGCCGCTGTTTCAGTTCCAGGAATTGTGACTGTCTCAGCGTTTTCTGCAATGCGCAAGCCTGCACAGTTGCCCGCTTGCCTGCACACAAAAGCCGTTATCACAACAGCTTCAGCAACGCAGCTCGAGACCCCCGTTCTCGCTCTACTGGCCGTCGCCCCGCGCCGCGGGGACCGCGGCAGAGGATTACGGTGAGGCCGGGAGCCCCGAAGCCATCCTGGGAAAGCCATCTACGCATGCTGCATGACGCTGCGTCGGCACTACACACGATGGCTGCTTCATCGAAGCGCCGGTGTACGAGTTCCGCTGCGGCCGGGCTGTCACCGAAGCGCGCCGCTGTTTCAGTTTCCAGAGATTGTGACTGTTTCAGCGTTGTTTGCAATGCGCAAGCCTGTACGGTTGCCCGCTTGCCTGCACACGAAAACCGTTATCACGGCTACCCAGATATTTCCCGAAAAAGGTGTAATTTCTGGTGTCCCGGCCACGGCCGATGGTGCTATAAATGTAGTGACGATGCCCACTGCTCAGTGCCCATCTCCGCATATAAGCACAGCCCTTCACACAGGGCTCGCGCCTATAAAAGCGACTCAAGTCGATCACGCGCACTACATAGTAGACGTGCCCACTCCTCAGTGCCCACAATCACTATGTCACACGCGTCATGTGGTTTCTGTAAAAACGAAACCCGTGCACGTTCGTCCGGCCACGGCCGATGGTGCTATAAATGTAGTGACGATGCCCACTCCTCAGTGCCCATCTCCACATGTAAGCATAGCCCTGCACACAGGGCCTGCGCCCATAATGTCGACTCAAGTCGGTCGCGCACACTGCATAGTAAACGTGCCCACCCCTCAGTGCCCACAATTACTATGTCACACACGTCATGTGGTTTCTGTAAAAACGAAACCCGTGCATGCTCGTCCGGCCACGGCCGATGGTGCTATAAATGCAGTGACGATGCCCACTACCCAGTGCCCATCTCCACATGTAAGCACAGCCCTGCACACAGGGCTAGCGCACATAAGATCGACACAGATCGGTCGAGCGCGCCGCATAGTAAACGTGCCCACTTCCCAGTGCCCACATACACTATGTCACATACGGCGCGGGGCTTCTGTAAAAATGAGACCCGTGCACGTACATTCTGCACAGGCAGACAGCGAGTTGAAAGTGGTAAAAGTGCACACATGCAGCCCACGGTTACTCGCAGATATATCGAGTCCCACGGGACCCGCTCAGCCTCCCTCCAGTCGGTTAAGCGCCGGAACGGGGTCGAGGAAGAGCGATCTGCCCGCTGTGATCAGCGCGCTCCCCGCCTCAGATGCGCAGCACACTCGAGCGCCGCCGTTGCCCAGTCAACAGAGCGCGTTTCGCATCCAGCCCTTAGCCATTCATGCAGATGCATGGTCAGTGCTTCCAGGGGTTTCGGATTGGGTGCTAGGCATTATAAAGAGAGGCTACTCGCTACAGTTTTCTCGACGCCCACCGTGCTTTTCAGCGCGCGTCGAAACTACGGTCAAAACAGAAGTAGCACACATACTTCGGGCCGAAATATCAAAACTGTTGAGCAAAGGGGCTGTAGAGCCTGTGTCTCAAAGCGAGGGGGGGCTGTACAGCAGATACTTTCTGGTGCCCAAGAGAGACGGGGGTCTCCGGCCCATACTGGATCTAAGACAGCTGAACGGGCATTGATGAAACACAGTTTCAAAATGTTCACGACCAGGAAGCTCCTCGCGCAGATTCGCAGAGGGGACTGGTTCATGTCAATAGATCTGAAGGACGCGTATTTTCAAATACAGATAGCGTCAAACCACAGGCGATATTTGAGATTCGCCTTCGAGGGCCAGGCATACCAGTTTGCAGTCCTGCCATTCGGCTTGTCCGTAGCTCCTCGTACGCTTACGAGGTGCATGGATGCAGCGCTCGCTCCTCTTAGACTCAGAGGCACACGAGTGCTGAATTATTTGGACGACTGGCTGGTTCTGGCCCGATCATGAGCGGAGCTCATGGACCACAGAGCCGTTTTACTCGATCACCTCGAGATGCTCGGCCTCAGTGTCAATTGGGTGAAGAGTTCGCTGAACCCCAGTCAGACGATCCTGTTTCTGGGTATAGTTCTGAACTCGTGTTCCATGACGGCGCGGCTGTCACCACAGCGCGCGATGGGCATTCAGCGTGCAGCGAGTTCTTTCCGCTGTGGCGCGACTGTGTCGCTCAAACACTGTCAAAAGATGCTGGGTTTCATGGCCTCAGCATCTCCGGTTCTGCGGCTGGGCCTGCTCCGCATGCGCCCCCTGCAGTTCTGGCTGAAGGCTCGGGTGCCGCGCAGAGCGTGGGCGTCTGGCCGGCTGCATTTCAAGGTCGATCAGAGCTGTGTTGCGGCTCTAGCACCTTGGACAGCGAACGGCTGGTACCGATCAGGTGTAAGCCTGGGGACTTCCCCGAGTGTGAAAATGGTGTCGACGGACGCCTCCACTTCGGGATGGGGAGCGCTGCTCGAAGGCAGACCGTCCTTTGGCCTATGGTCAGAACGGGAAAAGCTCCATCATATCAACTGCCTGGAAATGCTGGCAGTGGAGAATGCGCTGATGCGCTTTTGTCCCCATATCAAGGATCACCACGTCGTAGTCCGTTCGGACAACATGTCCGTGGTGTCCTACATAAATCGCCAGGGCGGTCTCGGGTCCCGAAACCTGTACAGGCTGACGGAACGCCTCCTGATTTGGGCTCAACGCAACGTGCGCTCGCTGAGAGCGGTGCATGTGCCTGGACTGCAGAATCTGGGTCCAGACAGGCTGTCCAGAGGCAATGTCCCTACGGGAGAATGGTCTCTACACCCGCAAACAGTTCGGCTGTTGTGGGAGAGATTTGGCATGGCGGAGGTGGACCTCTTTGCGTCCCACGGAAACGCTCACTGCCCCACATTCTTTTCCAAGAACGAAAGCGCGCTGTCACGGAAATGGCCGTGCTGCCCGCTTTATGCGTTCCCTCCCGTCTCCCTCCTTCCGCAGGTGATAGAACGGGTGAGAGAAACGAGATGTTCAATACTGCTTGTGGCACCTCTTTGGAAGAACCATCCATGGTTCCCAGATTTGATGCAATTAGCAGATGTCGCCCCATGGCCGGTACCGTTGAGGAGAGATCTCCTCTCGCAGGCCAGGGGCTCGATTTGGCACCCTCGACCGGAGTTGTGGTCCCTCCATGTATGGGCACTCAACGGTTACCCGCTGATCTCGCAGGGGGAGTGCTAAATACCATCACTCAGGCTAGAGCTCCGTCGACACGACGTCTGTATGCCTCGAAGTGGTCGGTGTTCTCCAGCTGGTGCACAGCTCGAGGTTATTCACCCCTTAGTTGTGAGGTGACGGAGGTCCTCTCCTTCCTACAGGAGCTGTTGGATAAGGGCAGAGCCCCATCCACGCTCAAAGTTTATGTGGCGGCCATCGCGGCGTTTTCTGAAACGGCGTCCGGTCAGTCAATAGGAAGGAACGATTTAGTCATCCGGTTCCTCAGAGGAGCTAGGAGGCTGAATCCTCCCAGACATCCGTCAGTCCCTATGTGGGACCTCGCGGCGGTTTTGGAGGCCTTGAAGGGTCCCCCTTTTGAGCCTATCCAATCGGTTAGCCTTCAGCATCTGTCGTTCAAGACAGTATTCTTGTTGGCTCTCGCTTCTGTGAAGCGTGTGGGTGATTTGCACGCGCTCTCGGTGAGCCAGTCGTGCTTGGAGTTTGGGCCCAATGACTCAAGGGTCATACTCAAACCTAGGCACGGTTATGTGCCGAAATCCCTCAACACACCGTTTCGGGCTCAGGTTATTGCCCTGTCTGCCCTGCCGGTGTCAGGGGAGGATGGAGACTCGAGTCTTCTTTGCCCTGTCAGGGTTTTAAGAGCTTATGTGTCTCGCTCTGCTGCCTCTCGGCAGACGGAGCAGCTATTTGTCTCGTTCGGTGGACGTTCCAAAGGAATGGCTGTTTCGAGACAGACTCTATCCAGATGGATAGTTGACGCCATAGCGTTAGCTTACGCTTCCAGGGGCCTTCAGTGCCCGTTGGGCGTCAGAGCACACTCCACAAGAGGTGTCGCCTCGTCGTGGGCGTGGTCTACTGGGATCTCCTTGCAGGATATATGTAGGGCGGCGGGTTGGGCCTCGCCGTCTACATTTATCAGGTTCTATAACCTGGAGGTTCCCGCCTTGCAAGCAAGGCTGCTGTCGGTATAGAAGAATCAGGGCCCTGAAGGGAATTCTGAATTCATGAGCGCTAGGCGCTGCCGACTGTTATATGGGCAGTATTGCGTAAGACCCGCATTGCCACATTGGTCAGGCCTTGCCTCGGCTGTGTGATGTCATATTGCCGCATCTACGGATGCTGCTAGATATGGGACGGAGGGTTTTTCCCCCTTTTTTCTGTCCCGGACTCTCTGTGAGTCCCTCAGGTGACTGTGCACTGTAAATCCTGGGCGTTGCTTCAGGTTTATCGGTGTGTGATCCCTGCGCGCACGGCGTTTTACATCGGGTTCCCGTAGCGTCTTAGCTAAGACGCAGTACGAGAGAGCTCTCGTAAGAGAACGTACTCGGTTACTAAACGTAACCTCGGTTCTCTCTAGAAGAGCGAACGAGTACTGCGTTCTCTGCCGTGCGTACGATTCACTCTGGTTCGCTTCGGCGATGAAATAAATCAGGTGAGTCAGCCTTTTCGAGCTCCTTTTATAGGTTGGGCCACACCCGTTTCGGCGGGAAGTGGCAAGAAGGGCGCGAAGCGCCCTTATTGGTCTGATGTTGCATCAGCCCGCGCTCGATAGGCTGTGCAGTTGCCGCAGAACAAGCCAATGAGCGAACGAGCCGTCTCGCCTATGGCTGTGTACTGCTGCAAATGCGCTTTACAAAAATACAAAATTAAGGATAATTTTTTGCTTCAGTATTTCGTGAAAAGAGACTTTTCCCGTAGCGTCTTAGCTAAGACGCAGTACTCGTTCGCTCTTCTAGAGAGAACCGAGGTTACGTTTAGTAACCGAGTACGTTTTTCTCTGTCTAATGACGTCTGTAAGACCATTTCAACATATTTAGTACCGTCAGTGTGAGACAAGGTTTTGAGTACAAAATGTTCGTTCGGATTTAATTTATACGTCTGAAGCGAATTTAAACCTACATCTGGATCTTTAGCGCTATCGATTGAATATCTAGCTCCAGGTATCGCTAATTCGCTAATTTGGGAAGTTTATCTCTTTTTTTAAGAAAACAGGAGCATGATCGTTGATATCTAATATTTCTACATCAATTCTATGCAGCTCCATGGGGTTTTCTAGAATAATCTGAAAATGTAAGGAGCAGGGAGACACTTGGGCGCACAGCTCCTCTCTATCTATGCTCTCTTTCACTTCCAGAGTCCCTTTATCTACATTCAGACCGATGTACTCACGACTGCCCTCCGTAAAGATCCGCGCTCGACCAGATTTCAGCCTCTTTACATCCAAACCGAGATCCTGAACGATATTTCCCACTAACGAACCCTTTGTCATCTCCTCTGGAATAGAATAACGGACCTGACCGCGCGCAACGGTCAGGACAAAGACGCACAGCACGAGAGGCTGCATTAGCCATGATGAAATCCGCGTCGAAGATGCGCCTCTTTGGGTGTAAGAATAACAAAGAACCGACATAATCCAAATCCTCTGTCACAATACAGAAGAAAAGTCGAATAAAAAAAAATCAAAAAGGTTGAAAAATATCAAACTTCATTCGATAACACAGGGAATGTCTCGATGCTTCAGTGTTAAACAGAGATCGTCTGAATGAAAGAGAGATTCTGCAGAATGTGATGTCAGAAAGTGGAGGAGGATCTAAAAACGAGTGCCTGTTACACAGAAACACTGACCAACAGCGGCACTTAGAGCATCAGACAACTATTACATTAATACAACTTTGTTAAACATAAATACAAAAACCCAATAAATAAATTACAAAAATATTTATTTTTGCTCAAATATAAACATAAAAAATAAAAATAAGTTGTTAACCTTGACCTCAAACATGATAAATGGAAACGTTAAAAAGCAAATGACAAATAAAATATCCCTTTATGAAACTATTGTAGTGAGACTCATTGTGCACACACTCAACTATTGTAAAAAAAAGTTTGTAAATCCAACAATCCAACTAGAAATTACCGTACAGCCTAAACTATATATATATATATATATATATATATATATATATATATATATATATATATATATATATATATATATATATATATATATATAAACCCCCACACAATTCAAATACACAGTGCATCTCTATATTCTGCTTTGTTATTACAGATAAATAATTATATTAAGATTGGCGGTGAAAACGGCACTTGGATGAGGGCAACATTTAGGTAAAATAAACGAATTGTCTGGTTACACTACTTTCTTCAAATCTGTTTGCAGAAAATAAGGCTCGGAGATAATTTAAATAATCTTTCACTGTTGTTGAAAATATTGAAAATAAATCTGGAAGATTTTTTATGCGTCCTTCTGTATAAATGTATAGAACAGTTTGCAGCTCTGAATGATAAGAAAACTCGTACTCGTGCCTGCAACCACAGGGTGCAATTTCGCTTTTTTCTTTCTTTCTTTCTACTTACAGATTGTTATAGAAAATTTCTTACAGGGCGCACCAACACAAACGGGAAGCCATGCTTAGAAAATAGCCGTTCAATACAAAACTATGTAACGATTGATTTAAAGATTTCATATAGCAAAATTTTGTATAGCAAAAACATCATGACACTACCTTGTCAACATTTCAAACGAAGATAAAGACAACGAATATGAGGAACACTGAAGAATTTAGAATTGAGAAAAATTGGCTATAAAATAATTCTCACCTGATCCTCACAATCATCAAAGTTCAGTGTCTCTCTCTGCGCATGCGTAAGTGTCTGTGTTCCGCTGCTGTCCAGACTAATGATGCTTTCACTGCAAGGTCTGCCGTATTTAAGATCACTCTTTCTGGAGTCAGTGGTTCTGCAAACCTCATAATTGTACACGTGCTGTAAAGTTCCTGTGCCCCCTACGTCTGCGTAAAGAGGCGGATAATACGGAATAACTGGAAGATTTGATCCAGATTTGTAAAACATCCGCTCGCGTCTCCATCTGTAGCATCTGACTGAGAGTATGGCGATGATAGACACGATAAAGAGAAACGAAACTACAGCCAAGGCCAAGACCAGATAGAAAGTCAGGTAGTCGTTGTAGTCCTTGTCGTGGGTAAAGTCAGTGAACTCCGAGAGCACTTCAGGAAAGCTGTCCGCCACCGCCACGTTAACATTGACTGTAGCTGATCGAGAGGGCTGCCCGTTGTCCTCCACTACAACAGTGAGTCTCTGTTTCACAGCATCTTTATCTGTCACTTGGCGCACAGTTCTTATTTCTCCATTCTGTAAGCCCACTTCAAACAGCGCCCTGTCTGTGGCTTTCTGCAGTTTATATGAGAGCCAGGCATTCTGTCCAGAATCTACATCAACAGCAACCACTTTAGTCACCAGATAACCCACATCTGCAGAACGAGGCACTATTTCAGCCACCACAGAAGCGCCTGACTGGACCGGATACAGAACCTGAGGCGCGTTGTCATTCTGGTCCTGAATCATTATTTTCACGCTCACGTTGCTGCTGAGAGGAGGAGAGCCTCCGTCCTGCGCTTTTACGCGGAACTGGAAATCTTTGATCTGCTCGTAATCGAAAGATCGCACTGCGTGTATGACTCCACTATCAGCACTAACGGACACTAACGAGGAGATGTGCACTCCGTTAACCGACGAGTCCTCCAGTATGTAAGACACACGGGCATTCTGGTTAAAATCTGCATCTCTGGCTCTGACTGTGAATATGGAAAGACCCGGTGTGTTGTTTTCTTGAACAGAGGCCCAATATGAGCTCTTTTCAAAGACAGGCGCGTTATCATTCACATCTGATATCTGTAAGGAGAGAGTGACGCTGCTGGAGAGAGAGGGCACGCCTTCATCAGCGCACGTCACACTGATGTTATACTCAGATTCGCGCTCTCGGTCTAAATCACTGTCTGTCACAATACTATAAAATCCATTAGAAGTTGATTTGATTGTAAAAGGAATGTTTTCATTTACACTGCAATGAACTTGTCCATTACTGTCAGAATCCGGATCGTTAACATTGACAATTGCAGTCACAGTAATCTGTGGAGAGTCTTCAGGTATTGCATTAGATTTGGACATAACTGTGATGACGGGAGCGTTATCATTTATATCAATCACGTCGACCATTATTTTGCTAGAATCAGACAGTCCGCCATTATCTACTGCTTCTATATCAATTTGGTAATGTTTAGATGTTTCAAAGTCAATTTTTCCGACTAACGTCACCAATCCATTTTCATCAATATGAAAAATGTCAGATACACCCTCACTGTTTGCAATTAAATAACTGACATCTCCATTTGCCCCTTTATCTGAATCAGAAGCACTAACAGTGATGAGTGGCGTGCCACTCTGGGAGTTTTCTGTAATTATTGCCCTATATATAGGCTTAGTAAAAACTGGAGCATTATCGTTTATATCAAGCACTGTAACATGAATCTGAACTGTTCCTGATTTCGGAGGTTCTCCGCCATCTATTGCAGTTAATATCAGAGACACGTTTTCTTGTTTTTCTCTGTCTAAAGGCTTTTGTAGAATCATTTCAACCTTTTTACTCCCATCACTCTGACCATAAAGTTTTAAATTAAAATGATCAGTAGGTTGTAGAAAATAGCTTTGTAGGTCATTTGCACCAATGTCTGCATCTATCGCTTTCTCCAGCATGAATTTTGATCCTACAACTGCTGATTCGCTTATCTCAAATCGTCTCTCATCTCTTTTAAAAATAGGAGAATTGTCATTTATGTCTGTAATTTCGACAGTTACCATAAACAGTTCCATAGGATTATCGAGAATAATCTGTAAATGTAGCGCGCAAGGCGTTGTCTGTCCGCATAGCGCCTCTCGGTCTATTCTCTCTTTGATAAGGAGGACTCCTCTTTCTTTATTCAGCTCGATGTATTCAGCGCTGTCTCCTGTATAAATACGCGCTTTACCCGATTTCAGTCTCTTTAAATCTAAACCCAAATCCTGTGCTATGTTCCCGACTAAAGAGCCTTTGGCCATTTCCTCAGGAATGGAGTAACTGACCTGCCCGAGAGCCAAACTGAGAGAGAGAAACCAAATAAACAGCAGTACTTGCCGCGCCATTGTTCTCTCCGACATTTTGCTTAAGTGCAAATAAACGAAGTCACGTTGTATCCAGTTCAGAGTCTCAGTATGTCCAGATTCCAAATGGAATAAATCTAAAACTATTGGATAATTTCTAAGACAACGTCTAAACATGGATCCATAGGTGACTATATATTATAGCGTCGACGTCCTCTGTGTTATGTCCCCGCATGTGCATTATGCAGACTCCTCAGCCTCCTCCTCCTTAAGCGTAGTTTGAGAGGGCGGTATTACTGGAATTATGCGCACTCAGTCGCATCTCCCTAACAAATAGCGGCACTCTGAGACCATTTTGAGCTACTGCAAAAATACACCTAATTTATATATAAAATGCAGATACTCAAAAGATATATACGCAGCGAGATAGAATAATCAAAAACACAAAATTAAAACCTGAATTTCTATTTGTGTAACAATGAAAAAAAAAAAATCTAAATTTGTCAATATATGTAACTGTAACACAATCTGTTCAACAATCACAAAGTGTTGGTTTGAGAATGATTAAAAAGTCCAGAATTTAATTAAACGGACAAAATTACCTATTGCCAGGCAAAAGCAATGCGAATTCAACAATACAAATTTTACACTACAGGACATCAGCATATTATTATTAAATAGCATTTGGTATGAGCACATGCTTGCTGAGAGGAAAGATGAAACGAAGGCAACATATATAGATTCAGCACCTTGGACAGCGAAACGACTGCATCATTCATTTCAGAACGCTGACTGCTTATTTACAACTTGCTTAGAGATGTTGAATAACAACAACAACAACAACAACAATAACAAACAAAAGCATAAAACCGTTACTGTTTTCATAAATATGGGTATGAATTTCTTGAAAAAGAAAAGTATCTAAAAGTCTGTTAAAAAGACTTCTAAAAGGTAAAGAGGGGGCAAAAAAAGAAAAGAAGCAAAAAAGTTACACCTACTATACAAAAACAGTAAACCTCACCTTATCAGAATCATCAAAGTTCAGTGTCTCCCTTTGCGCATGCGTGAGTGTCTGTGTTCCGCTGCTGTCCAGACTAATGATGCTTTCACTGCAAGGTCTGCCGTATTTCAGATCACTCTTTCTGGAGTCAGTGGTTCTGCAAACCTCATAATTGTACACGTGCTGTAAAGTTCCTGTGCCCCCTACGTCTGCGTAAAGAGGCGGATAATACGGAATAACTGGAAGATTCACTCCAGATTTGTAAAACATCCGCTCGCGTCTCCATCTGTAGCATTTGACTGACAGTATGGCGATGATAGACACGATAAAGAGAAACGAAACTACAGCCAAGGCCAAGACCAGATAGAAAGGCAGTTTGTCGTTGTAGTCCTTGTCGTGCGTAAAGTCAGTGAACTCCGAGAGCACTTCGGGAAAGCTGTCCGCCACCGCCACGTTAACATTGACTGTAGCTGATCGAGAGGGCTGCCCGTTGTCCTCCACTACAACAGTGAGTTTCTGTTTCACAGCATCTTTATCTGTCACTTGGCGCACAGTTCTTATTTCTCCATTCTGTAAGCCCACTTCAAACAACGCCCTGTCTGTGGCTTTCTGCAGTTTATATGAGAGCCAGGCATTCTGTCCAGAGTCCACATCAACAGCCACCACTTTAGTCACCAGATAACCCACATCTGCAGAACGAGGCACTATTTCAGCCACCATAGAAGCGCCTGACTGGACTGGATACAGAACCTGAGGCGCGTTGTCATTCTGGTCCTGAATCATTATTTTCACGCTCACGTTGCTGCTGAGAGGAGGAGAGCCTCCGTCCTGCGCTTTTACGCGGAACTGGAAATCTTTGATCTGCTCGTAATCGAAAGATCGCACTGCGTGTATCACTCCACTATCAGCACTAACGGACACTAACGAGGAGACTGGCACTCCGTTAACCGACGAGTCCTCCAGTATGTAAGACACACGGGCATTCTGGTTAAAATCTGCGTCTCTGGCTCTGACTGTGAATATGGAGAGACCCGGTGTGTTGTTTTCTTGAACAGTGGCCTCATATGAGCTCTTGTCAAAGACAGGCGCGTTATCATTCACATCTGATATCTGTAAGGAGAGAGTGACGCTGCTGGAGAGAGATGGCACGCCTCCATCAGCGCACGTCACACTGATGTTATACTCAGATTCACGCTCTCGGTCTAAATCACCATCTGTAAGGAGGCTGTAAAAGCCGTCAGATGAAGAATGGATGAAAAAATGAATGTTTTCATTTAATTCACATTTAACGATTCCATTTTGATTTGTATCAGCGTCTTGTATGTTCATCATCGCTACAACTGTTCCTGGTGGGGAATTTTCTGAAATGTCATTTGATTTAGACATTATACTGATAACTGGCTTATTGTCGTTCGTATCTGTGACGTCAATAATTACTTTACAAGAATCAGTATGTCCTCCTTGATCACTAGCTTGAATCGCTATCTGATAATGTTTGTTTTTTTCGTAGTCAACATTACCAGTTAATCGGAGAACGCCGTCATATTGGCCAATGTCAAATAGAGTTGCGGACGCTGCCGAAGATAACGAATAAGTAACGACGCCATTAGAACCCTGATCTGCGTCTGACGCGCTGACTGTGGTCAACACGGTGCCTTTTGCGGAATTCTCGGCTATACTGGCTTTGTAAACTGACTGACTGCAAACAGGCGCATTGTCATTCGCATCTAAAACTGTAATGTGTATCAGCATTGTGCCTGACATTTGCACCTCGCCGCCATCGACTGCTGTTAACAATAAAGAAATATGGTCTTGTTTTTCACGATCAAGTGGTTTCTGTAAAACCATTTCTACAGATTTACTACCATCTGGCAAGCTTTGAGTTTTTACAATGAAATTGTCACTTGGTTTCAGTATGTACTTTTGAAGACCATTCAATCCCACATCGGTGTCAACTGCAGTCTCCAAATCGAATTTTGCTCCGGGCAGAGCCATTTCGCTAATTTCAAATTTAATTTCTTTAAGGCTGAAAATAGGGGCGTTGTCATTAATGTCTTGTATCTCAACTGTTACTCTGTATAGTTGCATCGGGTTTTCAAGAATAATCTGAAAATGTAGCGCGCAAGGCGTTGTCTGTCCGCATAGCTCCTCTCGGTCTATTCTCTCTTTGATAAGGAGGACTCCTCTTTCTTTATTTAGCTCGATGTATTCAGCGCTGTCTCCTGTATAAATACGCGCTTTACCCGATTTCAGTCTCTTTAAATCTAAACCCAAATCCTGCGCTATGTTCCCGACTAAAGAGCCTTTGGTCATTTCCTCAGGAATGGAGTAACTGACCTGCCCGAGAGCCGAACGGAGAGATACAAACCAAATAAACAGCAGTACTTGCCGAGCCATTGTTCTGTCCGACATTTTGCAGAAGACCACGGAATGAAGAGTCAAACAGAAAACAAATAAACCAATCCAAGAAGATGGAGGAAATCATGTATAAATCCAAAGTGAAAAAAAAACGAAGAAAGTCTGTAATTCCAGAAGTATATTGAATACAGTATCTATGTGATTTGTCTTGTCTCTCTTCCTCAGACTGTGCTCTCAGCTTCTGTCTCTCTCTAATAATATGGTGATGATGGGGGTGGAACTGCAGCAGATCTGCTCTCTAAACTGAGATATTAACCAACAGCGGCACTATGAGTCCAGTCTGATGAATTACAGAAAATTTAAATATAATAAACTTTTAATTTAGTGACAGACACATCCGAGATAAGCAATTTACTAAAAGTCATGAAATATATTTATAAATATCAAAACTAGCAAATATCAATTGTAATAGAATTTTGTATTATATAAAACGATTGTACGCGTTTGTGTAAATAAGATTTTATACAAATCTTGAAACAAATAAATGTATTGTTCCCTCAGTGTTTTGATCAGGTCTTATCTATGTGTTCTCTGATCAGAGAGACAGTGGGAAATACATAAAATACAATTAATCACATGCAAAGTAAACGAAGTAGTAATAAAAGAATGGATAGTTTAAATATGAACAGGAAGACAGACCGATTAGCTGCTGAAAAAAAAAAACAAACAAAAAAAACACTTGAGGTAAAGAGATGCATCATGAGGGGAAATGACCGCTTTGCTGTATTTCAGGACCATGGTCAGGGAAACTGAAGTTCCTTTTTACATGACAATGACACTTGACTGAAAAAAAACAATAACAATGACATTATTCTTAAATAAATATGCAATGATAATGACGATAATAACAATGGTTCGATTTTTTAAAAGAAAATACAGAAATATTTAACTCTACTTGGCGTATCTAAAGGAAAAATGTATAAATAAAAAATACATAATAATTACCCGAGTAACAGAACTGCAGAAAACTACACAAAATTACCAAACCATACTAAAAGTAAAATAATAATAATAATAATAACTATAAGTCTGTTTGCAGAAACGATTCGTTTCAGAAAAGTAATCAGTTCAACAGTTGAAGCAAAAATGACAAATAATGAGAAACAAACGTTTTAAATGACGATTCAGTTCAGTTCAGTTCAACTTTATTGACAGACTCAGGGTCCATTAGAAAACCATACAACATTACAGGAACACACATGTACAACACAACAACAAACAGACAATTACCAATTATAAAAGACAGTTATACCAGTGCCTCCACAGCTGTGACTGGTATCGCACGACACTTTCACTAGGATTTGCCAGTAACTTAATAATACCATTCTGAGAACCATCCAATCGGCCAATAAATTTGTACATCAGATTTCTCAATAAAGCCTGAAAAGTGTTGACTCCTGCCTTGCAAAACAATTCACTTGCACTACACCACCTAGGTTTTTGAAGCAATATTCGCATACAGTCATTATAAGCCAACTGAAGCTTATGCATGGTTGTCTTTTTAAACTTGGCCCACAATGGGGCAGTGTAGAGAGGAGTACAGTAGGCTTGAAAAAGCCTTATCTTAACATTGTCTGAACACATATAGAATTTTCTTGCTAACATGTTAGCTTGAGCATAAAGTTTACGACACTGCCTATACATGTCATCATCATCAGACAATTGATCTGTGAGGAAGTGCCCCAGGTATTTTGTTTTATTACAAACACCTATCACTTTACCTGCCAGATAAAACACTGGAAAGTTGAGGTCTTTATCCCCTTTTGTTCTGCATATCATGACAACACTCTTCTTAGCATTATACTGCTCGTCATATTTGAACCCATAATCAGAACATATATTCAACAACTGTTGAAATCCAGCACTGCTAGGGGAAACAATAGCCAGATCATCGGCATACATAAAATGATTTATTAAAACGTTACCAATCATACCGCTGGTTTTGCCGCCTCTTAGTTGTTCTGATAAGTCATTCATATACAGGTTGAAAAGGGCCGGGGAGAGTAACCCCCCTTGTTTTACTCCATTACCAACACTAAACATAGGGGAGACTCTATTTCCCCATCTGACCTGCATACTCTGGTTGGCATACCAGTATGCCAAGATTCTTATCATGCTGTCAGGCACGCCCCTTAGTTTCATTTTCAGGAACAACTTCCGATGATTGACTCAGTCAAAAGCTTTAGAGGCATCTATAAAACCAATTAGAACAGAGGAGTTTTGCCTCCTGTACACTTCAACTACTTCTTTCAAGGCATATATACACAAATCAGTACCATGTTTAGCCTTAAAGCCAAACTGGTTGTCTGTAGTTTCAATATACTCACTCAAACGATGTAATAAAATCCTCTCTAAAACTTTAGATAACACACTGGCTAGTGCGATTGGCCTATAATTCTCTACGCTTCCAACCTTGCCAGCCTTGTCTTTAATTACAGGCACAAGAGTAACGGCTAACATCGAGTCTGGTAACATTCCATGGGTCATAAAGCCATTAAAGCAAAAGGCAAGAAGAGCTGCAACCTTTGGACTTGCATACTTAAGGTGCTCTGCTGTGATTTGATCTGAGCCACTTGCTTTATTATCAGATAACTGAGAAATTGCTTGATGAACCTCATGAGTTGTGATTCCCAATATGTCTCTTTTGGCAATATTGCCCACTTTATAAGGATCACTATTGACGCAATTAAATAAAGCAGAGTAATGTTGCCTCCACAACTTGTTATATTATCGACTCCAGAAACTCCCTCTATAGTGCATGGTAGCAGAGTATTAACCTTGTTTAGAGCTCTTACCTCCCTCCAAAAGTCAGTGGTATTATTACAAAGTAGCTTTTCAGCCAAAGAGTCTGCTCTCATGACTTGCTCGTATTTGCTAACATAACGAACTGCATATTTATACCTAGCATTAGTAATCTTCTTGAGGTCCAGGACAAGCCCCTGTCTGGGTCTACCAGCCAGAACCCAAGCTTTAAATGCCTCCTTGGCTTCCGCCCTATGTGCAGCCACAAACTTATTCCAACCTGGCTTGATGTTATGTGCCTTATCAGAGCAAGTAAAGTATGATCTACTTGCCTCATACATAGCATCCACAATAGAATCATACATTGCACATAAAGCTTCACAATGAGCATTGTCATTACAATTTACATTAGAGCACATAATTGCACTTTTTGGCAAATATACACTACTCAGAAGAACATCTGTTTTCCTACAATATAACAAAACATCCTAATTTGAGAGCTTAGCCCAATCCAGTTTAGCTTTACAAGCACTATTACCCACATTGGTCATTTCAGGAAGACTGTCAACATCAAGCAACATAACAAATGGGACATGATCAGACATGGACGTTTCATACAAGATTTTCATTGATCGCAAACAAGCATGGGCATCTGCAGTGCTAATACAATGATCAAGCCATGATGTTGTATGCCAGGCTTCACTTATGTAAGAGTAGCTATCTGCAGGTAACAACAATTGGCTGGATAATATAAGGTTATTGTCTTCACAGAACTGTAACATATGTTTAGCAAACGCTGAGCTTCTGTCTGAAAGATCAGCATTCATGTCACCAACCACATATACACTCATGGAATGATTATAATGAATAAAAGAATTTATAAAAGCAAGTCAATGCAAATATTCATCCTCATTCTGCTGACACTCATATGGTGTATATATGTTAAGAATAATAAACTCTCTATTGTTAACCTTTAACTGTACTGCAATGCACCAGTCAACTTCAAGCCTTATGACTTTTATCACTGAGTCCAATTTTTTGTGCCAAAGGATAGCCACACCTCCTGCTATCCTTCCTCTCACTATTCCCATTGAGAGATCAGTTGTAGATTCACCAGCACCGTAGAAATTGTCTTTAAAAGAGTTCAATTTTTCCAAATCTTGTTTAGGTAAAAAAGTTTCCTGTAAACATAAAATTTCACAGTTTTGCATCAAGCTATCCACAACTACACGCCGAGCCCTGTCCCCTGCGCTGCTGCCGACACACAACCCCCGACAGTTATAAGATGCAACACGCATGGGAGAATTTAAGAGGACAGTGCTGCCATAGCCCTAACCGGCACAACCGCTCCAAGTGTTGAACTGGTTACATTACTACCAGTCACTCCCGCCTTACGGGGCTCATAATATCGCCGCACAACAGAACCTTCTGGCCAGAGTTCGGGGTTGTACATCTCCGCGACTTCACTGCATTCCACTCACCCTTTAAATGAACTGTATCTATTACTCACAGTGACAACCCGTTGACAGGTAACTTCATGGCCAAGCTTTTCTTTAAGATAGTTAGCCAGCGTCTCTGCGTCAAGGTCTGGAGAGAATTTGGTAGCAAAAACACTTACCATCTTCGTCCGAACCACTTTTATATTTCCTTGCGCACCCGTGCCAACAATAGGCTTAGATATCCTACACAAAATTACCAAACCATACTAAAAGTAAAATAATAATAATAATAATAATAATAATAATAATAATAATAATAATAATAATAATAATAATAATAATAATAATAACAATAAGTCTGTTTGCAGAAACGATTCGTTTCAGAAAAGTAATCAGTTCAACAGTTGAAGCAAAAATGACAAATAATGAGAAACAAACGTTTTAAATGACGATTAAATTAGCTAACAAAAAAATCTCACCTGATCATCAAAGTCTTCATTAATTAATTTTCCTCTCTTCGCATGTGTGAGTGTTTGTGTTCCGCTGCTGTCCAGACTAATGATGCTTTCATTGCAAGGTCTGCCGTATTTCAGATCACTCTTTCTGGAGTCAGTGGTTCTGCAAACCTCATAATTGTACACGTGCTGTAAAGTTCCTGTGCCCCCTACGTCTGCGTAAAGAGGCGGATAATACGGAATAACTGGAAGATTCGCTCCAGATTTGTAAAACATCCGCTCGCGTCTCCATCTGTAGCATCTGACTGACAGTATGGCAATGATAGACACGATAAAGAGAAACGAAACTACAGCCAAGGCCAAGACCAGATAGAAAGTCAGGTTGTCGTTGTAGTCCTTGTCGTGCGTAAAGTCAGTGAACTCCGAGAGCACTTCAGGGAAGCTGTCCGCCACCGCCACGTTAACATTGACTGTAGCTGATCGAGAGGGCTGTCCGTTGTCCTCCACTACAACAGTGAGTCTCTGTTTCACAGCATCTTTATCTGTCACTTGGCGCACAGTTCTTATTTCTCCATTCTGTAAGCCCACTTCAAACAGCGCCCTGTCTGTGGCTTTCTGCAGTTTATATGAGAGCCAGGCATTCTGTCCAGAGTCCACATCAACAGCCACCACTTTAGTCACCAGATAACCCACATCTGCAGAACGAGGCACTATTTCAGCCACCACAGAAGCGCCTGACTGGACCGGATACAGAACCTGAGGCGCGTTGTCATTCTGGTCCTGAATCATTATTTTCACGCTCACGTTGCTGCTGAGAGGAGGAGAGCCTCCATCCTGCGCTTTTACGCGGAACTGGAAATCTTTGATCTGCTCGTAATCGAAAGATCGCACTGCATGTATGACTCCACTATCAGCACTAACGGACACTAACGAGGAGATGTGCACTCCGTTAACCGACGAGTCCTCCAGTATGTAAGACACACGGGCATTCTGGTTAAAATCTGCGTCTCTGGCTCTGACTGTGAATATAGAAAGACCCGGTGTGTTGTTTTCTTGAACAGAGGCCTCATATGAGCTCTTGTCAAAGACAGGCGCGTTATCATTCACATCTGATATCTGTAAGGAGAGAGTGACGCTGCTGGAGAGAGAGGGCACGCCTTCATCAGCGCACGTCACACTGATGTTATACTCAGATTCGCGCTCTCGGTCTAAATCACCATCTGTGACTAAACTGAAGAAATTGGCATTTGTTGACTTCAGCTTAAAAGGGATATCATCATTAATGGAGCATTGGACTTTTCCATTCTCACCAGAATCTGAGTCTTGGACATTCAGCATAGTCACAACGGTGTCTGGTTTTGAATCTTCGGAAAGAGTGTTTGATTTTGACATTATATTAATTACTGGTTTGTTGTCATTCACATCAATTACATCAACAATCACTTTACATGTGTCAGAGTGACGCCCAGGGTCTCTTGCTTGAACGTCAATTTGATAATGTTTAACTCTTTCATAGTCTAAATCGCCAGATAACTTTAAAACGCCGTCATTTCCATCTATTTCAAAGAGGTTAGTGGTGCCACGAGAAGATTTCGAAATATGATATTCTATTTTACCATTCTGTCCTTGGTCAGCATCTGATGCTTGAACTGTAGTTAAAGTTGCACCCTTTGGAGAGTTTTCTGCAACGCTCGTCTTATAAACAGACAGTAAGCAAACTGGCGCGTTATCATTTGTGTCCTCAATTGTGATTATAATCGGAATTGTTCCAGACATCTGTGGGTCTCCCCCGTCCACAGCAGTAAGTAAAAGTGAAATGTGCTCTTGTTTTTCTCGATCTAAAGGTTTTTGTAAAATCATTTCAACATTTTTGCTACCATCCGGCATATCTTGAGTTTTTAAAATAAAATGATTCGCGGGATGTAAAGAATAGCCCTGTACGCTGTTTAAGCCAACGTCATCATCCACTGCTGTCTCTAAAACAAATTTAGCTCCTGTCGGAGATGATTCACTTATATCAAATGTTATCTCTTTGGCTGCAAAAACAGGAGCGTTGTCATTTACATCTATAATCTCAACTGTTATGCTATAAAACTCCATCGGGTTTTCCAAGGTAATCTGAAAATGTAGCGCGCAAGGCGTTGTCTGTCCGCATAGCGCCTCTCGGTCTATTCTCTCTTTGATAAGGAGGACCCCTCTTTCTTTATTCAGCTCGATGTATTCAGAGCTGTCTCCTGTATAAATACGCGCTTTACCCGATTTCAGTCTCTTTAAATCTAAACCCAAATCCTGCGCTATGTTCCCGACTAAAGAGCCTTTGGCCATTTCCTCAGGAATGGAGTAACTGACCTGCCCGAGAGCCGAACTGAGAGAGACAAACCAAATAAACAACAGTACTTGCCGCGCCATTGTTCTCTCCGACATTTTGCAGAAGGCCACGGAATGAAGATTCACGCACAAAACAAATTAGTCCAAGAAGCTGGAGGAAATCATGTATATCCAAAGTGACGAGAACTAACAAAAAGTCTTCAAGTCAAAGAAAAGTATACTAAATACAGTATCTTTGTGATTTGTATTCTCTCTCCTCCTCAGACTGTGCTCTCAGCTTCTGTCTCTCTCTAATAATATGGTGATGATGGGGTGGAACTGCAGCAGATCTGCTCTCTAAACTGACATATTGACCAACAGCGGCACTATGAGTCCAGTCTGATGAACTACAGAAAACTTAAAATGAATAAACATTTGTCTCTGTGTCAGACACGTCTAAAAAGCAATTTCCTAAACAAAGTACTTCAGTATAAAACTAGCAAATGTCTATTATCATACAAACATCAAAGAGATAAAATGATTGTATGAGTTTGTGTAAATAACATTTAAGGGCAAACATTTAAGTAAATTCCTCCTTCCCTCAGTGTTTTGATCAGGCCCTATCCACGTGTCTATTGATCAGAGAGGGAGAAATATCTAAAATACAACTGAACACATCTGAAAACTATTGACACGTTGTATCGTTTAATTGTTAACAGGAGGATAGATTGACAGACTGCAGGGAAAAAAGTAAAAAAAAAAAAAATACTGCTGTAAAAAGATGCACCAGAATACACGGGTAAATTGTAAGCCTTGTTAGATTTCAGGACCATGGTCAGGGAAACTGAAGTTTCTCATTTCATGACAAAGTCAAGTATAACAGTCGTGCAAAAAAAAAAAAAAGTTAAGGTCAAATAACAAAACTGAAAATGCAATTGCATGTTAAATCGCTAGTCTATATATCAGTGACAGCGCGCCATATTACACCGGTACAATTTTTTCTTATTTTTTTCTTGCTAAACAAAAAGAGATGTACAAAAGGATATACGAATAAAAAGAGAGAATAATAATTAGAGTAATAGAAAGGCAGAAAATATACCGGACTATAACAGACTCTGTATTAAATATATTTATATATAAATATATTTATATATAAAATATATTTTATTGTCAACTATACTTAATCACAGAAACTAATTATTTTCACAAAACCAATCAGCAATACTATCAACAGCTACAGCAAAAATGATAAATTATGAGATACAACGTTGTATATCTAATATATATAAAAAAAAATTAGCTGTAAAAATATTTCTTACCTTATCACAATCACCAAAGTTCAGTGTCTCTCTTTGCGCATGTGTGAGTGTTTGTGTTCCGCTGCTGTCCAGACTAATGATGCTTTCACTGCAAGGTCTGCCGTATTTCAGATCACTCTTTCTGGAGTCAGTGGTTCTGCAAACCTCATAATTGTACACGTGCTGTAAAGTTCCTGTGCCCCCTACGTCTGCGTAAAGAGGCGGATAATATGGAATAACTGGAAGATTCGCCCCAGATTTGTAAAACATCCGCTCGCGTCTCCATCTGTAGCATTTGACTGACAGTATGGCGATGATAGACACGATAAAGAGAAACGAAACTACAGCCAAGGCCAAGACCAGATAGAAAGTCAGGTTGTCGTTGTAGTCCTTGTCGTGCGTAAAGTCAGTGAACTCCGAGAGCACTTCAGGGAAGCTGTCCGCCACCGCCACGTTAACATTGACTGTAGCTGATCGAGAGGGCTGCCCGTTGTCCTCCACTACAACAGTGAGTCTCTGTTTCACAGCATCTTTATCTGTCACTTGGCGCACAGTTCTTATTTCTCCATTCTGTAAGCCCACTTCAAACAGCACCCTGTCTGTGGCTTTCTGTAGTTTATATGAGAGCCAGGCATTCTGTCCAGAGTCCACATCAACAGCCACCACTTTAGTCACCAGATAACCCACATCTGCAGAACGAGGCACTATTTCAGCCACCACAGAAGCGCCTGACTGGACCGGATACAGAACCTGAGGCGCGTTGTCATTCTGGTCCTGAATCATTATTTTCACGCTCACGTTGCTGCTGAGAGGAGGGGAGCCTCCGTCCTGCGCTTTTACGCGGAACTGGAAATCTTTGATTTGCTCGTAATCGAAAGATCGCACTGCGTGTATGACTCCACTATCAGCACTAACGGACACTAATGAGGAGATGTGCACTCCGTTAACCGACGAGTCCTCCAGTATGTAAGACACACGGGCATTCTGGTTAAAATCTGCATCTCTGGCTCTGACTGTGAATATGGAAAGACCCGGTGTGTTGTTTTCTTGAACAGAGGCCCCATATGAGCTCTTGTCAAATACAGGCGCGTTATCATTCACATCTGATATCTGTAAGGAGAGAGTGACGCTGCTGGAGAGAGAGGGCACGCCTTCATCAGCGCACGTCACACTGATGTTATACTCAGACTCGCGCTCTCGGTCTAAATCACCATCTGTGACTAAACTGAAGAAATTGACATTTGACGACTTTAAAGTAAAAGGGATGTTCTCAATAACTGAACATTGAACTTTCCCATTTTCTCCTGAATCAAGATCCTGAACATTTATCATCGTTACCACCGTCTCAGATGCAGAATTTTCAGCTATCACGTTTGTTTTGGACATTATATTGATCAAGGGTTTATTATCATTGATATCAATTACATCAACTATAATCTTACACGAATCAGTAAAGCCTCCATGATCACTTGCTTGAACACGAATCTCAAAGTTCCGAGCTTGTTCATAATCAACTAGACCAATCAACCGTACTTTGCCATCAGTCTCGTTAATTTCAAATATATCTCGAACTTTATCTAACGTGTTTGTTATTGAGTAGATTATTTCACAGTTTATTCCTTGATCTGGATCCGACGCACTTACTGTCGTCACAATTGTTCCTTTTGGTGAATTTTCTGTTACAGACGTTTTATAAACTGACTGTGTGAAAACAGGAGCGTTATCATTCACATCTAAAACAATAATATGTATCTGAATATTACCAGACATTTGAGGATCTCCCCCGTCAATAGCTGTTAATGTTAAAGACATGTGCTCCTGCTTCTCGCGATCTAGAGGCTTTTGTAAAATCATTTCGACATTTTGTCCTCCCACTGGCTGGCTCTTGAATTTCAAGGCAAAATTGTCTGTCGGTTTTAATGTGTAGGTCTGCAAACCATTAATTCCAACGTCAAGATCTCTAGCAGGCTCTATCGTAAATTTGGTACCAGTTGATGCAGATTCGCTAATTCTGAATAAAATTTCATTTTTTTCAAAAAATGGTGCGTTGTCATTTATATCAAGCACTTCAACATTAACACTGTAAAATTCCATTGGGTTTTCAAGAATGATCTGGAAATGTAGCGCGCAAGGCGTTGTCTGTCCGCATAGTGCCTCTCGGTCTATTCTCTCTTTGATAAGGAGGAATCCTCTTTCTCTATTCAGCTCGATGTATTCAGAGCTGTCTCCTGTATAAATACGCGCTTTACCCGATTTCAGTCTCTTTAAATCTAAACCCAAATCCTGCGCTATGTTCCCGACTAAAGAGCCTTTGGCCATTTCCTCAGGAATGGAGTAACTGACCTGCCCGAGAGCCGAACTGAGAGAGACAAACCAAATAAACAGCAGTACTTGCCGCGCCATTGTTCTGTCCGTCATTTTGCAGAAGACCACGGAATGGAGATTCAAGCAGAAAACAAATCAATCAATCATTCCAAGAAGCTGGAGGAAATCATGTATATTTCCAAAGCGACAAGAATTAACACAAGTGTCTGTAATTCCAGAAAAAGGATTATGAACTCAGTATTTCCGTGATTTGCCTTTTCTCTCCTCCTCAGACTGTGCTCTCAGCTTCTGTCTCTCTCTAATAATATGGTGATGATGGGGGTGGAACTGCAGCAGATCTGCTCTCTAAACTGAGATATTAACCAACAGCGGCACAATGAGTCCAGTCTGATGAATTACAGAAATCACCAAATAGATTCAGTTTTTTTTTTCTACTCTACGAGACGTTTTAGAATTATTCCACATTGCAAAAATAATAAAAATACCACCGCTGTGACTATCAATGAAAATGCAATGATCTAAAAAAAATACTTATGATTGCACGATTTTCTTTAAACAAATTTAAAAGTAAATAATAATATTAATAATAATAATAATAAACGAAATAAAATTAAAAAATGACTAGATATTGAATTAGCACAAACTTTTGTGTGCCCTTAACTGAATAATACAGAGAAAAGTGAAATATATGAATATGAACCAATATGAGAATTTTAATATTTTAGAAAGGTATTGAGATACTGGAAGGACGTAGAAGTTCTAAAATATACAGTACGCTCAAAAAAACGGAGGTAGGGTAAAAAAACAAGCAGCAAAACCCAAGACTGAAGCTTTCAGCACCATGGCCAGTTACCATGCATTTGAATTTGGTCTTCGTAAACATATATAAAAAAAGATATATAAAGAAAATATATAAGAAAAGATATATAAAGAATATATATAAGAAAAACAATTATAAAAAAGCAGACTTAAAAACGCATTGTGATTTAAAACTGTAAAATATGGTTAAGGCAGATAAAACCCCTTAACATTACAGCAGGACCTGAAATAATCATCCTTCCAAAGACCGCACATGGGCTTAAAGTAGCAACACGAGAATCTTCAGATACAAAAAAAAATATATAAATAAATACGATAAAGTATTCGAATTATATAATTATTGCAAATACACCTCACATAAAAATAACATTAACAGGAGAAAATAAATAGCAGGGAAATAATTCAACCTACAGCTACGATTACATCATAAAAATAACAGGCTAATTACGTATCAACAAGATCGTAATTATATGTAAAATTGGATATATATGCAGACCAAAGTGTTGTACGCTGCTTCACAACGTGCAAATATATAAATAAAAAACCTCACCTGGTCATCAACGTCTTCATTAATCAATTTTCCTCTTTGCGCATGCGTGAGTGTCTGTGTTCCGCTGCTGTCCAGACTAATGATGCTTTCACTGCAAGGTCTGCCGTATTTCAGATCACTCTTTCTGGAGTCAGTGGTTCTGCAAACCTCATAATTGTACACGTGCTGTAAAGTTCCTGTGCCCCCTACGTCTGCGTAAAGAGGCGGATAATACGGAATAACTGGAAGATTCGCTCCAGATTTGTAAAACATCCGCTCGCGTCTCCATCTGTAGCATTTGACTGACAGTATGGCGATGATAGACACGATAAAGAGAAACGAAACTACAGCCAAGGCCAAGACCAGATAGAAAGTCAGGTTGTCGTTGTAGTCCTTGTCGTGCGTAAAGTCAGTGAACTCCGAGAGCACTTCAGGGAAGCTGTCCGCCACCGCCACGTTAACATTGACTGTAGCTGATCGAGAGGGCTGCCCGTTGTCCTCCACTACAACAGTGAGTCTCTGTTTCACAGCATCTTTATCTGTCACTTGGCGCACAGTTCTTATTTCTCCATTCTGTAAGCCCACTTCAAACAACGCCCTGTCTGTGGCTTTCTGCAGTTTATATGAGAGCCAGGCATTCTGTCCAGAGTCCACATCAACAGCCACCACTTTAGTGACCAGATAACCCACATCTGCAGAACGAGGCACTATTTCAGCCACCACAGAAGCGCCTGACTGGACCGGATACAGAACCTGAGGCGCGTTGTCATTCTGGTCCTGAATCGTTATTTTCACGCTCACGTTGCTGCTGAGAGGAGGGGAGCCTCCGTCCTGCGCTTTTACGCGGAACTGGAAATCTTTGATCTGCTCGTAATCGAAAGATCGCACTGCGTGTATGACTCCACTATCAGCACTAACGGACACTAATGAGGAGATGTGCACTCCGTTAACCGACGAGTCCTCCAGTAAGTAAGACACAAGGGCATTCTGGTTAAAATCTGCGTCTCTGGCTCTGACTGTGAATATGGAGAGACCCGGTGTGTTGTTTTCTTGAACAGAGGCCTCATATGAGCTCTTGTCAAAGACAGGCGCGTTATCATTCACATCTGATATCTGTAAGGAGAGAGTGACGCTGCTGGAGAGAGATGGCACGCCTTCATCAGCGCACGTCATACTGATGTTATACTCAGATTCGCGCTCTCGGTCTAAATCACCATCTGTGACTAAACTGAAGAAATTGGCATTTGTCGACTTCAGAGTAAAGGGAATGTTCTCATTAACTGAACAAAAAATTTTACCGTTTTCTCCTGCATCTGGGTCTTGCGCGTTTATCATTGTTACAACAGTTCCAGGATTAGAGTTTTCTGATATTGTGGTTAATTTAGACATGATGTTTATCTGTGGTTTATTGTCATTTATATCAATCACATCCACATCGATTTTACAAGAATCAGTCAGACCCCCGTCATCGCTGGCCTGCACAGGAATTTGATAGTGGCGAGCTTTCTCGTAATCTATATTCCCTGTTACTCTCACCTCACCGTTTATTTCGTTAATTTCAAACAACTCCGGAACATTGTCGAGGGTATTTGTAATAGCATATGTAATTTTGCCGTTAGGTCCCTCATCCAAATCAGAAGCACTCACAATCGTCACAACTGTGCCTTTGAAAGCATTCTCGGTGATACTCGCTTTATATGATTTATGTGTAAAAACAGGCGCATTATCGTTAGCATCTAAAACAGCAATATGTATCTGCGCAGTACCAGACAATTGTGGATCACCTCCATCTATCGCTGTCAGAACCAAAGACAAATGTTCTTGTTTTTCACGATCGAGAGGTTTTTGAAGAACCATTTCTACTAGCTTACTACCGTCTGCCTGACTCTGTAATTTTAAAGAGAAATTATCTGTAGGCTTTAATATATAAGTCTGAAGGCCGTTTATTCCGACGTCTAAATCCATTGCTCTCTCTAAAACAAAAACTGCCCCAGTGATAGTGGACTCACTAATTCTGAATTTCATCTCAGCTCGTTTAAAAGATGGCGAATGGTCATTTATATCTGTTACTTCGACTGTAACTGAATAAAATTCCATTGGGTTTTCAAGAATGATCTGGAAATGTAGCGCGCAAGGCGTTGTCTGTCCGCATAGCGCCTCTCGGTCTATTCTCTCTTTGATAAGGAGGACTCCTCTTTCTTTATTCAGCTCGATGTATTCAGTGCTGTCTCCTGTATAAATACGAGCTTTACCCGATTTCAGTCTCTTTAAATCTAAACCAAAATCCTGCGCTATGTTCCCGACTAAAGAGCCTTTGGCCATTCCCTCAGGAATGGAGTAACTGACCTGCCCGAGAGCCGAACTGAGAGAGACAAACCAAATAAACAGCAGTACTTGTCGAGCCATTGTTCTGTCCGACATTTTGCAGAAGACCATAGAAGAGAAGATTACGACAGAAAGTAAATAAAACGATCCAAATATCTGGAGAAAATGATGTATAACTCCAAAGTGACAAAAAACGAAGAAAGTCTGTAATTCCAGAAGTATATTGAATACAGTATCTATGTGATCTGTCTTCTCTCTCTTCCTCAAACTGTGCTCTCAGCTTCTGTCTCTCTCTAATAATATGGTGATGATGGGGGTGGAACTGCAGCAGATCTGCTCTCTAAACTGACATATTAACCAACAGCGGCACTATGAGTCCAGTCTGATGAATTACAGAAAATTTAAAATTTACCATTTTTCTGTCACAAATATCGGAGGCAAGCAATTTACAGAACAAATTACTGAAAGGTGGATAGCAAACGTCTAGTATGGAACAAACATGTAAGAGATAAAATTATTTAATGAGTTTGTGCAAATAATATTTAGTGAAAAATAAAAAAAAATAAATGTATCGTTCCCTTAGTATTTTGATCAGGCCCCATCCGCTCGTCCATTGATCATAGATACAGGGAGAACTATATACAATACAATTATTCAGATTTCAAGCATCTAAAAACGAATGAAAGCTTGAAACATTTAACTGTGAACAAGAGGATAGACAGACAAACTGCAGTTAAAAAAAAAAAATAATAATAAAAACCCACTGACTGCTGTAAAAAGACGTATCAGAATCCACGACGAAAATGACCGCCTCGCTGCATTTCAGGACCATGGCCAGGGAAGTAGAAGTTTCTTACTTCATGACAAAAACAAGTACAACAGTCGTGCATAAAAAAAGTAAAGGACGAATAAAAATGTTAAATTTTAAAATGCCATATATCGCTAGCGTATATATCAGTGACAGTGTGATATAATACCTCGGAATTAAAATGCAAATAAATAAATAAGTGAAATGAATGAATAAATATATGTCTATAATATACCACAATAAATAAATAAATAAATAATAATAAAGAAAGAAGTAAAAAATAAACGCCTGGAAAGAAGTCAAAATAAAAAATAAAAAGTATTTTTTCCTTGCTTTTACAAAAAGAAATACAAATAAAAAATAGACTAATAATTTCACTGTGATATATAAGTGCATAACATATACAACTATAAAAGCTGACCAGACTATAAATTATATCAGAATACACTATTATTTAATAATCAATTTAAATTTGCAGAAACTATTATTATTTTTTTTCAGACAAATAATCAGTCACTTTATCAACAGCTGAAGTAAAAATTATATTGGCTTTAACAATATTTCTCACCTGATTGTCACAATTGTCAAACTTCATTCTCTCCCTTTGCGCATGCGTGAGTCTCTGTGTTCCGCTGCTGTCCAGACTAATGATGCTTTCACTGCAAGGTCTGCCGTATTTCAGATCACTCTTTCTGGAGTCAGTGGTTCTGCAAACCTCATAATTGTACACGTGCTGTAAAGTTCCTGTGCCCCCTACGTCTGCGTAAAGAGGCGGATAATACGGAATAACTGGAAGATTCGCTCCAGATTTGTAAAACATCCGCTCGCGTCTCCATCTGTAGCATTTGACTGACAATATGGCGATGATAGACACGATAAAGAGAAACGAAACTACAGCCAAGGCCAATACCAGATAGAAAGTCAGGTTGTCGTTGTAGTCCTTGTCGTGCGAAAAGTCAGTGAACTCCGAGAGCACTTCAGGGAAGCTGTCCACCACCGCCACGTTAACATTGACTGTAGCTGATCGAGAGGGCTGTCCGTTGTCCTCCACTACTACAGTGAGTCTCTGTTTCACAGCATCTTTATCTGTCACTTGGCGCACAGTTCTTATTTCTCCATTCTGTAAGCCCACTTCAAACAGCGCCCTGTCTGTGGCTTTCTGCAGTTTATATGAGAGCCAGGCATTCTGTCCAGAGTCCACATCAACAGCCACCACTTTAGTCACCAGATAACCCACATCTGCAGAACGAGGCACTATTTCAGCCACCACAGAAGCGCCTGACTGGACCGGATACAGAACCTGAGGCGCGTTGTCATTCTGGTCCTGAATCGTTATTTTCACGCTCACGTTGCTGCTGAGAGGAGGATTACCTCCATCCTGCGCTTTTATAGCGAAACTAAACTGTTTAATTTGCTCATAATCAAATGAACGAACAGCATGTATTACACCATTCTCTGAGTTTATGGACACGTAAGAGGAGATCGGCGCTCCACCTATTTGAATATTTTCTAAAAAATACGACACTCTGGAGTTTTGATTCCAGTCAAAATCTCTCGCAGTTACACTACATATGGACAGACCTGGTTCGTTATTTTCAAGAAGGTGTGTTGAATAGCTACTTCGATCGAAAACTGGTGCGTTATCATTGATGTCAGAAACCTTAAGGCGTAGTGTCGTTGAGCTCGACAGTGCAGGTGAACCTGAATCAGTTGCGGCCACTGTTATATTATATTCTGAGTGAGTTTCACGGTCAAGGAAAGCATCTGTGATCAAATTATAATAGTTAGAGAGGGATGATTTTATGCTAAATGGAAGGTTTTCATTAATAAAGCACGTAACCTGTCCATTTTTCCCAGAATCAAAATCTTTTATATTAACCACTGCAACTGTTGTACCTGGAGGCACATCCTCTGCTACAGGGCTCGAGAGGGACATGAGGTTGATTACGGGCGCATTGTCATTTACATCCACTACTTCAATTACAAGCTTACTTGTACTAGTCAGCCCCCCTTGGTCTGTCGCTTTAACTCTAATTTCAAAACGTTTTTCTTTCTCAAAATCAATATTTCCTAAAACAGACACCAAGCCAGTGTTTTCATCAATGCCAAATATATCTCTCGAATGTTCTTTCAGGTCAGAGAAGGAAAACGTAATGTGTCCGTTTGAGCCACTATCTGCGTCTGTGGCATTAACGGTAGTAATATAAGTGCCCCTCGGTGCATTTTCCATCACAGACGCTCGATAAATAGTCTGGTTAAACACGGGTGCATTATCATTCGCATCTAAAACGGTAACATCTATATTAACAGAACCAGATCTCTGCGGGTTTCCGCCATCAACAGCAATCAGCTTCAGAGACAGATTATGATGCTGTTCCCGGTCTAAAGCTTTATCAAGAACCATTTCGACATACCTACTTCCGTCCGGATTTGAGTGTTGTTTTAAAACGAAATAATTGTTTCTTGTGAGGACATAATTTTGCAATGAATTCAATTCCACATCAGCATCATATGCACTCTCTAATGCAAAGCGTGAACCAGGAGTCGCAGATTCGCTTATTTCAAAATAAATTTTGCTTTTCTCGAATACAGGAGAATTATCATTAACGTCAATGATTTCAACGGTTACCTGATGCAATTCAATTGGGTTCTCAAGAATGATCTCGAAGCTGAAACTGCATGGCGTGACGTCGCCGCAAAGCTGTTCGCGGTCTATTCTCTCACTCACGACTAGAATCCCTTTGTCTGTTCTAAGCTCTGCGTACTGGGTGCTTTCTCCGGTAACGATACGCGCACGACCAGTTCGAAGCCTTTTCATATCGAGCCCCAGATCCTGTGCTACATTACCAATAATCGAGCCTTTACTCATTTCTTCAGGGATAGAGTAGCGGATTTGAGAGATGGCAAAAGGAATCCAACACGAGATGAAAAACAATACTTGCCACTGCGTTTGGAAGAAAACAAGCCTTTGAGCGTATCCATTTCTATAAAAATCCTTAACAGCCATACTGATTAGCAAGCAAGTTCACCATTAATATTCCTATATGACAGAAGAATCTTCCAAGGCAGGATTACAAAAATGTTTTGTATTCGTTTGGAAGAAGAAAAAAAAAAACAGTCACCCTCTCACCAACCAGTAACGAATGAAACAGAGGAGTCTGCTGCGTCACAGCACGCACTGATGGGGTGGTGCCATGGTTTACTGCGAGGCAAGCCTACTGCACATAAAGTATTTCACTGACCAACAGCGGCCCTTAGAGTACAAAATAAGCATTAACAGAACGCATACATTCAAATAAAAATAAAAATAAATAAATGATGTAAATCGACCACTGAGGAGGTGCTGAAATATATACAAACTCCGCACACATGTAAAGACGAATGACTAAAATATTGCACAGGTCCAAAGTTAATCACATTACCATACACAATAACAATTGGTATTGTGGTATTTTGTAAATATTTATAGTGTGTGGTAGATGCTGCGGATTGTATATATTGTTCTATTGTCTTTTTTTTGGACCTTGAGTCTATAATAAAGATTGATGGATTAATTACCAAATAACATTAACTGAGTACACAACAACAGCGACAACAACAACAAAAATAATAATAATAATATCTCACCTCTACCGGCGAATCTAATTCATCCATTATGTTTTTCTCGCCGTGCGCACGCTGCACTGTCAATGTAGAATTAGGATCCAACATCAGCACGTTCTGACTTGCAGGTCGGACAAACTTACAGTCACTCCTTCTGGAATCGGTCGTTCTGTAAACCTCATAATTATAGGCGTGCTGCAGAGCTCCACTGCCAATAGTGTCCGCGTAACGCGGTGGATAATACGGAATAACTGGAAGATTGGACTTGTAATACAGTCGCGATTGCCTCCACCTGTAGATTTTCACAGATATTATGACGACCAAACATGTTATGAGAAGAAATGAGACAGCGGCCAAGGCCAGGACCAGATAGAAAGTCAAGTTATTGTTATATTCCTTGTCGTGCGTAAAGTCAGTGAACTCCGAGAGCACTTCAGGGAAGCTGTCCGCCACCGCCACGTTTACATTGACTGTAGCTGATCGAGAGGGCTGCCCGTTGTCCTCCACTACAACAGTGAGTCTCTGTTTCACAGCATCTTTATCTGTCACTTGGCGCACAGTTCTTATTTCTCCATTCTGTAAGCCCACTTCAAACAGCGCCCTGTCTGTGGCTTTCTGCAGTTTATATGAGAGCCAGGCATTCTGTCCAGAGTCCACATCAACAGCCACCACTTTAGTCACCAGATAACCCACATCTGCAGAACGAGGCACTATTTCAGCCACCACAGAAGCGCCTGACTGGACCGGATACAGAACCTGAGGCGCATTATCATTCTGATCTTGGATGAAAATGTTCACGGTTACGTTGCTATAAAGAGGAGGAGAGCCGCCATCCTGAGCTTTAATTGTTATTTTAATGTTTTTGATCTGTTCATAATCAAAAGAGCGCACTGCGTGTACAACTCCGCTCTCAGCGTTAACAGAAACATACGTTCCTACAGGAGACCCGCCCAAGTCACCTTCTTCTAGAATGTAAGATATACGAGCATTCTGATTTTCGTCCGAGTCACGAGCTCTGATTGTAAGAATAGAAGCACCAGGCAAATTATTCTCTATCAAATATGAATTATAAACACTCTCCTGAAAAACTGGGGCATTATCATTAACATCAGTTACTTTCAAATAAAATGTTTTTCTGCTTGTTAGAGGCGGCTTTCCGGAATCAGTGGCGATGACAGTAATGTTATACTCTGACAACTTCTCACGATCTAAAATAGCACTTGTGACTAAAGAATAATAATTTCTTAAAGTCGATTTTATTGTAAAATCTCCAGATCCGTCGATAAAACACTTGACTTTGCCATTATCATCATTGTCTGAGTCCTTAATATTTAGTATTGCAATTGTGGTATCAGATGGAGCATTTTCAGATACTGTGCTCGAGAAAGACATTGTATTAATGACAGGCGCATTGTCGTTTACATCAACGACCTCTAATGCAATTTTACTCGAATCAGTTAACCCACCTTGATCCCTAGCCTCGACTGTAAGTTCAAATTTAGTATCTTTTTCATGATCAATTTCTCCAGCAACAGAAACAATGCCAGTGTCGCTGTCAATATTAAATAACTGTGCAGCGGCTCCTTTTTGTTTGTAGAAATTGTACGTTATTCGTCTATTTAAACCAGCATCTGCATCTGTGGCATTAACTGTAGTTATGTAAGTGCCCTTCGGTGCATTTTCCATCACAGACGCCCTATAAATAGTCTGGTTAAACACAGGTGCGTTGTCATTCGCATCTAAAACAGTAACATCTATATTAACAGAGCCAGATCTCTGCGGGTTTCCGCCATCTACAGCGATCAGCTTTAGAGATACATAAGGACGCTCTTCCCGGTCTAACGCTTTCTGTAAAACCATTTCCGCGTATTTACTGCCGTCAGGATTTGAGTGCTGCTTTATAACAAAATGATTATTTGGCGATAAAATATAATTCTGCAGTGAGTTCAAGCCTACATCGTGATCATCTGCGCTTTCCAATAAAAAGCGTGAACCCAGCGTTGCAGACTCGCTAATTTCGAATTGTAACTCTTTGTTCTGAAAGGACGGTGCGTGATCATTTTCATCCAATATTTCAATGGTAACTGGGTGCAGCTCCATTGGGTTCTCTAGAATGATTTCGAAGCTAAAGCTGCATGGCGTGACGTCGCCGCAAAGCTGTTCTCGGTCTATTCTCTCACTCACGACTAGAATCCCTTTGTCTGTTTTGAGTTCAGCATACTGAGTGCTTTCTCCGGTCACGATGCGCGCACGACCCGTTCGAAGCCTATTCAAATCAAGCCCAAGATCTTGTGCTACATTACCTATAAACGAGCCTTTCTTCATCTCTTCCGGAATCGAATATCTTATCTGTCCCCTTGTAGTGTAAATATAACAAGAAAAAAGCATCGACGACAGCCACATCATTTTCCATCGCCAAGTCCGATGACCCCACTGAACCATAATCACAAGGTTAACTAATTTTATATCCAATCAATTAAAAAGTTGAGATGTAGTCCAAGATGAAAATGAAAAAAAAACGTAGCTATTCCAAACCTTCTTGCCTCGTGCACGCAACCCTGAATAAAAATGTCGAGGCAGCCTTGCCCTTATCTGCCACAATGCAAGAAAACGGCAGCAGCAGTCTCCAATGAGGAAGGGTGAAGACTGCTGAATGACAAAGCACATCATAGCATGTTTTACTGATCAACAGCGGCCCTTGCTGTTCAAAGTGAGCCTAAGCACGTGGCGGAATATTAGAATTATTACCAATTTAATGACATCCTTGTGTGTGTGTTGCGTATATGTATACAGACACACACTTATACATATAAATCATATTCGTATCGAGGATAAGAATTATTGAAGCGAGGCTATACTTTTCAGCACCACGGACAGCGACACAGCACAGGTCGTTTAAATATCACTTTTAGCTATTTACAACATTGCAGACTACTAGTGTATAATATCTGTGTATTTGTGTGTGTGTGGGGGGGGGGGGGGGGGGGATTCACAGTGTGCAGACTTACCAGTGTACTGCCCGCTTCAGTGCAATCGATGGTGCGTTTCTTCCTTGGAATTGTTTCGGTTCCACTTGCGTCAACACTCATCAGACTTTGACCGATGGGTCCGAAATACTTAACATCACTTTTCCTGGAGTCTGTTGTTCTGTAAATCTCATAATTATGCACGCCTTGCAGGGTTCCTGTGCCAACAGTGTCTGCGTAACGCGGCGGATAGTAAGGAATAACCGGGAGATTTGACTGAAAATACAAACGAGATTGTCTCCATCTGTAGATTTTCACAGATATTATGACAACTAAACACGTTATGAAAAGAAATGAGACTGCAGCCAAGGCCAAGACCATATATAAAGTAAGGTTGTCGTTGTAGTCCTTGTCGTGCGGAAAGTCAGTGAACTCCGAGAGCACTTCAGGGAAGCTGTCCGCCACCGCCACGTTAACATTGACTGTAGCTGATCGAGAGGGCTGCCCGTTGTCCTCCACTACAACACTGAGTCTCTGTTTCACAGCATCTTTATCTGTCACTTGGCGCACAGTTCTTATTTCTCCATTCTGTAAGCCCACTTCAAACAGCGCCCTGTCTGTGGCTTTCTGCAGTTTATATGAGAGCCAGGCATTCTGTCCAGAGTCCACATCAACAGCCACCACTTTAGTCACCAGATAACCCACGTCTGCAGAACGAGGCACTATTTCAGCCACCACAGAAGCGCCTGACTGGACCGGATACAGAACCTGAGGCGCGTTGTCATTCTGGTCCTGGACGTTAATGAGAACTGTAGCATTAGAACCAAGAGGTGGAGACCCTCCATCTTGCGCTCTTACCTGTATTTTGAATTCTTTCATCTGTTCATAGTCAAAAGATCGCACCGCCTGGATAATTCCACTGTCTGCGTTAACAGAGAAATACGATGAGACAGGAGAACCATTTACATCTGTATCTACCAGATAATACCCGATACGCGCGTTTTGCCCTGCGTCAGGATCTGTTGCTTCAAGAGACAGCAGAGAAACGCCGGGAGAATTATTCTCAAATATATATGTTTTATATTCATGTTGACTAAAGGCTGGAGCATTGTCGTTAATATCAGTAATATCTAAAGTAATAGTTATTTTACTGAATAATGAGGGGCTGCCCTCGTCTGACGCAACTAATGTAAGGTTAAAACTGGAAACCTTTTCTCGGTCTAGTGGTGCATCGCTGACCAAAGTGTAGTACTTACGCGGTGATGGTTTAATTGTAAAGGGAGACATTTGTTCTAAACTTAAGCGGACCTGTCCATTTTTACCGGAATCTAAATCTTGGATGCTTATTAAAGCTACAACTGTGCCGGGCGGAGAATCCTCTTGTATTTTACCCGAGAAAGATGTCATTGTTACAAACGGGCTGTTGTCATTAACATCTACAACATCAATGAGTAATCTACTTGCACCGGTTAGACCCCATGGATCTTTAGCCTGCAAATTAAGTTCATATTGCTGAACTGTTTCAAAGTCTAAATTGCCAGTGAGTGTTACGTCACCAGTGGCTGCACTGATTTGGAAGAGGTGCGCTGCGTCCTCTCCCATATGAGTAAATGAATACGTGACATTGCGACTGTACCCTTCGTCTGCATCAGATGCACTTACTTTAGTAATCAACGTACCCTTTTCTGCGTTCTCAGCTACACTTGCTTTATATACTGTTTCGGTGAAAATGGGTGAATTATCATTGGCATCAAGAAGTTTAACGATTATTTTAACGGTACCAGAACGCGGTGGGTCTCCACCATCAATAGCCGTTAAAATAAGTGAATGCGCGCTCTGTTTCTCTCTGTCCAGCGCTGACTGCAACACAATCTCTGTATATTTACTGCCGTCTGAGCGACTGTGTTGCTTTAAATTAAAATTATCAGTAGGTTTCAGACTGTAGCTCTGAAGAGAATTCAAACCGACATCTGGATCAGTCGCTGTGTCTAACAAGAAAATAGTGCCTATAGGTGTGGACTCGCTAATCTCTAAAATTATTTCTTTCTTAGAAAAAACGGGCGCATGATCATTGATGTCTTGAATCTCGATTGTAATCGAAAAAAACTCGAGGGGATTTTCAAGCAAAATCTCAAGACCGAAACTACACGGAGATTTCTGTCCACAGAGCTGCTCTCGGTCTATTCTCTCTTTTACCACCAAATGTCCTTTGTTGCGGTTCAGCTCGACATATTGTCTACTATCATCAATAACGAGACGCGCACGGCCAGAAACCAACCTTTTTACATCCAAACCGAGATCCTTCGCCACATCTCCGACAAACAATCCTGGTCTCATTTCCTCTGCAATCGAATAACGAATCTGCCCGGCCACGGTGTTCAGCACGAATAAAAGGAAAATGGAGAATTCTGCTTGCCATTTTACACACCGCCTCAACTGGAGTCCTTTGTTATCCTGCATCCTGCAAATTTAGTAATCCAAGCAAAATGCAGTCATACACGTCCAGTTTTCAAATATTTGAGCATTTAAACAATTCTCTTACGTGTCGTTAAGAAGATTCCAAACCGAGTCCTTCTAATTTACAAACAACAGCTCGACGTCTTTCTCTATGTCATTTGATGCAATGCCTTCTGTACGTAGTTGATTTGCTTTGCTCACTGTTGTCTCCCTGTGCAACAGCACCTCTCACAGTGAATGAGCAGCACAACAGCAGAGCTGGACTGTCCAGCATAAAAAATACATAATAATAATAATAATAACATAAAAGGGAGCTATTCTCTGAAATAAGGGTACAAAGCTGCCCCTGGGGTGGTGCCCAATCAAAAAGTACACCTTTGTAAATAAATGGTTGATATTAATACCTGACGCCCTAGTGACAGCTTTTGTACTTTTATTTCTGTTTCTGTTGGTTGTCATTGCTGATCAGAAATGCAATGCCGAGTAGTTGGTGCTTCAAAAAAATCTTACATTGTGAATATCTCATTGCAGGAATGAAGACACGAAATCAAATTACAATGCAAAATTACAGAGAGTGAATCCAACCAGAGTTTACCAAGTAAAGTTTATCACCAACCAATAGCACCATTTTTATAGCATTTAACAAGATTTTAACAAGAATTTTAAGTGCATCATGCATCTAGTCCTGTACTTTACACTAAAACCTCTTATTTAATCAAAATAATGGAATGTGTAAGATCAAGCCAGTTAGATGTGATTCTTGTGTCTAAGCTAGCAGATGACCTACATTTGAAAGGATAAAAATAAGTGGAGTGTGATCTTCAAAACAGACCGAGACAGAACAGTGTGCAGACAGATCTGATTGTCAAAGCCTTGTAGCAATCAAAAATAAATACATTCATTAACACTATACAATATGGTTAAATATGTCAATATTAGTTAATACAATATATATGATGTATACAGTGGTGACCAACACTTGACATATTTATGAGGTTTCAGTTGTTTTTGTTGAATTGGCCAATACAATACCCATAAAACAAACTATCGCTGGAACTACCTGCGACAGAAGAAATCTGCTGGAACATTGAAATTGATGGGCTGGCCCTTTCAAAGTCAGGAACCTCAGCCCTATCAAGCAAATTTGGGGTGAGTTGGAAAATAAACAGGACAGATCTATTCTACACTAAAAGTAAAGACTTTGGCTTGACTTGCAGAAGGCATGGGATAACATTACTGTTTAAGTTCTCAGGAAATATATTTATACTATGCCAGAGAGATGTGCTGCTGCAATTGCTGCAAAAGTTAAAAGTGGATAAATATTTGGAAGATTTTCAGTATATTTTTAGATCTGTCAGGTGTTCTAACAATTTTGGCGAGATATATATATATATATATATATATATATATATATACACATATATATACACATACACTGTATATATAATCTAAAAATGCTGTAAAAATTGTTAGTTCATTGAATCCAGTGCATTAACTATCTAAGCCCTATTAAAGTGTTACCAGGATGTGTGTTATTGTGTCATATATGGAATTGGACATTCCAGTTGATTTGAACACTTCAGCTGTGTAAATGTATAAAACATGAGCAGCACTAAAGCTGCCACATAGTCATACATACTCAGTGTGATGAGATTGCATTATTCAGACCCTGTGTCCCATGATGCATGATTTTAATGCTCTAAAAGTGGGCCAGAGCCCAGCCTTAAAGCATAGTGACACACTACTGCAACAGGAGAGGAGAGCCAGAGACCTATGTAGGGCACCCCCCCCCCCCCCTCAACTACACACACACACACACACACACACACACACACACAGTTTCAGCGAACCACCACAAGATGGAGCACAACACATACTGTATGATATCATGCAGTTACTGAACTATACATAACTAAACAGTTCATAAGAACAATGAAACTGTAAATGACAGAGAAAGAGAAGCTCTCTGTGAATTGCCAACTATATTTTATTTAACAATACTAGTAAATAAAATATTTCTTACCTAAATGGAGATTGATTCGTTTCCATTCATTAGGATGGACATCAGTTTGTGGTGGGAAGAAAAGAGAAGAGAAAATAATTAAAATTAAAATAAATTTACATTTCCTGAAGAAAATGTGTTTTGTTCGAAGCACTTACACTGTACGGAATAGTAATACTGATGCTTTCTTTGGCACACACCGTTAATTAAAAATAAACATAATAAAGATAAAAGATAAATGAGAGAGAGACAAAAAAAGTGCACATAAAACAGGTATAAAATACAGCTTAAATCAGAACTCTCTAACAACTGTATGACATAGAAACTGTCAGAATGGTGTCATCATGATCTCCATTTTGATCAAAACAGTGTGCACTGAGCAACACAGGAGTATGTAGGGCATGTGAAGAGACACACATTTCTCCCTCTGTCCTTAGCTTTTCATGAGGTCATCTCTGCCTAGTGTGTAAATCCACTAGCGTGACAATCAGGTTGGATTACAAAGCAAAACTGGATTTTACTATGGTCTGTGTATGTTTTAATATTTTGCTGTCCATTATCTCTCATCCTCATACACAGAGAACCCTTCTCGCATGTGCAGCAGTGTACAGCAGAAGTAGGACTGCCTAAAGCAACAATTGAACCACACATGGGTGAACATTAAATAGCATACAATCACTGGCTGGAAAATGTACAGTATTCAGTGGATACAGATCTGCAACACAGACTCATATACCTAACATTTAAATACATACACTGTAAAAAAAAAAAAAAAAAAAAAAAAAAACCTGTAAAGGCTACTTCAAGGGGGGCTCGGCAAAGGGCCACACAATACAACCTAAGTCAACCAAACGCTTTACACAATGACTTAAATTAAATTAATCACAGGGTGTTAAATTAAAATGCTATTAAAACGTCTTATATTTAAGTGTCAATGCATTTAAGAAAATACAAAAAAAAAAAAAAACATTCATATCACCACTTTGCTACCTTTTGCTGAATTTTTGTCTGAATGAAAATCTCACAGCATTTTGCTACAATTATCACACAGTATTATGATGAAAATGCAATCCCAATTTTTGTTTGGACATGTTAAACATATCTAATCAATCTGTGTAATATATTTTAATTTAGCAAAGTATAAAGCATTAAAATATGTTTTATTTTGCATATTAAAACTAGTGTTTTAACAATTTTGGGTAGTACATTTTAATTTTGCAACTCATAAAAGTGTTAAAATATGTTTTTAATTTGCATATTAAAACTAGTGTAGAAAATGTAAATTATGTAACTGAATTTTCATTTTTTACAAAATTTTGGACACATGTATGGTAAAATGTTAATTAAAATACAGAACTTAATTGACATTTGACATATTGCATTGCCATTTTGCATATTTCAAATTGAACATTTCAAATGGAATTTTGCTACCTGTATGCTTCCATATTTATTTACCATTAGGGTGTTCAATATTGACAAAAATAAGTAATTGAGTCATTTAATTGGTTGACTTTGTAATTGAAGTTGTGTAGGAAAGATTTAATCAATGTTTGGAGTGGCTTTCTGAATTTACAATGTGTTGTTCACAATTTCTTATTTGTATTGGTGATTCCAAATTGCTGTTAACAAGAAGGTATCATTTCCTCCTCCATTGTGGCTGAGCTACACATTCTCTTTGTTTTATTTTAAACATAAAACATCCAGAGGAGAATGGCAACTATGCTGGAATTCATACAAACTTAAGGAACATATGTAATGAAACTATATATGAAGCATTTTTTTATGTTGAGTTTAATTGAAAATAATCAAAGGGTTAGGTTATTCAAAATGTAAAATTCTGTCATTAATCACTCACCGTCATGTCATTCCAAACCATAAGACCTTCGTTCATCTTTGCATGAAGATGAAGGTCTTATGGGTTTGGAACGACATGACATGAGTAATTAATGACAGAATTTTCATTTTTGGGTTAACTTTCTCCATAATTGTTTTATAAAACATTGTTGACAAGATCACATGACAGATGCAATTGGAGACCACTGGAAATGCAAGTTTAGCATTTTATAAACAATATTTGAACTTGAACTTAATTCAGTCGCAACCTGTTCTGCAAGTTACTCTGTACTTCACTTTCAATCATTTAATTTTTGTCTTTTACAGTCTTCCTGTGAAGTGGTGAACCTATGCTTCCAAGACTCATTTATGAACAACTTTAGAATCCATGTACAATTTGAGGTTTTATCAAATCTCGACATAGAACTTGGACTAAAATTGCAGCAAAAGAAAAACAAAAGTAGTTTCTTCAAAAAAAAAAAAAAAAAAAAAAAAAAAAAAAACACTAGGAGCCCTTCTCTTAATTTAGATTGTATAGTTCTATTATTTTCATATTGAAATGTCTGGCCTGAATGCATGGATCTTCGTTCTTTATTATATTTTATTATATATATATTATATATGTAAATGGAGGGACAGAAAGCAGACAGAAAGATTTCATTAAAATATTATATATTTGTGTTCAAAAGATGAATGAAAATCTTATGGATATGGAATGGTATGATAGAGAGTAACTGATGACATTCACATTTTTGGGTGATCTGTCATTTTAAATAATGTGTTCTCCTATAAGAAAATGGTGTAAACATTGGAACATTTCACTTGAATATTGAATAGAAGTCTGTAGCAGTTGTTATTAATGACAGCCATCTTTTTATTATTATTATTTTTCCCATGTATTTGAAAATGTTTTTTGACTGTTTCATAGTGAAGTTTATCTTTGTGACCACTGTTTGGTGCAACACCAATATTGTACAAGTACCTTATCATTTTTCTGCCTGTTGCTGTTTAAAACTAAAAAGTGTTCTACAATACACAAATTTTCAATGGTGCTTTACACATTGTTAAATTATTTGATGTCATGATATTTTTTGTATTCATATTTTTAAAGCAAATAAAAGCTACTGAATGCACTTAAGAATGTTAATGCGAGGTAAAAATAATCCATGTTTAATTTGTAAATATTGTGCTGGATTTATTTGCTACTAAAGATAGGCCTATGCTATCATTTTTTAGAAATTTCTGCATAACGGATTGTCTGTTTATGGTACAGAAGAAATTGTAAATCTACAGAAATTTTAGTTCTAATGTCGAAGGAAGTGTACATAAATTTAACAGAAAAAGTAACTCAGAATGACACTTTGGGCGAATTATTTTGGGAATTCTTCACAGCCTCTCTTTTGTGGCCTTATTTTGGTGTAATATATGCTTATGTGTCAGTTGTTTATGGTCCAGTTAAATGCATGAATGCACAAATGCACAAACATCTGGCAGTTTAGAGAAAACATTACTATCCATTTGGACTGCAGACATGCAGACCCGGCAAAAACCAATACACAGTTAACACGTGACCACACTAAATCATACTTTATCCTATATAAGAAGCTCAAATCATGAGCCTGGAGTTGAAAAATTATGGTTAGATGTTTGAGAATGATTCAAATAAGCAATGAACTTCTACTTTTTAGGTAAATATCATGAATATTTTATGGCAAAGTATCTTAGTGCCAAATGCAATATAAACAATTAAATTAAATTAAACAAATTCCCTGCATTAGACTTTTCACACTACACTTAACACTAACCTAGACAATTTTTACCCCCTGGGTTTAGCAAGAATTCAAAATAGTAATTTTAATCCTGGCAATGAGAATTCATGCTTTAGAGTGAAACTGATGCTAACACCAAAGTATTACTAACTGAAGGCATTTATGACGAGAGTTACTCTAGACTAGCCTTTAAAGGGGGGGTACAATGGTGTTTCGTGTATTTAGAGTTGTTCACAGTGTTAAAGAGATGGATTATCATGCTAAACATGGCCAAAGTTGTAAAAAAGAATTTAGAAGAATGACTGAGAATTTCTGTGCCGAAAATCTTACTTCTGGGTTGGTACAAGTTTCGGCTGTTTTTTTTAGATCGTGGATCTAATGACGTAGACAAGAGTGGAACATAGAGCGGAACTCCTTATATGAGCATTTCTGTTGGAAAAGCGCACCCGTGCACACGTTGGCCAGAGGAGAGCGAGACCGTGCACATCAATGTGCTTCAAAATCACCAGCGCTGCGTAGGATTTGTTCGAGATTGCCTCCAAATAAGTGCGTTTTTGGATGTTTCTATCATAAAGTTTACCATGTTCGGCTTCCCCAAGAACCCAGGAAAGTTTACCATGTTCGGCTTCCCCAAGAACCCAGCATTACATGAACAGTGGATGCAGTTTGTTTTTTCTGGGGCAGTGGAGAGTATCAAGTGCGTTTGTGTGTTCTGGTCATTTGAGTGATGAATGTTTTATAAACAAGGCCCAAGTCGACGCTGGATTTGCACATCAATTGCTATTAAAACATGGAACCGTCCCTGTGATAAAAAACCCCATTCATGTAAGTACAATTGCATCACATTTCTGTCTTTTTTTGGAAATCAGCACTTAAGTGAATATATGTTAATGGAAACAACACAAAACATCAGTATTATAGCTCCGCTCATGGGGGAGTTGGGCTTTTTCCAGAAAGAATCGGAAAGCAGTATTTTTCTTTTACAAATATGATAAAACTAAATACTTTTTGGATATATGAAGGATGCAGTACTACTCTATAGGTACTCAAGATTAACATGAGATTAGGTGAAACGGTGTATGTTATGTACCCTTATGTAAGGGTTATGTAAATTTGAACAAAATGAAGATAAAAGGCCACATTACAATCTTATGTTACCAGGACTGAAAGTTAAGCATATGCATGAACACATCCTGACATCACACTGCTTATTAAAAGAGATAACATATCTGAGCCAAGACAAAATAAAAATCTCAAATTAAAAACCGGTCAGACATACTGGAACACTGGGGAGGCTGTTGAATGTTGCATGTAGTACTTCCTTATTTCCCATTTAAGGAAGACTCAGAGTGTGTTCCTTTTGATAAACTTATTTTATGACATAACTACTTTTCTAGAACTGAAAGACACTTTACAAAGCACATAATGCACATAAATAGCACTATTCAGAGAAAATGTTAAAATACATGGTAAAATGTATATCTGTATAAATAAGTACATGCATTGTTCATGTTATACCATGGTTCAAATTAAATATTTATTATTTGAATTGTAAGTTTAAAGTCACCAGCAATAAACTGCACATACAAGACTTCAATTTTACAATAACAGATAAGAATGGAGACAGTATGATACAAAAGCTTATGCATAACCCCCCAAATGGATCTAGAGTACAGAAAGAGAATTGAAGTTGAAACTAAATGTGATTAAAAGAGAGTGCTCATGTGAAAGTAAACATCCAAACAAACTGAAATGCTATTGATTTCTAAATAAAGTGATTAAATCTCCTTGCAAACTGTACACACAAACAAACACACACACACACACACACACACTTAGAGCAGATAAACATACAATAAAGTATCTTTTTAGAGTTTGTGTTTACAAGTGTAAAAAATCTTGTCACATGCTAAATTAAAGCTGAAAAGAACATACAACATTAAAGTTGGAAACTAATTGAAGATGTGCATTATAATAATGAACATTTGACATTTGTTTGATTAAAGGATTTTCAATACAATTTCTTGATAAGGGTTTTTTTTATGTATGTCAGGGTCAAATCATCTGGGTTAGAGTTTATGTGGCACTAATAGCTTTGCACGTGTGGCGCTGTGGCCACCCACATGCAACAATGTCCCTCTTTTATTCATCATGTCCAAATCAACAAAGTCAGAGCCAAATCTGAAGTCCCCTTTCCATGAGCCTGTGGTTAAGAATGAATTAAATCGATCATCTTTCTGCAGAGTATTTAAGCGGCTCACGTCAGAGTAGCCAGGTGGTCCGTAGGTAGGAGGAAAAATGGGCAAGTTTGCAGTTGAACGGTACATGTATCGGTATCTACATAATCTCATATAGACCACGGCGATGATGAGCACAAGGAAAAGACTGGACATGCCTGCCAGAGCCATTATTAAATATAAAGTAAGGTCACTGTGTCCATGGGATTTATCTGTGCCACGTGCAACAAGCTCATCGATGATAGGCAAGCCATCTTCTATCATAATATTGACAGTTGCAGTTGCAGACAAAGATTCAAGCCCATCATCACTTACAGTGATTATCAAGGTTTGTTTGATTTCTTCATCTTCTGCAAATGGCCTTAGTGTCCTAATTTCTCCACAGTGCAGTCCAATGGAAAACAAATTAGACCGTGTGGCTTTTAAAATTCGATAGGACAGCCATGCATTGTGCCCTGCATCTGCATCAATCGCAACAACTTTGGTGACCAGGTAATCTGCAGGAGCAGCTCGAGGCACAATGTCATGTGCAAGGTACCCATCCAGTTGAACTGGGTAAAGAACAACTGGAGCATTGTCGTTCTGATCTGCAATAAAAATCTGGACAGTGCATGTGCTAGTGAACGATGGCCTGCCTTCATCACATGCCATAACTTGAACATGGAAGTGAGTGGATGATTCGTAATCAAAGGGGCACAGAGTAAATATCTCACCAGTTTCTGCGTTGATGGACAAATGAGAGGCTGCATCTTCTGAAAGAGAATACAGAATTTTTGCGTTCTGGCCTTCATCTGCATCATCAGCTCTGACCTTAATAACCAGGGTTCCCTGAGGCTGATTCTCTACAAATTTGATGCTGTAGTCACTGCTGTAGTGTCTAAAAATAGGAGGATTATCATTAACGTCTGTGACTGTTATGGCTACAGTTTTACTGCTGAATAAAGGGGGTGTGCCAGCATCCACAGCAGTCACGTTTATGTTATAGTGAGGACACTTTTCACGGTCTAAAACTCCATCAATCACAAGCATGAAGTAATTCTTTACCTCTGACACAAGTTTAAATGGCACATCATCAGATATCTTACACGTGACCCGTCCACTAGTGCCAGTATCAAGGTCATAAATGTGCAGCAAAGCCACCATGGTTCCAGTTGAAGCATCTTCTGGCACAGTAGAAGTAATTGATTTAACAGCAATAACAGGTGAATTGTCATTCACATCTATCACATCTATTATGAGTTTACAGTGAGATGACTGTCCGCCCCCATCTTTGGCTTGTACATCCAGCTCGTGAGAACTGGCCTCCTCATAATCCAATGCAAACATAACCTTTACCTCACCTGTCACGTGGTCGACTTCCACAACCCCCTTCGTCTTATCTGGCACATGACTGAAAGAGTAACTAATTTCCCCATAAATCCCACTGTCTAAATCTGTTGCATTTAATTTAACCAACACAGTGCCTTGAGGTGAATTTTCCTGCGTACTGACTTTGTACACGCTTTGACCAAACACAGGAACATTATCATTGGCGTCCAACACGTGAATATGAATTGATGTCGTTCCAGAACGAAAAGGTCGGCCACCATCCACTCCATTTAGAGTCAGAAAATGATCTGCTTGGTTTTCTCGATCCAAAGGCTTTTTAAGAACCAGTTCAGGATATGCATTTCTGTCCAACTGGGTATTTACCTCCAAAGCAAAATATTCATTCTTACTGAGCTGATAATGCTGAACTGAATTAACTCCTATGTCAGGATCGTGAGCACTTTCAAGTGGAAAACGCCTCCCCAGGACCGTTGACTCCAGTAGCTCCAGCTCAATCTGACCATTTTCAAATGTCGGACTGTTATCGTTGATGTCCTGGATGTCTAAGAGAAGACTGTACACTTTGAGCGGATTTTCCAGGAGCAGCTGGAATTGCTGGACACATGGTGCAGACTGCACACAAAGCTCCTCACGGTCCATTCTCTCAATCACCAACAGAGAGCCTGTTTCTGTGTTTAGCTCGCAAAACTGTCGGCTACCCTCAGCAACAACTCGAGCGTTGCGCCACACAAGCTCAGTCACATCTATTCCCAAATCTGTTGCCACATTGCCAATGACAGTGCCTCGCTGCATCTCCTCTGGAACTGAATAACACACTTCACCGAGAGAGCCACACATGCAAATGAAGCAGAAATAAAGCTGAAGCCAGAAACTGGCCCAAACACATTTTATCAAACAAATCATGTTGTGGAAAATTTATGCCTATACTTAAATGAAAAAATAATAAAAAATAATGATGATCAAAGCAAATTCTGAACAGATCCTCAAATAGTTGGAGCAGACACTGCACTCTGATGACTGCTCCTGTTGGCTTAGATTTTTATTTTCATCTCTCCCTTCCCCTGCACGCCTACAACATTCCCCTCCCCATCTATCCCTCATTCCTCCCCTTCTCACTGTGTAACACTGATTACACTGAATCAGGGTACACGGCACAGATGAGATCACTTGCTAAGCTGTGTGTAACATAAGAGCGTCACCCAGAGACCAAAAGTGAGAGATACAGAAACACCATCCACAAAATTGTGTTACCATGAAAAAAAAAAAAACACCACTAGATTTTTTTTCTTTTTAAATAAATAACATATGGAGTAACTAGTACTGAGAAACTAATATCAGTTAGAAATAGATCTTAATATTTTATACGTTATGGTTTAATTCAGGGGCCTGAGGAGTACTGGAAATCAAGAACAAAACTTTTTTTTTTTTTTGGGGAGGGGTTGGTCCCTTCTGAAAATGTATGTAACTAGCCACTATTTAGAATTTCATATAAACTTCTAGGTAAAATGGATAGCTCAGTACATCACCTCATGACTAAGCCAGTTTGTAACCTAAACTCATGATGATGATGATGATGATTTTAATAAAAATAATAATAATAATAATCCATATAAACGCCATGATGAGTTGTAATTAGCAAAAATCGAGGAGACTGCTTTTCTGAAATTTACAATGCCATTAAACAAATAGTTTACATATAGTCTAAATCAGATTATATTATCATAACAGCACTCATAAAAAATGTGGGACTAATTTAGTACCTTATTTTCAGAGGTAATGTCCCGCATTGCCTCTGCATCAAGCACTTCAAGATTATCCACAGCAGACTTTTTCAGAGTCAGGTCAGCAGTCAGCGTGTCTTCATTATAAGATCTGACGAACTTGAAGTCACTAGTGCGCGAGCCCGTGGTCAGGTATGCGTCATAATTGTAAGTGCTGCGGAGAGTTCCCGCGCCCTCCACATCTGCGTAATTTGGAGGAAGATACGCGCTGGGAATGGCTACAGCTCCATCAAACAACAGTCTGGGCTTTCTCCTGCGACAAAACCTTACGGCCAGGATGATGATGATGAAGGTCAGGAAGAAAGTGGAAACGGAAACCAGCGCAATGATCAAATAAAACGTCAGTTTGGAGCTGCTCTCGTCACGAGACATGTCTTTCAGTTCTGGAACTTCAGCCAAGTTATCTGATATAAGTAAATACAATGCGCACGTGGCTGAGAGAGAGGGCTGTCCGTTATCTCTCACGGATACAATGAGGTTCTGTTTCATGCTGTCAGATTCAGAAATGTCCCGCTGCGTCCTGATCTCTCCGCTGTGGACACCGATAGTGAAAAGTCCCGGATCTGTCGCTTTAATAATGTGATACGAGAGCCACGCGTTCTGGCCGGAATCCGCGTCCACGGCGATCACCTTGGAGACCAGGGAGCGCGCCTGCGCAGCTTTGGGTACCATCTCGGTCATGAAGGAGTTTCCTTCCGGAGAGGGGTATAATATCTGAGGGCAGTTGTCATTTTCATCCGTTATGAAGACACTCACGGTCACGTTACTGCTCAGAGGAGGAGAACCGTTGTCTCTGGCTAACACGAGCACTTTGAAACTTTTCAGCTGTTCGTAATCAAACGACCTCACGGCATGAATGACCCCGGTGTCTCCGTTAATGGATAGAAAGGAGGACACCGGTGCGCCACTGAGATCAGAGGACAACAGAGAATAAACTACAGTGCCATTCTGTCTCCAGTCCGGGTCTGTAGCTGATACTGAACAAATAGAGGAGCCAGGTTTGTTATTTTCTTGAACATGAGCTCTGTAACTCTGCTCCTGAAATACAGGTGGATTATCATTCACGTCAGCTACAGTCAGGTGAATATTCTTAGTGGAAGATAAAGGCGGAGAGCCCTCATCAGCAGCAGTAATTGTAATATTATAATCAGAGAGCAGCTCGCGGTCTAATTCACCTGCGGTCACCAGAGAATAGTAATTTTTGATTGAAGGTACGAGTTTAAATGGGACGTTTTGCTGAATGGAGCAGCGCACCTGTCCGTTATTATCAGAGTCTCTGTCCTGCACATTAATGACGCCAACCTCTGTACCGGGTAACACATTCTCAGGAATTGGGCTATTCAAAGATTTTACTATTATTATAGGAGCGTTATCATTAATGTCAGTGACACTGATTATAACATTCGAGTAAGATGTTTGACCTGAACCATCTTTAGCTATTATTCGCAGGTTAAATGTGGTTTCTTCCTCAAAATCTATTGGACCTTTTATGCTGATGACACCTGTCTTCCGATCAAGGTAAAACAATTGTTTGAAACCTTCCATAGCATTACTTAATTCATACGTCACTTCTCCGTTTTGTCCCTCGTCAGCATCAGTAGCACTCACTGTCACCACTACAGTATCTAGAGGAGAATTTTCAGGCAGACTGACTTTATAGACGGCCTGACTAAAGACTGGAGCATTATCATTAGCATCCAGCACAGTGACGTGTATGGCTACAGTACCTGATCTCGGTGGAGTCCCTCCGTCTACCGCAGTGAGAATTAATGTTACCTCTTTCTGCTGCTCACGATCCAGCTCTTTATTTAAAATTATTTCGGCGTATTTCTCTCCAAGAGAGTTTCTTTGCACTGACAAAACAAAATATTCATTATCTTCAATCGAATAGCTTTGTACAGAATTTTGCCCAATATCAGCGTCATTTGCTTCTTCAAGTAAGAATCGTTTGCCCTTAACGGCGGATTCACTGATTTCCATATCAATTACACCTTTACCAAAAAAAGGATTGTTATCATTTATATCTTGAACAAGAAGACTGATACGACGTAATTCTAAAGGATTCTCCAGCACGAGTTCTTGATTTAAAACACATGATGCTTTCTTTCCACAAAGCCCCTCTCTGTCGATTCTCTCCGCTATGATCAGTTCTCCAGTATTCAGATTAATGTCGCAGTATCGTTTTCTGTTACCTTCAGTATCAATTCGAGCCTTACGAAATGACATTCTGTTAACATCGAGCCCGAGATCCTTTGCAATATTTCCAATCACAGATCCGCGTTTCATCTCTTCCGGAAAAGAATAGCTCACGTCTCCATAAGCGGTGTGCGCCACAAACAAGATGGAGAAGTAATGAAAGAACCTTTCCTGCATCATACTTGGGTGTGCACAAAAAGTCGGCTATTGGGTAAAAAAGGTACGATAAGTCGATAAGAACGAATAAATATCAGTTTGAACAGAATTCCATATTCTGCTCTTTCAACAAAGACTAGAGACCTTCTCTGTTTAGACACTGAACGAGCATCAAGCAAACAGCGCAAATGGGTGGAGATAACAAAAAAAAATGGGAAGCAAAGGTCAACAGCGACACCGTGAGGACTAAGTGAGATGTTAATTCATAGATTAATAAAACATATTGCCATATTTCATAAACACACCATAAAATCTAAATCGTTCCTTTAATTAAATGAAAATAAGTCACTTCAGGTGTTGTCCAAGTACACTTAATACACGCTTCGTGAATTGTGATAAAGTGAACGTTATAATGTTACACACTGAAACACAAAAACAAATCCAATGAGCAACCCAAGGAAAACCTTTCTTACAATACTTAACATGCTACAGTAGAGTAGATACTCCAACACATCAGCAACACGGACAGCGCCATAGGAGGTCAATACGCCTTGTAATGGTCATAATGTTGTGGTCTGTTTGTAAAGTTATAGCTTAAATTCATCATGAATTTGAAAAAAATAAAATAAAAATATATATATTTTATATATATATATATATATATATATATATATATATATATATATATATATATATATATATATATATATATATATATATATATATACCTTTACCTAAAAAAGGATTGTTATCATTTATATCTTGAACAAGAAGAGTAATTCTAAAGGATTCTCCAGCACAAGCTATTGATTTAAAACACGATGCTTTCTTTCCACAAAGCCCCTCTCTGTCATTCTCTCCGCTACAATCAGTTATATATATATATATATATAGAAAGAGAGAAAGAGAGAGAGAGAGAGAGGAGAGAGAGGATGTTATTGCTTCACATTAATGAATCAGTGAATAACAGATTTCAGCCTTTCTAAATGTTACTAAATCCAACAAGTGAATCACCAGTAACTGTAAACAAAACCGGCAAAAACGAAATTAACTTCTATCATGGTAATGATTCATGCCCCAAGGCATGCAATGAACACCACAATCTAAAATTAAGTAAAATAACATATCTATGCGAATATAGAAAAGCTTGATTAGCTGAGTTGAGCCAGTTATGGTGTGTTTAAAGTGAACACATGACTGTACTGGGTCCATCTTAAATTTTTACATAAATTTCAGGATGTGATGCATCCTTTGAAATAATTACTTTGGATGTAAAATAAGCTGCTTTCAAAACATGGTTTTCCAAAAATAAATAAATAGAAGTTGTCTCTTGGCCCCAGTGATGGGTAAATTGAGCCTAGGGAGAGGGTAAGTTCCACCACATGGAGTTCAACAGTGCCACTGATTACAGTCATGGCCAAAAATATTGGCACCCTTGGTAAATATGATCAAAAAAGGCTGTGAAAATTCATCTGCATTCTTAATCCTTTTTTTTAATTCACAAAAATGTATCCTTTCATTGGATAATAAGAATTTAAAACGGAGGGGAAATATCATTTTCAAACGAATGTTTTTCTCAAATACTCATTGGACACAATTATTGGCACCCCTAGAAATTCTTATGAGTAAAATTTCTCTGAAGTATATTTCCATTCATATTCAAAATGTTGAGCACTCCAGCATGACTATAAACATGAAATCATCCAGCTCTGGCTTCCTGTTTCACAGAAATATAGAGAGGAGGGAAAACAAAGCCCAGATTCCCTTAATCATCCATTACAATGAAAAAAAAAACAAGATTATATTTCTGATGTGCAGCAAAAGATAATTGTGCTTCACAAATTGGTGAAGTGGCTTTAAGAAAAGAGCTAGAGCAGGGAAAATTCCCATTTCCACCATCAGGGCAATAATTAACATTTACATTATATTTACATTTAATCATTTAGCAGACGCTTTTATCCAAAGCGACTTACAAATGAGAACAATAGAAGCAGTCAGGTCAACAAGAGAACAACTACAGTATACAAGTGCCATGACAAGTCTCAATTAGTCTAGTATAGAACACATAGCCAAGTTTTTTTTTTGTTTTTTTTTGTTTTTTTTTATAAATGAAAAGACAATAAAAGGAAAAGTGCTAGTGTTAGTTGGTTAAGTGCAGGCAAAAAAGATGAGTCTTTAGATGTTTCTTGAAAATGAGTAAAGACTGTACGAATTGAGAGTGGGAGGTCATTCCACCAGCTGGACACAGTCCAGGAAAAGGTCCGCGAGTGATTTTGAACTTATTTGGGATGGCACCACAAGGCGTCGTTCACTTGCAGAGTGAAAACTTCTGGAGGGCACATAAGATTTAACCAGTGAGTTTAGGTAAGTTGGTGCCGTGCCAGTGGTCGTCTTGTAGGCAAGCATCAGTACCTTGAATTTGATGCGAGCGGCTACTGGTAGCCAGTGTAACCTTATGAGGAGAGGAGTAACGTGAGCTTTTTTCCGCCCATTGAAGACAACCCTCGCTGCTGCATTCTGGATCAACTGCAGAGGCTTGACAGTACATGCAGGAAGGCCCGCCAGGAGAGCATTACAATAGTCCAGTCTGGAGAGAACAAGAGCTTGGACAAGAAGTTGGGTTGCTTGCTCTGACAGGAAGGGTCTAATCTTCCTAATGTTGTATAAGGCAAACCTGCAGGACCGGGTCGTTGTGGCAATGTAGTCTGTGAAGCTTAACTGATGATCCATCACAACTCCTAGGTTTCTGGCTGTCCTAGAAGGAGTAATGGTTGATGAGCCCAGCTGTATAGAGAAGTTGTGATGAAGCAATCGGTTAGCTGGAATCACCAGGAGTTCTGTCTTCGTAAGGTTACGAAGTAACTCTCTCCACCTTCAATACCACGACTTAGGTGCCCTTGAGCAAGGCATCGAACCCCCAACTGCTCCCCGGGCGCCGCAGCATAAATGGCTGCCCACTGCTCCGGGTGTGTGCTCACAGTGTGTGTGTGTGTTCACTGCTCTGTGTGTGTGTTCACTGCTCTGTGTGTGTGCATTTCGGATGGGTTAAATGCAGAGCACAAATTCTGAGTATGGGTCACCATACTTGGCTGAATGTCACTTCACTCACTTTTTCACTTTCACTTAAGCTGAAGGTGATGGTCATTCATCCAGCTAGAAATATCACTCAGACAGGTTGAGATTGCGAGCAGCTACCGTCGGGTCATCTGGCTGGAATGAGAAGTAGAGTTGGGTGTCATCAGCGTATAGCAGTGATAAGAAAAGCCATGCTTCTGAATGACAGATCCTAATGATGTCATGTAGATGGAGAAGAGAAGTGGTCCAAGTGGAAATTAAGAATTTCCAACCAACAGAAAATGTTACAAAACTGCCTGGAAGAGGATATGTGTCTATTTTGTCCTAATGCATGGTGAGAAGGAGAGTTCATTTTTTCATTTATTCATTTAGCTGACGCTTTTATCCAAAGCGAGTTACAATTGCTATATATGTCAGAGGTCACACGCCTCTGGAGCAACTAGGGGTTAAGTGTCTTGCTCAGGGACACATTGGTGTCTCACAGTGGATTCGAACCCGGGTCTCTCACACCATAGACATGTGTCTTATCCACTGCCCCAACACCACCCCAGAGTTTGAGTGGCTAAAGAATCGCCAAGGGTCACAGCTGGAGAATTGCAAAAAAAAGTTGAGTCTCTGGCTCAGAAAACCTTTAGAAAACAATTGTCAGACTGAACCTACATCAACACATGTTGTTTGGGAGGGTTACAAGACATATTCTCCTAGCTCATTCAAAAACAAACTAAAGCATATTCAGTTATCAGCCATGACTAGAATTTTAAATGTGAATGGCTTCTATGATCAGATGAAACTAAAAAATTAGCTTTTTAGCAGCAAACACTCAAGATGGGTTTGGTGAACACAGAGTAAAAAAGTACCCTATGTGTACAATGAAATATACTGCTGTATTTTTGATGTTGTGGGCCCATATTTCTGCTGGATGTCCTGGACATCTTGTTTAAATACATGGAATCATGGATTATATCAAATACCAACAGATAAAAAATCATTAAGTGACTGATTCTGTTAGAAATCATAATGGGCCATGTTTGGATCTTCCAACCGTACAATAACCCAAACACAAACCCGCAAAAATAACACAGAAATGGGTCACTGAGCTCAAAACCAAGCTTCTGCTATAGCCATTCCAGTCCTCTGACCTGAACCCTATAGAAAATGAGAGGAGTGAACTGAAGAAGAGAAGCACCAGCATGGAGCTGGGAATCTAAAGGGTCTGGAGTGATTCTGGATGAAGAAATGGTCTCTGATCTCTTGTGAGGTGTTCTCTAACCTCATAAGGCATTATAGGAGAAAATTTAGACCTGTTAAACTGGCAAATGGAGGTTTGAAAAAGTATTGAATAAAAGGGTGTCATTAATTGTGGCCAATGTGTACTAGAGAAAAACATTTATTTCATAATGATATTTCCCCACATTTTAAATTCTTATTATCCAATGAAAGGATACATTTTTGTGAATTTTTCAAATAAAAGACCAAAAGGATTAACAATGCAGACAAATTTTCACAGCCTTCTTTGATCATATTTACCAAGGGTGCCGATATATTTGGCCACGACTGTATGCAGAATTAAAACTGAACATTTTCACCTCATGCTATATCAATAAACATGTCTTCTTAAAATCTATGTATGAGCCTTGTGATGGACTGACCATTCATGTAGGGAGTTTTCCCACCTGTGGCTCAAGATGCTGGATTAGGCTCCAGCAATACATTACCCTAATAAGGACAATAAGGTTTAAATAATATTATGGATGGATGGATGGATGACTGCTTAAAAGTTTTATTTAAAGACGTAGTTCACAACTACGAAGGCATTTTTCAAATTATGTAAAATTTTCAAAACAAAAAGAAAAAAATTATAAATATATAGAATGCAATTGACCTTAAATTACTGGGCTAACAGTACTCAACATCCCACTTTCAAATGTGGTGGGGATATACAATTTCATAAAAACTTAAATGGACAATTTACATAAACAAGGCCCATTTAAAATTTTAAGAACAAAATCTGGTTTAAAAACAAAGAACAAAATAAAAAATATTTGATGTAAATACAAAATAACATAAATAAAATAACACAACTTACCAAAGGACATTTGGCTCAAATTACCCAACACTCTACATCTCTACCATTTTAACAAACTTGTGTCATCCAGCAGTTTAGAAAACATTGTGCTTCTATTATAACATCCTAAAGCACAAAGACATTAATTTTTTTTTCAGATTTGTCTGTAATTGTTTAGATGCAAGAAGCATGAGCCCTTGAACATAAAAAAATCACTTTGAACAGCAAAAATGTATTTATTGAGAAAAACTATCCAGTGTTACATATCTGTGCATTGCAAAAATTTAGTTGCTCATTTGAAGGTGAAATTAGAATCCATCTGTTAGGAGGTGTTTTTATTCAGTGGACTAATTATCAAAGTGTCAATGCCTTCCCAGTTTAATTTAAAAAACAGGGATCTATCAAAGTCTGATCATGTTTATGGAAATAAAAAATGGCAAAAACAAAGGATATCTCCATGGACCTCAGACACCCCTGCATGTAAGAGTCTGCAAGGAATTCAGGGTAACCTCTCAGTAACTAAAGGGCTTTCTCACATTGGCTAATGTTAATTTTCATGAGTCCACCATAAGGAGACTACTGAAAAGCAATGGTGTGCATGGCAGAATTGCAAGGAGAAAGCCACTGCTCTCCAAAAAGAAAATTGCTCCCCGTCTGCATTTTTCCCACCGCATTCAAGCAGGCCCTGATAACCACACTGCTCACCAAACCTACATTAAACACAACAATTGCAGATAGCTACAGACCTGTCTCTCTCCTTCCATTCATAGCAAAAACACTTGAATGAATTGTTTACAACTCAACCTGGTAAAGACTGAGCTTCTTGTCTTCCCTGCCACTCCAACTCTACAGCATGATTTCACCGTCCAGTTAGGTTCAGCACCTCTCTTTATCTCCCTGCACTGGCTCCTGGGTGCAGCTTGCATCAAATTCAAGACATTGAAGCTTGACCCCTCCACTCACTTTTGAGGATCTACATCCCTTCCAGAATCTGATATCTATCAGTGAGCAATGCTTCGTGGTGTTATCACATAGTGGCACAAATGAACTTTCAAGAACTTTTTCATTTATCATTCCTGGCTGGTGGAATGAACTTCCCACCACTATCCAGAATGCTGAATCCCTGACAACTTTCAAGCGACACCTGAAAACTCATCTCTTTTGTCACCATTTGACTTCATCTTAAAAAAAAAAATAATAATAATAAAAAAAATAATAATAATAATTAACTTTTCTTAATCGCTCCCTGTCTAGTTTAATCTGATGCATGAAACTTTATATTACAAGCACTTCCTGAATTTCTTTGCCTCTTAATGACGAATCACTTATTGTATTCATCAATTGTAAGTCACTTTGGATAAAAGCGTCTGCTGAACTGATAAATGTAAATGTAATGAAATGCCCGCAGCTTACTAAAGATCAAGGGCTAGCCAGAGGTCTATTGGAGAAAAGTTTTGTGGACAGATGAGATCAAAAATAGAACTTTTTGGTTTGGATGAGAAGTGTTATGTTTGGAAAAAGGAAAACACTGCATGCCAGCATATGAAACATTGTGGTAGTATCATGGTTTGGCCCTGTTTTACTGAATCGGGGCCAGGACAACTTGCCATCATTGATGAAACATTGAATTCTGAATGCAGCAAATTCTAAAAGAAAACATCAAGACATCTGTTTGAGAACTGAATCTCAAGAGAAAACAGGTCATGGAACAAGATATCGCCCCAAGCATACAAGCATTTTTTACCAGAGAATGATTAAAGAAGTTAATGTTTTGGAATGGCCAATTCAAAGTCCAGACCTCAATCCAACTGAAATGTTGTGGAAGGACCTGAAACAAGCAGCTCATATGAGGAAACCCACCAACATCACAGAGTTGAAGTGGTTCTGTACTGAGGGGCTAAAACTCCTACAAGATTTTGTGCAGGACTTAGGAGCAGTTACAAGAAACTTTACCTGCAGTAATAGCTGCTAAATGGAGTAACACCAGATACTGAAAGCAAAGATGTGTAATAATGGCTAGTTTTTCCTCAGTAAATGAATTACAAAATGTATTTTTTTGCTTATCTGATGATATTCTGTGTCATAATTATGTAGAAATATCGAAAATTCTAAAGGCTTCACAAACTTTCAAGCAGGGCTGTACATTTTTAGTCACATCATCAATTTTAAGGATGTCTAGAATAAAGGGGTGACTCAACTTCCCCAGAGGCAATACTGTACATAACGATTGAACGAACTTAATGTAAACATTGCTAAATAGTTTCTGTTACATTTACTTAACCACGAAATCCCTTTTGAGCCAAAGCAATAATACAAACAACTGCCGAAAAGACGAACTGTTTAAAGATAAAAACATACCTGAGAAAGATTCTCTATTTCCTCGGCAAAAGCATTAAGATCATCGGCGGATTGAGACTTTTTCAGAGTCAGGTCAGCAGTCAGCGTGCCCTCATTATAAGATCTGACGAACTTGAAGTCACTAGTGCGCGAGCCCGTGGTCAGGTATGCGTCATAATTGTAAGTGCTGCGGAGAGTTCCCGCGCCCTCCACATCTGCGTAATTTGGAGGAAGATACGCACTGGGAATGGCTACAGCTCCATCAAACAACAGTCTGGGCTTTCTCCTGCGACAAAACCTCACGGCCAAGATGATGATGATGAAGGTCAGGAAGAAAGTGGAAACGGACACCAGCGCGATGATCAAATAAAACGTCATTTTGGAGCTGCTCTCGTCACGAGACAAGTCTTTCAGTTCTGGAACTTCAGCCAAGTTATCTGATATAAGTAAATACAATGCGCACGTGGCTGAAAGAGAGGGCTGTCCGTTATCTCTCACGGATACAATGAGGTTCTGTTTCATGCTGTCAGATTCAGAAATGTCCCGCTGCGTCCTGATCTCTCCGCTGTGGACACCGATAGTGAAAAGTCCCGGATCTGTCGCTTTAATAATGTGATACGAGAGCCAAGCGTTCTGGCCAGAATCCGCGTCCACGGCGATCACCTTGGAGACCAGGGAGCGCGCCTGTGCAGCTTTGGGTACCATCTCGGTCATGAAGGAGTTTCCTTCCGGAGAGGGGTATAATATCTGAGGGGAGTTGTCATTCTCATCCGTTATGAAGACACTCACGGTCACGTTACTGCTCAGAGGAGGAGAACCGTTGTCTCTGGCTAACACGAGAACTTTGAAACTTTTCAGCTGTTCGTAATCAAACGACCTCACGGCATGAATGACCCCGGTGTCTCCGTTAATGGATAGAAAGGAGGACACCGGTGCGCCACTGAGATCAGAGGACAACAGAGAATAAACTACAGTGCCATTCTGTCTCCAGTCCGGGTCTGTAGCTGACACTGAACAAATAGAGGAGCCAGGTTTATTATTTTCTTGCACATGAGCTCTGTAACTCTGCTCCTGAAATACAGGTGGATTATCATTCACGTCAGCTACAGTAAGGTGAATATTCTTAGTGGAAGATAAAGGCGGAGAGCCCTCATCAGTAGCAGTAATTGTAATATTATAATCAGAGAGCAGCTCGCGGTCTAATTCACCTGTGGTCACCAGAGAATAGTATTTTTTGATTGAAGGTAAGAGTTTAAATGGGACGTTTTGCTGAATGGAGCAGCGCACTTGTCCGTTATTCTCAGAGTCTCTGTCCTGTACATTAATGATGCCAACCTCTGTACCGGGTAACACATTCTCAGGAATAGGGCTATTCAGCGACTTAATTAATATAACTGGGGAATTATCATTGATGTCAGAAATCTCAATAACAACAGTTGCACGAGATACCATTCCCAGTCCATCCGTGGCTTGAATTGGAAGCTCAAATGATGACTCGTTCTCAAAGTCAAGAGCCCCTATTAATGTAATTTTGCCATTACCTGAGTCGATTGAAAAAAACACCATGTCACTTTCTGAAATATGGCCAAATTCATATGTCACTTCTCCATTTTGTCCCTCGTCAGCATCAGTAGCGCTCACTGTCACCACTACAGTATCTAGAGGAGAATTTTCAGGCAGACTGACTTTATAGACGGCCTGACTAAAGACTGGAGCATTATCATTAGCATCCAGCACAGTGACGTGTATGGCTACAGTACCTGATCTCGGTGGAGTCCCTCCGTCTACCGCAGTGAGAATTAATGTTACCTCTTTCTGCTGCTCACGATCTAACTCTTTATAAAGTACTAGCTCACCATACAACTTACCTGTTGTTATTGCAGCAACAGCCAATTCAAAATATTTATTCTGCCCTAAATTATACGTTTGAACAGAATTAGTCCCTATGTCTGCATCGTGAGCCTCCTCGAGCAAAAAACGAGCACCTTTTACAGCCGACTCGCTGATCTCAAATTTTATTATATCTTTTTTAAAGATAGGGGTATTGTCATTTACATCTTGAACGTTTACGTTAATGCGATGAGATTCAAGAGGATTTTCCAAAATCAGCTCCTGTTTTATAAAACACAAAGCTTTCTTTCCACAAAGACTCTCTCTGTCGATTCTCTCCGCTACGATCAGTTCTCCAGTATTCAGATTAATGTCGCAGTATCGTTTTGTGTTACCTTCAATATCAATGCGAGCCTTACGAGATGACATTCTGTTCACATCGAGTCCGAGATCCTTTGCTATATTTCCAATCACAGATCCGCGTTTCATTTCCTCTGGAAAAGAATAGCTCACGTCTCCATTAGCGGTGTGCAACACAATGGAGGCGAAGAGAAAAGCCCGCAGACTAAAAGAAACCAATAACATCCAGTTGTTATTCATTTTCTCTTGAGAATGATGAATATGTTTGATTGAATATATCTTGTCCCACAAAATACTCCGAGGTTTCAGCACAGAGGCCTTCAAAACGAATACTCCTGAACATGCATACTGCGTCAATAATAAGTGGCAGTACAAAAAGGAATGGCAATAATTCAGGGTGGAGAAATAACAATCACTTTACTTTGCAGGTGCACAGCGACACCGTGAGGATAAAAATCTGTCATTTTGTATTTTATGCTACAATACATGCACAATACTGAAATTTTATTTAATACTTTTTAACATTATACCTTTAAAATTGCCTAACTGTTTACCCCCCACCGCTCATTTTTGATATTTTACCTTTTTCAGAGAGACAATCTAGTTATCTAAAATATTTCCCCCATGTTTTACCGAGAAATACACTACCATTTCGAAATGACAGACACACCAAAAAGAAACGTCATATTTCAAGAGAACAATCGGCTAAAATTTACTAAATGACATGGGAGAAACAATTCTCTCTCACATTTTCCTAGTCATAAGCACTAGCTACAGTCAGTAAAATGACATCATCATAGAAAACAGCTAGGCTACATAGAGACAAGTAAAACAAACAAACACTTAACGTGGCTTAATTTACTGACAGTTGCACCGAAAGCCTAATTTAGCCTGCAAACTTACTGACAATAAAAAAACATCTACAAGCTAACTGATGAGCCCAGACTCTAAGCTCAAAACGATAAAAGTTGTCTCTATTCTTTTTTTTTCTATCAGAAAATGATAAATACAAGCAAAATTGGGTGTTAAAACAAAATTGTGTTTATTATCTGCAGCCCTTTATTTTAAACCTCAAACAAAGCTAACTTTTCACTGAACCACAAATAAAAAATTGTATAAACCATGTGCCAAAATTATTGTCACCCCTTGAAATTCTTACCAGTAACGGAATTATATTGCTATTCTAGTTTAATTTTTTCTCTGACTAGCGGCAGTGAATAATGATGAGGTACACAAATCAGGAAATGGCTCTGTGAAAATAAAAGATGAAAATGCCTAATTTCTAATTCTGTTAATAAAAGCCAGTGGATAATTTAGGTCAATAAGTAAATTAAATAAGCTGAACATCAAACACACGAAAAAAAAACTAAATATTGAATTATAATAATACATTTATTTTTAAAGTTTTTAATTTAAATGGCAAGGTTTTGGTTTTTGTAAATATTTTGAATGAAAGAACAAGATATTTAACGGTAAAAAAAAAAAAAAACTTCATCAATATTTAACTACTTAATTTAACTATAATAAATAAATAAATAAATAAATAAATAAATAAATAAATAAATACAGATTAAGCACAGAACCAAAAGTAATCATTTAAAGACAAGCAGCCAAACACCTCAACCCTCCCCCCACCCAAATAAATAAATAAAAAACTCTACTCAATACTTTTTTTCAGTTTGATAAATTTGTATTTCACTGTATCACTGCATGTCTTTTGTGTTTTATGGAAACACCTGAATATTTGAAGTAATCATAAATAAATAAATATAAACAGCAATCAGCTTTATAATGCACAATCATTATTTTAAGTGTACCTGGGAAGTTTCAGCTTCATTGCCAAGGTCATCCAGTATATTCTCAATAGACGGAGTCTTTTTCAGAGTCAGGTCAGCAGTCAGCGTGTCTTCATTATAAGATCTGACGAACTTGAAGTCACTAGTGCGCGAGCCCGTGGTCAGGTATGCGTCATAATTGTAAGTGCTGCGGAGAGTTCCCGCGCCCTCCACATCTGCGTAATTTGGAGGCAGATACGCGCTGGGAATGGCTACAGCTCCATCAAACAACAGTCTGGGCTTTCTCCTGCGACAAAACCTCACGGCCAGGATGATGATGATGAAGGTCAGGAAGAAAGTGGAAACGGACACCAGCGCGATGATCAAATAAAACGTAAGTTTGGAGCTGCTCTCGTCGCGAGACATGTCTTTCAGTTCTGGAACTTCAGCCAAATTATCTGATATAAGTAAATACAATGCGCACGTGGCTGAGAGAGAGGGCTGTCCGTTATCTCTCACGGACACAATGAGGTTCTGTTTCATGCTGTCCGATTCAGAAATGTCCCGCTGCGTCCTGATCTCTCCACTGTGGACACCGATAGTGAAAAGTCCCGGATCTGTCGCTTTAATAATGTGATACGAGAGCCACGCGTTCTGGCCAGAATCCGCGTCCACGGCGATCACCTTGGAGACCAGGGAGCGCGCCTCCGCAGCTTTGGGTACCATCTCGGTCATGAAGGAGTTTCCTTCCGGAGAGGGGTATAATATCTGAGGGGAGTTGTCATTCTCATCCGTTATGAAGACACTCACGGTCACGTTACTGTTCAGAGGAGGAGAACCGTTGTCTCTGGCTAACACGAGAACTTTGAAACTTTTCAACTGTTCGTAATCAAATGACCTCACGGCATGAATGACCCCGGTGTCTCCGTTAATGGATAGAAAGGAGGACACCGGTGCGCTACTGAGATCAGAGGACAACAGAGAATAAACTACAGTGCCATTCTGTCTCCAGTCCGGGTCTGTAGCTGATACTGAACAAATAGGGGAGCCCGGTTTGTTATTTTCTTGAACATGAGCTCTGTAACTCTGCTCCTGAAATACAGGTGGATTATCATTCACGTCAGCTACAGTCAGGTGAATATTCTTAGTGGAAGATAAAGGCGGAGAGCCCTCATCAGTAGCAGTAATTGTAATATTATAATCAGAGAGCAGCTCGCGGTCTAATTCACCTGCGGTCACCAGAGAATAGTAATTTTTGATTGAAGGTACGAGTTTAAATGGGACGTTTTGCTGAATGGAGCAGCGCACCTGTCCGTTATTCTCAGAGTCTCTGTCCTGCACATTAATGATGCCAACCTCTGTACCGGGTAACACATTCTCAGGAATAGGGGTATTCAAAGATTTATTAAAGATAACCGGTGCATTGTCATTAACATCTGTAATTTCTATTATTACCATTGAGTACGAGGTTAAACCTGCAGAATCTTTTGCTAAAACACGCAACTCATACACTGATTTTTCCTCAAAATCCGTTGATCCAATTAATGTCATATCTCCAGTGTTCCGATTCAGTAAGAATGAGGTCTTATCTTCTTCCGAAACATGACCAAATGCATACGTGACCTTTCCATTTTGTCCCTCGTCAGCATCAGTAGCACTCACTGTCACCACTACAGTATCTAGAGGAGAATTTTCAGGCAGACTGACTTTATAGACGGCCTGACTAAAGACTGGAGCATTATCATTAGCATCCAGCACAGTGACGTGTATGGCTACAGTACCTGATCTCGGTGGAGTCCCTCCGTCTACCGCAGTGAGAATTAATGTTACCTCTTTCTGCTGCTCACGATCCAGCTCTTTATTTAATACAAGTTCACAGTATTTCCCTGCTAAATCGTTTGATTTAACATATAAAACGAAATGATCATTGCTTTCCAATGTATACGACTGAACTGCATTGTTTCCTATATCCGGATCGTGCGCTTCCCCTAGTAAAAAACGTTCTCCTTTGTTCGCCGATTCCCTGATTTCCATTCTGATAACATCCTCGTCAAAATGCGGAGATTTATCATTTATGTCATCAATGTGTAAACTAATTCGATGCAATTCTAAAGGATTCTCAAGCATAAGTTCTTGTTTCAGAACGCATGAGATTTTCTTTCCACAAAGCCCCTCTCTGTCGATTCTCTCCGCTACGATCAGTTCTCCAGTATTCAGATTAATGTCGCAGTATCGTTTTCTGTTACCTTCGGTATCAATGCGAGCCTTACGAGATGACATTCTGTTCACATCGAGTCCGAGATCCTTTGCTATATTTCCAATCACAGATCCGCGTTTCATCTCCTCTGGAAAAGAATAGCTCACATCTCCATAAGCGGTGTGCGCCATCATAACACAAAAGCAGAACGATAGCTTTATAACAAATCCTGCGTTTCTCTTCATTCTTAAACTGTCTCATCCAGCTTGAAAAAAAAAAAAAAATAGTGCAGACCAAAAAGGTGCCAAAATCAGTGGAAGAACATCGAATTAGCAAATAAATAAAATATACAATGTCGACTGGTCTCTCTTGTCTGCAACACACAGCCTTTTATAAATGAGAAAGTGGGTGGGATAATAATATTGTCTTTGCTACAAAGGTATACAGCGACACCATGAGGCTGTAGGGAAGACTGACTGTATACTCTGTTAAACCATTTCCTCTATAAATACATGGTGTGCGGTTTACAGAAAACATATTTATCGTAGACTCTAAAAAATGCTGGGCAAAATACAACCCAGCGCTGGGTAAAATATGGGCAAACCTAGCTATTTGGTTGTTTTGTTTTGGGTTAAACATTTAACCCAACCGCTGGGTCAAAATAATCCAGTTACTAGGGTTGTCAATATTTCACCGAGCGCCGGGTTTTATTTAACCCAGCGTGTTTTTTTTTTTTTTATTATTATTTTTTTTTTTACAGTGTATATATATCGAGAGCTACTATATGCAGTAATGAGGTAAGCAAGTACAGTACTTCAGCACCAAAAACAGCAATATTAATGAATTTAAAATAAGTTATTACAGAGAGGCATTAAAGGTCCAGGAGAAATAGATATTTTGATATTGCTTGAAATTCCATCACGGTGTATGGATAAACTTAAATCCCTAATGGCAATCTCGCATACAAACAAAATGTATCATGAAAGGGAACAAAAGGTTAAATTATATTTCTGTGCAAAACACCACTAATTTACTTTTATGGCTATATATCTGAACATGAAAACAGGAGTTTGACAAGCACACATACTAGTTAAAAGAGAACCTATCACATTATGAATATATATATATATATATATATATAAGAATAAAACAAAGAACTAAATTCAGCAAAGGTTTTAAAATCTTAGAACAAATGGTGATTTAATGTTTACATTTCATTTTTGATGTCCATGTGTCAGGCAGGGCCCTTTATTATTCCTTTATATGTCTGGTGTAGAAGAATTTGACTGTAGTAGAACTTGACAATGACATCTAATGAAAAGTCTTCCCAGAAGAGCTGTTTTAGCAGCAAAAGGAGGGAATAATTCTTTCAAAAATAAACTTTCAGCAAGACACAAAAGCATTACAGAGGTCCTGCAGGGATGTTTGATGATGGTTGCAGATACACTGTTACAAAATGTATTGTTTCAGGTTTGGACTTTGTGAAGGCTAGGAAAGTTCTTCCCCACCAGAGTCTGTAACGTCATTCTATGGTAAACTAAGCTTTGTTTTCACTGTAATTACTATAGCATGACTAAATCTGTTAATCAGAAAGGTTTTTCTTTTTTTCTTTTTTTCATCAGGTTAGACAGATGTATGGTTGATTACTGAATTTGACTCATCTGACCTCATGAAATATTTGGAAATGTAACTATTCAATATATAAAACAGATTATCACATGCCCTAAAATATTTTATGGGTAAAGAAAAAAATTGATATAGTATGATGGACAATTAAAATAAAAAATAATTTTCTCTGATCATGATTTTCAAATCCTAAAATTGAACAACATTTCTAACTTTTAACAAAATGCAACTCTACTGCCCTGGCAAAAATGTGCACTTCTGTACCTGTGATTTCTACTTTTTCTGATAATCTAAATTGATTGTTAGTTAAAAATTGCTTATCTGAATATCATATTAATGGAAATATTTGTATTTATTTTTATTTGTTCCAGGAAACAGGTCTTCAGGAGAAGTGCAAAGTATTTATTTTTTTCCCTTACAAAATTAAAATAAACAAGAAAAAGAAAAGTTTGAGTAGACAAAAAATATAGGAGTAAAATTCTGACAAAAAACACTAATATGCTATTCACACTACATAGGACTCTAAAAACAAGGACATTTAAGCAAAGACGCCCAAAGAACCATGTAAATCTATTAAGGACGAAATGAAAATTCCTACCTCTGAAAAAGGAATGCTCACACCATCAAGCCCTTCAAAATCATCCACAGCGGACTGAGTCTTTTTCAGAGTCAGGTCAGTGGTCACTGTATCCTCATTATAAGATCTGACGAACTTGAAGTCACTAGTGCGCGAGCCCGTGGTCAGGTATGCGTCATAATTGTAAGTGCTGCGGAGAGTTCCCGCGCCCTCCACATCTGCGTAATTTGGAGGCAGATACGAGCTGGGAATGGCTACAGCTCCATCAAACAACAGTCTGGGCTTTCTCCTGCGACAAAACCTCACGGCCAGGATGATGATGATGAAGGTCAGGAAGAAAGTGGAAACGGACACCAGCGCGATGATCAAATAAAACGTCATTTTGGAGCTGCTCTCGTCACGAGACAAGTCTTTCAGTTCCGGAACTTCAGCCAAGTTATCTGATATAAGTAAATACAATGCGCACGTGGCTGAGAGAGAGGGCTGTCCGTTATCTCTCACGGACACAATGAGGTTCTGTTTCATGCTGTCAGATTCAGAAATGTCCCGCTGCGTCCTGATCTCTCCGCTGTGGACACCGATAGTGAAAAGTCCCGGATCTGTCGCTTTAATAATGTGATACGAGAGCCACGCGTTCTGGCCAGAATCCGCGTCCACGGCGATCACCTTGGAGACCAGGGAGCGCGCCTGCGCAGCTTTGGGTACCATCTCGGTCATGAAGGAGTTTCCTCCCGGAGAGGGGTATAATATCTGAGGGGAGTTGTCGTTCTCATCCGTTATTAAGACACTCACGGTCACGTTACTGCTCAGAGGAGGAGAACCGTTGTCTCTGGCTAACACGAACACTTTGAAAATTTTCAGCTGTTCGTAATCAAACGACCTCACGGCATGAATGACTCCGGTGTCTCCGTTAATGGATAGAAAGGAGGACACCGGTGCGCCACCGAGATCAGAGGACAACAGAGAATAAACTACAGTGCCATTCTGTCTCCAGTCCGGGTCTGTAGCTGATACTGAACAAATAGAGGAGCCAGGTTTGTTATTTTCTTGCACATGAGCTCTGTAACTCTGCTTCTGAAATACAGGTGGATTATCATTCACGTCAGCTACAGTCAGGTGAATATTCTTAGTGGAAGATAAAGGCGGAGAGCCCTCATCAGTAGCAGTAATTGTAATATTATAATCAGAGAGCAGCTCGCGGTCTAATTCACCTGTGGTCACCAGAGAATAGTAATTTTTGATTGAAGGTACGAGTTTAAATGGGACGTTTTGCTGAATGGAGCAGCGCACCTGTCCGTTATTCTCAGAGTCTCTGTCCTGCACATTAATGACGCCAACCTCTGTACCGGGTAACACATTCTCAGGAACAGGGCTATTTAAATACTTAATCACTATAATGGGGTCATTGTCATTGACATCTTTAATTTCTATGATTACTTTAGTGTCCGAAGAAAGACCAGAGCCATCCTTTCCCTCAACAAGCATTTCATACCTTAATGACATCTCAAAATCAACGGGGCCTTTAACTTTAATCTCCCCATTTTTTGGATCTAGAGAAAATAGTACGTTGGCATTTTTCGATATTCGACTAAACTCGTATGTGACTTCTCCGTTTTGTCCCTCGTCAGCATCAGTAGCGCTCACTGTCACCACTACAGTATCTAGAGGAGAATTTTCAGGCAGACTGACTTTATAGACGGCCTGACTAAAGACTGGAGCATTATCATTAGCATCCAGCACAGTGACGTGTATGGCTACAGTACCTGATCTCGGTGGAGACCCGCCGTCTACCGCAGTGAGAATTAATGTTACCTCTTTCTGCTGCTCACGATCCAACTCTCTTTCCAACACTAACTCAATATTCTTTCCACCATCCGCCTTTGTACTTACAGATAAAAGAAAATTGTCATTATTTTCAATTGTATAGCTTTGTACTCCATTACTTCCTATGTCTGCATCATGAGCCTCATTCAAGCGGAACCGAGCGCCTTTATCAGCACTCTCGCTTATCTCAAGCTTTATTACATCTTTAGGAAATGCTGGTGTATTGTCATTAATATCTTCTATTTGTATCGTCACACGATGCATCGCCAATGGGTGTTCTAGAACTAATTCGAAATTAAGAGCACAGGAAAGCCCCTCACTACAAATCTCCTCTCTGTCGATTATCTCCGCTACGATCAGTTCTCCAGTATTAAGATTAATGTCGCAGTATCGTTTTCTGTTACCTTCAGTATCAATGCGAGCCATACGAGATGACAGTCTGTTCACATCGAGCCCGAGATCCTTTGCTATATTTCCAATCACAGATCCGCGTTTCATCTCCTCTGGAAAAGAATAGCTCACGTCTCCATTAACGGTGTGCGCCATCAGCACGAAGAACCAAAAGGCAAAAATCTGACGATTAAGCCAAAAGCTTTGAAAATCCATTTGGAAATATGCTTTAGAAACACAAGATGCAATGCAAACCGTCAATCTGAATACGACAACTACAATAATACACAAAAGACTCTAAAAAACGTAGGCGTCGACAATTTTCCATAAAACGATCCAGAAGCACTGTTCATGACAGCACCAACAGGGTGGAGACAAGAAAAAAAATTCAATGATATTACAGGTGAACAGCGACTCTAAGTGTTTAAACAAGAAATCGCATATTCAGTGCTCTATAAGGAATAAGTTACGGTAGCATGACTGGACATCAGCGGTATGACTTCACAACAGCAAGAGTCTTTAATTTTGTTAACATTCTATCTTGGAGGATAAAGAAAACCAGTTTTTAGGGTAACGTTACTCCTAAAACCCACTGCTTCAGAGTTACAGGGTATTAGAGAGGGAAACGCGATTCACACATTACTTGAGCAGCACCATGGACAGCAACATTAAAAAATACATTTCCACACAAAAGTGCACACCACACACGTTTCAAACGTTTGTGCAATGAAGTCTATACCCAAATGAAGATACTAAAATAATGTCATATTAAGGACACCACGAAACATATGTGAAAACACTTGCTTTATCCTAAATATTAATAATAACAGATTTTCTCACTGATTTACTGAAAAATCAGAAAGAACCAAAGAAATTAAACGGACACTCAAATTAACATGCAAAGTTAAAATAAGTTCCACGATAGAAAAGTTCTGAAAACTCTCTAAATGATATGCAAATTATTTTAATCTGTTTGAAAACGAGGCATTAATAACAAATGGAAAAAGTTTTCACCCAAAGAATCTTGCAACATTCTACATATATAACCACTTTTACAAAGAAACATAAACCTAACCTCTAACACAGCTAATTTTGAAAAAAAATAAATAAATAAATGAAAAGTAAAGCTAATATATGAGAAAAATTCAAGAATAGTAAAAAGAAAAAAAAACAATGATAAAATTACAATTTAGTTCCACATCAGATCGTTAAAGGTCACTGAATACGAGAAAACACACATTACTTTCAAATACATTTAACAATAAATAAATAAAGGGGCAAATTCTTATTTTAAGACAGTTTAGAATCAGATTGGCTTGCGATACGTGACATTTTTAAGAGCCGGTTGCAAATCAAAGCGGTAAACTTTGAACACAAATAGACATTTAATACGGAAGCGTACACCATTAACTAAACGATAAAACACTTTGTTAGCCCTACCTGAAACGGATCTTTCATTTCCGCATCGAGTCCTTCAAGATCATCCACAGCGGACTGAGTCTTTTTCAGAGTCAGGTCAGCAGTCAGTGTATCCTCATTATAAGATCTGACGAACTTGAAGTCACTAGTGCGCGAGCCCGTGGTCAGGTATGCGTCATAATTGTAAGTGCTGCGGATAGTTCCCGCGCCCTCCACATCTGCGTAATTTGGAGGAAGATACGCGCTGGGAATGGCTACAGCTCCATCAAACAACAGTCTGGGCTTTCTCCTGCGACAAAACCTTACGGCCAAGAGGATGATGATGAAGGTCAGGAAGAAAGTGGAAACGGACACCAGCGCGATGATCAAATAAAACGTCAGTTTGGAGCTGCTCTCGTCACGAGACATGTCTTTCAGTTCTGGAACTTCAGCCAAGTTATCTGATATAAGTAAATACAATGCGCACGTGGCTGAGAGAGAGGGCTGTCCGTTATCTCTAACGGACACAATGAGGTTCTGTTTCATGCTGTCAGATTCAGAAATGTCCCGCTGCGTCCTGATCTCTCCGCTGTGGACACCGATAGTGAAAAGTCCCGGATCTGTCGCTTTAATAATGTGATACGAGAGCCAAGCGTTTTGTCCCGAATCCGCGTCCACGGCGATCACCTTGGAGACCAGGGAGCGCGCCTGGGCAGCTTTGGGTACCATCTCGGTCATGAAGGAGTTTCCTTCCGGAGAGGGGTATAATATCTGAGGGGAGTTGTCATTCTCATCCGTTATGAAGACACTCACGGTCACGTTACTGCTCAGAGGAGGAGAACCGTTGTCTCTGGCTAACACGAGCACTTTGAAACTTTTTAACTGTTCGTAATCAAACGACCTCACGGCATGAATGACTCCGGTGTCTCCGTTAATAGATAGAAAGGAGGACACCGGTGCGCCACTGAGATCAGAGGACAACAGAGAATAAACTACAGTGCCATTCTGTCTCCAGTCCGGGTCTGTAGCTGATACTGAACAAATAGAGGAGCCAGGTTTGTTATTTTCATGCACATGAGCTCTGTAACCCTGCTCCTGAAATACAGGTGGATTATCATTCACGTCAGCTACAGTCAGGTGAATATTCTTAGTGGAAGATAAAGGCGGAGAGCCCTCATCAGTAGCAGTAATTGTAATATTATAATCAGAGAGCAGCTCGCGGTCTAATTCACCTGTGGTCACTAGAGAATAGTAATTTTTGATTGAAGGTAGGAGTTTAAATGGGACGTTTTGCTGAATGGAGCAGCGCACCTGTCCGTTATTCTCAGAGTCTCGGTCCTGTACATTAATGACGCCAACCTCTGTACCGAGTAACACATTCTCAGGAATTGAGATTTTAACAGATTTACTTATTATTTTAGGGGCATTATCATTGACGTCAAAAATATCAATTAATACAGAACAATGACTGGCTAATCCTTGACCATCCTTGGCTTGAATTGGCAATTCAATCGAACTCTCATCCTCATAATCAATGAGCCCTGTTAATTTAATTTCTCCAGAAAACGAGTCGATAGAAAATGTGTCCATAAGGTGTTCTAATAAATTACCAAATTCATACGTCACTTCTCCATTTTGTCCCTCGTCAGCATCAGTAGCGCTCACTGTCACCACTACAGTATCTAGAGGAGAATTTTCAGGCAGACTGACTTTATAGACGGCCTGACTAAAGACTGGAGCATTATCATTAGCATCCAGCACAGTGACGTGTATGGCTACAGTACCTGATCTCGGTGGAGTCCCTCCGTCTACCGCAGTGAGAATGAATGTTACCTCCTGTTGTTGTTCACGATCTAACTCTTGTTTAAGAACTAACTCTCCATATTTTCTTCCATTTGCACGCGTTAGTACACTAAGAAGGAAGTGTTCGTTTTCTTGCAACATGTATGACTGCACTGCATTCAAACTAATATCTGCATCATGAGCCTCATCTAATAAGTAACGAGAACCTTTAAGTGCCGATTCCCGTATTTCAAATTTGATAAAACTTTGTTTAAACTGTGGTGAATGGTCATTTATATCCTGAACATTGAGAATAAATCGATGCAGCTCTAACGGATTTTCCAGCACGAGTTCCTGTTTAATAACACATGAAGCTTTCTTTCCACAAATCTGCTCTCTGTCGATTCTCTCCACTACGGTCAGTTCTCCAGTGTTCAAATTAATGTCACTGAATCGTTGTCGGTTATCTCCATTATCAATTCGTGCCTCTCGACTTGATAGTTTGTCTACACTGAGCCCGAGATCTTTTGCTATATTTCCAATCACAGATCCGTGTTTCAGCTCCTCCGGGAAAGAATAGCTCACGTCTCCATTAGCGGTGTGCGCCATCAGCACAACAAAGAAAAATCCAACCATTTCAGCAACAGCACAGAAGGTTTAGATATCTACGCGGAAACGAAGACAAAAGTAACCACGTTATCCACGTTTAATACAGAACTGAAACGACTGAATCTAGTTCGTAGTCGATAAAAGATAATTATAGATGAGGCAACGCTCATCATTGACGATTTCCTACAGCGAGCTGAGATGTCAGTATGACATCATGAACAGGGTGGACAGAAACAGTAATGTGAAGGTCAACGGTTGCACTGGTGAACAGCGACACTAAGAGTTCAATTTTAAAACTGCGAAAACATTTCTGATATTGAATATCTAAACTTGGATTTATGATTTATCCTGCACATTAAATTGGACTAACACACCTAAATATTTACTATTAATGTCCACCAGCCCATGGCCTCTTGTGTGGGCAGATAAAACACCATGCTTTTAGCCAATGCTGACCAGACCAGAGAAAAAAATCACTAGATGCTTTTGAAAATTTCTCACCATTTCCTTGGGAGGTTCTAAAACAGTAATTTTGTGCCAAACGGATGAGGCTACCAGATTGTTACAGACTAAAACTCTTCCCCCGTACGATAGCTGGGGGAGCAGCTAATGCCAGCGAGATAACAAGCACGCACCTTGTCCACCAGACCCTCCCAATTAAGCCTCTTATACTCTTCTTTTCCTAAAAATACCCCCATATACTTTAGCCCAGAACTTCCCCACCTGTAATCTACCTAGGAGTCTTGGACTACTAAAATCTGAATCACACCTTTTGTTCTCCAAGTTTAAAAAGAATGAAGTAGGACTAACCATATATTTTACTGATAAAAACCTACTTCTCACAAGAGCAACTTTCATTTTCTCATTTAAAATGGAACTCAACTTAGACTTTTCAAGACATTCCAAAGTTCATTTTAAACTCAAAGTTGAATAATACTTGACCAATTTCCCACCAAAGAATTACATTTCCATATCAGGTTTTTTCACTGTTCCATGTTTCCCAAAAATGTTTAATCTTGGAATAGCTTTAGATTGAAATGCCATTAAGAACTCTTATTTTTTTCTAGATATCAATGTGCAGTCAACAGTAATAAGCTTGTGATCAGAAAAAATATGTGGGGATAGTTGCTGTATGTAAAACTCTTCTTTTCACTTTGTTTGATACATACAATCTACACTGTAAATGATTTCTGTTGTTTACACAGTATTATACTGTTAATCTCAACAGTTTCTTGCTGTATAAGTTGTGTACAGTGTGTTACTGTAGATCTGGTTGTTTTCACACTATTATATTGTATTCTCAACAGTTGAGTACTGTGTACCCGGTTGACAGTATGTTACTGTAGAATTGCAATGCATTCTGGGAAATTATCAATTACTGTAAATCAAAATACAGCAGTGCAAACTGACCGCGAAAAACACCATAACAGAATTTTGCAGGTAAAACTGCTATTCCTACATAAAAAAAAACATTCAGGACTGGGTGTTATGTGTTACAAACACGCCAGGTTCCACCTCCACTCATTCACAATGCACGCCCTCACCTGAGTACTGAGCACATCCACCTGACCCTCATCATTACCTTATCACCTCGGCACCATAAATACCACACACACGCACTCAATCAGCATCCGGTCTCGTTCGCGACAAGGTCTTACCTGTATGCTAACTCAAAGGACTAACTCTTCCTCTACTTACCTCTCTCCAGGGATTCTCCGAAGATCAAGATCCCCAGTGTGCGTGTGTGTGGTCCACCTCCCTCCTCTGGCGTCTTCACCCAGCTCTCACGGATCCACTCATCACTCCACCCAACACTACCTGCTCCTCTGCTTGTGTCTATTAATAAACCCTTCTGTCTGTTACTCCTCAGCCTCCCGAGTGATCTGTAACACTATGCATTAACACTCTTGATTTCTGTCAGTGGGGGTTGCAAGAGAACGCACTTGAAAGAGTTTTTCCTGTAATGTCGGAAACATCGTGTCTTCTCTGCGACCTGGAAACGTGCTTCATCTGGTGAGTAATACATATTAATATTTTCATACATACAGACATTCAAGCTAATTCTAGCTAATAGATTTAATGTTAGTTTAGAATAGCTGACCTTTATTTCAATATTCAAGGTTTATACTCAACATTTTAGTGTATGTGTACAGTACTCTTTCAATGTAGTCTGCGACATTTTACTGTAAATTTATATACAGTAAATTTAAATACAGTTAAATACAGAATTATTTGTGTCTGAATTTGTATTTAGAAAAATCTTAAAAATGGTGGAAAAGGCCTGAAATAACCAAATGTTTGTGAAAAATTGAAGTCTGTTTTAAAATGTAATTCTGTTCCCTTCACAGTTTTCATTTAACAAATATGCTTTGTATAACTCACAGAATTTATATATATATATATATTAAATTATAATTGTAACATTTCTTTAAACGAGTAAAACAATACCTGATTTCTGAAAGACACACCGAAACAGTAGTGGGGTTATTTGATTTGCAGGTGTGCTGTGCTCATTTCATTCATGGAGTTTACACTCATTTGTGTTTCATAGGGCTGATTGAAATGGACAAAAACTATCTTGATAAAATGTTTCATATCAGTCATATCATATCAGTTTATATATTCATTTAATGTCTTTCCTGAGGTAAGTGTAAAATTGCTTTACATTATTGCTTTCTGTTTTGGCTACCAGATACATCACAATGTGAATTACTTTTTAACGGATTAGTTCACTTTCAACTGAAAATAATCACAGTCTGAGATATATTAATTAATATCCTGACGAATCCAAATTTTATAATGGCAGTGAGTGATACCAACGAGTATGAAGCTGATGAAACTGCTTCTATCCCATCATTTAAAGGTGTTGATAATGTGAGGTTTTTGATGATTAGTTGTATGTTTGGCCTCAATGATTGATTTGTGCTTCTCATTTCTTGCAGGATTATCAGAAGTGTGACTTTTTCCACATGACAACAGCCCTCCTCACTTGGCCTTCATCCTCACCTTCTTTCTTTGTTCAACTTCTTTCTTTGTTCTACTGTGTTGTGTAAGTTTGTATTTTACCTATTAATTTTTGCATGAATTGTTCACTGATTTTAATTACTAATTATAAATTAATTAGTCGTGTTTAAAAACAGATTTTTATTGTTGCATTATGTCACAGTTATTTCAATTTTTAATTAAAAATTGTTCTTTAGTCTTGTTTTTAAAACACATTTTAATGTTGTATTATATGCTATTATTATTATTATTATTACTAATGTATTGTTATGTGTTTTTTTAAATTATAAATTGTTAGTTAGTCTTGTTTTTAAAAGACATTTTATTGTTGTATTATATACTATTGTTACTAATGTATTGTTCTGTGATTTTAATGATTTATCATAAATTGTTAGTCTTTTAATTTGTTAGTTAGATATTTGTCATTATTTTTTTTACTAATGTATTGTTTAAAAATTTTAAATAAACTGTTTTGTGCAATTAAAGCTTCAATTGTTCTTTTCCCTATTTCCCATCAGCAGTTGAAATAGCACTTTTACAGGTTTTCTACAAATTCTAAACGTTATACAGTAGCACTATAAAAAAAATTAAAATAACATTTCATAACTGTATAATACTATACAGTATTATTAAAAATCAACAGTATAATACTGTACTTTGAAATGGTAAAAAATACAGTAAAATGCTGTATTCAATATTACAGTAAGCTAAACACTACTGTAGTTAGTATTACAGTAATTGTACTGTTGAATGAAATACAGCATCTACTGGATAATTGTTGCCAGTAAGTTACTGTTAATTTGACAATACATTTTTTACAGTGTATCTAAACATGTAGCTGGAATTCTCCCCTCATTCACCTTTACCCAAGTAAATTCCTTTACCAAGACATCATTTTCTCTCCAAATATCTGTAAAATTAAAAGATTCAATAATATTAGCTAAAACATCAGGTGAGCAGAAACTTAGTTTTATTATCCAATCCCATAATAAAACTATCAAATCTTCAGAATGGTTTTGTTTAAAAAAAATTTTTAATAAATAAATAAAAATTTATTAAAAGTATTAATCCTACCCAATCCACTATTTGGTGCATAAATATTAACAAAAAAAAAAAAAATGACCATTCATTTCAACTCTAATTGCCAATAACCATCGAGGTTCAATTTATTTTTTTAATTTTGGTGGCTGGAGAGAAAATAATTGCAACACCTGCACTTGTCCCATGATGAAGAAAACACTCATCACCACACAACATTCACCAGTCAATTTCATCGTTCACATTACTATAAGTCTCTTGCACAAAAGTCACATTTACATTTTTCAACCTGATAATTTTTGTAATTGTTTCTGCATTCCTCACATCCCTTATCCCATTAACATTCAGGGATCCCACCTGTAACCTCTCCATAAGAAAGAGAGAAATATAAAAGAAAACAGACAAGAAAAAAGGATATTAACCATTGTGACTAGTTAGATTTCCCTCCTCGTTGGCCTAGTTTTTCCAGTTGCACTCTTTTGTCAGATTGTAGTAATATGTATGTTTCTTCAGTCTAAAATGCTTCTGCTGTGATAACTCTTCATGACTACAATGCCTCCTTGCCCACATGACAGAGCCTAGAAACTTGAAAAAAACTGCTAGAAAAAAAAATCACTCACTTTTTCCCCCCTCCGTTTCATCAAGAAATTTATTGATTTGCGCTACAGTATTCAAGTATTATTTAATTAATTTTGAAATCTCTGCTCCTACAGACCATTGTTCATCATCTTTCATGCTATCATCAGTATACTGAGACATTACATCCAACTCATCTACCGAGCCTTCCTCTATTGCTCGTCTGAGTCACATTCTCACTATTAACTACATCTTCAGGTTTATTACTTGAATGTCCAATAACAGCAGAACTACATCCAGCTTTCTCACTACCCTCAGCAGCATCATCATCATCGCTTTCACTTACCTAATTATGCTCAATGACTCCCTCAGAAGGCCTTCACTTCTTTGTCACTTTTTGTCCTGTCTGTATAATTTCCACGGTGTCATTATTGTTGTTGTCTTTAATTAATCCATTCACCGCTGACTCGACAGTCAATCACATTTTTATGTGGGAAAGAGAAGCGTTTGTGGCACAAGCGAGCAAGCACAAATCCTTCCAGTGGCATCCCCAGATGCCACTATCTTTTCTGACAGCTGCCAGAGTTTGTGGCAGCTGCCATGGTCTTTCTCACCGTTTCTGCTGTTTGATTGGTAAAAACTATAACTGTACTTATAACTTTACTGTTGTCATATTTCCCTGGTTAAATAAACAGGACATAAAAAAGGCTAAAAACAATTATAGATTGTATTTTTTACACTATGTAATATTTATCAAAACAAATAAATCTACTCAAGTTACTGTTTTTAAATTGAAATTGATTTAAATACATATATGATGATGCATACTACATACCAACAAGCAGAGGAGCACCAAATTAAATCCCTATACAAAGCTGTGTGGCCAGAAAGTTCTCCAGCAGAAATGTTCACTTTTATATTTGGAAGGAATTTTTATTAATTTGTTTTATTTTTTTTAAGTGTTTTGCACAGAAATGATTGATAAAGCAAAGTACAAAATCTTCACCAGATTTGAGGTATGTAAAAATACATAAAAAAACTTAAGTATATCAATTAAAATGGTCTCATGATTATTTAGATTTTATTTATATATATATATATATATATATATATATATATATATATATATATATATATATATATATATATATATATATTATTATAATTTTTTTTTTTGAACTAGTATGTCAGTAAATATCAGTTTGCTCTGGCAATGTCTCCTAGATACTTCACCACTGCTTATGTGTGTTCTTTATGTGAAAATGCTTATGCAATTTATTGGGGTCATATTCTGAAGGAGTTGCTAAAGGAGTTACCAGCACAAACATTTCTTTAATCCAAATTCCACTCTCCGTCAACTGATTTACTAACTGTTCTGTTTTCAAAAACACTGCAATAGCCTTATTTCATTCGTGATGCTGAGAGAATGTTCTCAAAACCAACTGATTCTTACACCACCACAAGTACCTCCTCCACGCTAAAGCCAGGCTCGGGCACACACCTGCACCAAATTCGCATCGACAGGTGAGGATTTACCTGTACACGATCAGATGCCATTCCGTCACGAGACAAAAGCCGCGTGCGTTTGAGAAATACTTTTTTTTTTCTCTAGATAATAATAATAACTTGGAAAATAATAAGAAAAAAGGGGAAAAGAACAAAAAAATGGGAAAAAAATAACAGTTTTCCCTCTAACGCTCCCTCTAACGAACATGCTCCAATCTTCACACCACGCTCGCACATGCGTGCGTGCGCAGACAGACAGAGAGAGAGAGAGAGAGAGAGAGAGAGAGAGAATTGAATTTAAATACACCTTTATTTAGAACAAAACAAGAACAGCTATAGTATTAATGCTAAAATGAGAAACCTTTTAAAAAGCAAGCAAATCATCATCGTCATTTACTGTGCAAAGGACCTCATTTATCCCCCAAATATACATGAAAGATTCTACACAATTTACCATTTTATAATCGGCATGCTCTATTCTAAGCCTAGCCGCCACCAAGCCTTTGAAGGTCATCAACACATCCAGAGAACCCTGTCCTGACAACTTATTCTTTCTGGATTTCCATATAGCAAGTTTAGCTGTTCCAGACAAAAAAATTGAGTAAAGTCAACTGACTTTTCCTTTTTTCCGTATACCTTGGACCATATATAAACATTTCATAAGAGAAAGCTTCACCAATTTCAATGAACCATTGGGATAAAAATGAAACAAATCGTTTAGCCGAGCACACTGTACAAATAGATGAAAAACCGTTTCGAACTCTTTACAGAAGGGACAGCCCACCCCTACAGAAGGATCAATGTGCACCATGTATCTGTTTGTGGCTATCGCCCCATGAATGATCCTCCACTGAAAATCTCCCATTCTTTTAATAATGGGGCGTTTGTATAATGACCGCCAGCAGCCTCTAGGGGAGGAAAGAACTCCAAAAAATCAGTCCATTTACTTGAAGCAAGTCCAAGGGACCAGCATTGGATGCTTCCACACAGGACATATAGAGGGCTTTTTCCCCACTTCCTCAAAAACTCCAAGCTGAGGGGTTTCAAAAGACAAAAGACAGTTCTCATCATCTTGCCATTCTCCCACGGCAATAGTCACATTCAGAGAAGGGAAAACATAAGGAACACCCTTTCTCCATTGATTAGATGCTATAGTCATTTGTAAAAACCTTATGGTCCGCCTGCAAAGACTTTAAAATTCCAGTTGTAGCTTGTTTCAGCAATCTCAGAGATCTCACTCCAGTCCTTTCACTAAGTTCCTCTAAACTCTTGGTCAAAATATGTCCCAGCTTTGTACATCCTGCAGCAGTGAAACATGCACGCAAGCTGGGTCCAGACACAAGTCTTGATGGTAGAAAGTCATTAAGAAAAAGTGGCTCTTCAAAAAGCCATAATCCAGCATGTGTGTTCGGTGTACGTAAAATGGTTAACACCTTCCATGCTTCCAGAACTGACTGATAGAAAACAGTCAAATTCACACAGTCCTCATTCTGGAGCGCTATTAAAAACAGATGTTTGTCCAAACCCACACCTCTGACCCTCCTGAGAAGAGCAGAAGCTGTCTTAATCCATGAAGCATCCGTGTGATACAACAGTCTCTGAGCTCCTTGCAAACGGAAAGCCATGATTCTGGATCTGATGTCGATCAATCCTTGGCCTCCCTCTTGAACTGGAAGGTATAATGCAGCAGCACAAATCCAGTGTTGCCCAGACCAAAAAAATTCACAAGTTGCCTTTGAATCTCCACAACAAGTCCAACAGGTGGCTGTAACACAGTTATTTTATGCCACAGGGTAAAGGGTAACCAAATTATTGTTCACTAAAATCCTCCCCCTATAGGACAACTGTGGCAGCAACCATTTCCATTTAGACAACTTGCTGCACACTTTCTCCACTAGCCCCTCCCAATTTTTCTTTAGATCATCATTTGACCCCCCAAAAATGCCCAATAATTTAAGTCCCTCTCTGCCCCACTTAAGGTCTCCAGGTAACTTTGGGAGACTCTCAAACTCCCCTTTACCAGCCCAAAAAGTTTCACTTTTTGCCCAGTTCACTTTAGCTGATGAAGCTTTCTCACAAAGTCTAAGTACCTCAGATAGACAGTTAATATATTCAGCATTGTTTACAAAAACTGTAATATCATCAGCATAGGCAGAGAGAGACATTCTTGAATCTAAAGAGAGACCAGGCACATTAAAACCTGACAGTCTTTCTCGAAGTCTGAAAATCAGGGGCTCAATTGCTTAACTGTATAGTTGGCCAGACAATGGACAGCCTTGGCTAATACCCCTTATAAATAGGAATTGGCCGACTCAACGTGCCCCTATCTTAACCATGCATGATGCACCATTATATAATAACTGTATCAAATTTTAAAAAAGTTTCTCCAAAACCAAAAACCTTCAATACATTAAAAGGTAATTGTGATCCACACGATTCAAAAGCTTTTTCTTGATCCAAGGCAATAAACCCAACATTTACATTGAAACCATTACAAATATCCACAATGTCTCGCACTAAAAACAAATGATCCATAATGGACCGTTTTGGAATGCAATATGACTGTTCGTTGTGTACAATCAAACCTGAAACATTTTTGAATCTATTTGCCAGACATATTGAGAATATTTTATATTATTTTGTAAGAAGGGCAACAGGACGCCAGTTCTTTAAAAGGGCTAAATCCCCCTTCTTTGGTAACAGTGATAAGACCGCATATTGACAGGAATTTGGTTAAACACCTTCTCTTAAGGATTCACATAAAACCTCAAAAACGTTTATAAAGTCTGCTGGTAGTCCATCTAATCCAGGGGATCGTCCTGAATTAAATTGTCGCACAGCAGCAGTAACTTCCTCAAATGTCATACCAGCATCCAGGACAGTTTTAGAACCAGAGTCCATTTGAGGAAGACCCTGAAGAAGCTGTGTCATACAGTCACTGTTTTCACAGTTCTCTGCAGCATAAAAGCTTGAATAAAAATCCACAGCATGGTTTCTCATTTCTACAGATTTCTACACAAACAAGCTATGAAACTGGGAAAGAGTAGAAAGAGGATGAAGGGGTTGAGGGAATGGGATGATGGTCAGGTTGATCAGGGCATCTTGAATTGATGGCTCAGGGAGACTCAGGGTGGGGGTACCGTCTCTAGCATATATTTAGGCCAGACAATGAGGACCCCCTGATACCACCTGATAGAAATATAATGTGGGATAAGGTTGGCTGAATGGATGAGAAAGGGAGGGAAGGGTGGGTTCGAGAGAACGAGACTAGCAGAGCGGAATGAGGTGGCCCGGTATATATGGAGGTTTTGGAAGTCAGGTGATTGTTTGAGGCGTGGCCCTGCTGCCGAACTTTAGTTAACATCAATTAACTCCATTTGTTTCAAGTTTTCAAAAAAAACCTTTTCTTTTATCCAATCATCCCAAAAGAAAACAAAATTTTCACAAAACGCAGCATACTGCAGCAATTTTACATTAAAATGTCTGTACGCAGATTTTCTAGGTGCATTTGACCTAGTTCATTGTCATAATAACTAAATGATGATCAGAAAAACGCACAGGACAAATGCAACACTCAATTACTCTACTGTTAAAAGATTTTGACATATAGAATCTATCAAGTCGGGCAGCACTTACTTGATTATTAAAAGCCTTAATCCATGTATACTGTCTCTCATTTGGGTGTTTAATTCTCCACATATCCAAAAGCTGGAAATCTTTAATAAGTTTTGACAATGCACTTGAGGACTGTATATGAGGTTCCTCAGTTCCTCAAATGAAAATGCTTCTTCTCACAAAGTTCATCAACTCCAACAGTATTCTGATAGAAACTAACAGAGTGAACAAACTTGTCTACATCTGAGAAGAAATAATTTGTTAATTTGTTTACCATACGTTTCGTCCAAAAAAAAAATTCTTCCAGACTATACAATGAATCTTTATTGAAAACTCACGAAAAAACTGTCTGAGATTTATTAAATACACTACCATCATTTTCCCACATAGAAACTTGTGGCTCAGTATCATCAGACTGCTCCTCCTCCATTTCCTCATTATTCAAGACGCTTGAAAACAATTCATTCCCATCATTTGCACTCTCCCCCGTTTTAGTACCACTGTTACTAGCTACTTCTTTATTGTTAACATCAGAAACAACTAGATCAGTTATGCTAATCTCTGGGGCTACAATAGCAACCACGTCCTCATTTTCAGTGGCAACAGCCGATAACACAGCATCTGAATTAACCTCTCTCACCTCAACTAATGGAACAACCTCATCTTGGGCCGCATCAACGCTATTGTTTTCGCCCTCGTCCTCTGCTCCTGCCGCGCTCTCTGCACCTGTTTTCTTATGTGGATACATCAGGCGTTTGTGTCCGCTGTCTCCACACACGAAACATCTTATGCTGCCGGTAGTTGCATACACCATATATAATCTTCCCTTGTGTTTCACGCGAAAATTTATATACAGTGTATTCTCAGGCGATTCAAGCACCATGTAAACGTCTAAAATACGCGACGCGATTCAGCACCGGATGTTTACATCCAAGCGCAACAGTTTTAAAGGGACTAACATTTTTTTCCAAAACGCGTTGCAAAACGTAATTTGATACGAAAGGCGGGATATTTTAAATTGTAACCTTTGTTGTCAATATATACATTGGAGAAAATTGCACAAAAGCGTCTTTAACAGTAAGGCCATTTACAATTAAACGATTCACTAAATTTTGTTTCTTCAAAAAAAACAACGACAGCCTGATTCATCCGTGAAGCAGATACAATGTTCTCATGACCAATTTGATCGCCAACTGCAATTAACACATCCTCCACTGTGGCCTTATCCTCAGGAACACATCTAAAACCATCGCGGAGTGATAATGCTAATCATCACCCGCTTCGAATGTCACAACACCCGCTATATTTACAATTTGTTTCCTAAAAGATGTATTTTCTGGAAGGAAAAAAAGGAAATGTAAATAAGAAAACGCAAGAAAGTTCTCAACGCTCACACAACAGCTCTCACCACCACACTATCCCAACCTTCCAGCATGCATCAGAGAGACAGAGAGAGATTATATCCATAATTTTACTTGGATAGGAAATTTGAAAGATTACTGACGTCTGTATCTGAATCTATTTATACGCTTATTAAACACATGCAACATATCGATAAAAAGAATTGCAAAGCAATACGCAAACAACAAATAAGTCACGGATTGAAATACAAACTAGAATCGCCATGTAAACACAAACTGATGTTGAATCAATAGAATGAGACACATTTCGCAGTAATTTCCAAAAGACCACCACCACTAACATCTTTAAACTCTTAATCAAATTGAAAACAACAACAACAACAACAATGAATTCCTGGTAGCATGCCACATGACTGAGAATAAGCAGAGATAATAAGCAGAATTACATAAACAAAAAAATGTAACTACCAGACTGACCTAGTCGTGGCCTAGTGATTAGAGATATTAGACAATTAGAGAGAATTAGTGAGTTTGTCTTCAAACCCTAAGGTTGTGGGTTCTAGCCTCGGGCCGGCAATACCACGCCCTTGAGCAAGGCACTGAACCCCCAACTGCTCCCCGGGGTCTTCAGCATAAATGGCTGCCCACTGCTCCGAATATGTGCGCACTTTGGAAGGGTTAAATGCAGAGCACGAATTCTGTGTTATGAGTGGGTCACCACACTTGGCTGTATATATATATATATTTAAATCACATGTGTGACTGTATGATACGCTTGTGTTTCTTCATGTATTTTGCATGTGATTTTGTGTGAAGTGGTTACATGACCTTTTTAAGAATATCTTGTTTCAATACAAGCAGACAACTTACAACATAAAAATCTAACTTGTAAACCAAGGCCATTAAATTATTTATACAAAAGAGTATATATATATATACATATATATATATATATATACACACACACACACACACAGACACACAACAGTCCTACCTGAAAGGAATCGCTCACTTCCGCATCAAGTCCTTCGAGATCATCCACAGCGGATTGAGTCTTTTTCAGAGTCAGGTCAGTGGTCAGTGTATCCTCATTATAAGATCTGACGAACTTGAAGTCACTAGTCATAATTGTAAGTGCCTCTGCGTAATTTGGAGGAAGATACGCGCTAGGAATGGCTACAGCTCCATCAAACAACAGTCTGGGCTTTCTCCTGAGACAAAACCTTACTGCCAGGATGATGATGATGAAGGTCAGGAAGAAAGTGGAAACGGACACCAGCGCGATGATCACATAAAACGTCAGTTTGGAGCTGCTCTCGTCACGAGACATGTCTTTCAGTTCTGGAACTTCAGCCAAGTTATCGGATATATATAAGTAAATACAATGGACACGTGGCTGAGAGAGAGGGCTGTCCCTTATCTCTCACGGACACAATGAGGTTCTGTTTCATGTTGTCAGATTCAGAAATGTCCCGCTGCGTCCTGATCTCTCCGCTGTGGACACCGATAATGAAAAGTCCCGGATCTGTCGCTTTAATAATGTGATACGAGAGCCACGCGTTCTGGCCAGAATCCGCGTCCACGGCGATCACCTTGGAGACCAGGGAGCGCGCCTGTGCAGCTTTGGGTACCATCTCGGTCATGAAGGAGTTTCCTCCCGGAGAGGGGTATAATATCTGAGGGGAGTTGTCATTCTCATCCGTTATGAAGACACTCACGGTCACGTTACTGCTCAGAGGAGGAGACCCGTTGTCTCTGGCTAACACGAGCACTTTGAAACTTTTCAGCTGTTCGTAATCAAACGACCTCACGGCATGAATGACCCCGGTGTCTCCGTTAATGGATAGAAAGGAGGACACCGGTGCGCCACTGAGATCAGAGGACAACAGAGAATAAACTACAGTGCCATTCTGTCTCCAGTCCGGGTCTGTAGCTGATACTAAACAAATAGAGGAACCAGGTTTGTTATTTTCTTGCACATGAGCTCTGTAACTCCGCTCCTGAAATACAGGTGGATTATCATTCACGTCAGCTACAGTCAGGTGAATATTCTTAGTGGAAGATAAAGGCGGAGAGCCCTCATCAGTTGCAGTAATTGTAATATTATAATCAGAGAGCAGCTCGCGGTCTAATTCACCTATGGTCACCAGGGAGTAGTAATTTTTGATTGAAGGTACAAGTTTAAATGGGACGTTTTGCTGAATGGAGCAGCGCACCTGTCCGTTATTCTCAGAGTCTCTGTCCTGAACATTAATGATGCCAACCTCTGTACCGGGTAACACATTCTCAGGAACAGGACTGTTAAGAGAACTTGCTACTATTATAGGGGTGTTATCATTGGCATCAATTACGTCTATTATTACTGTACAATGACTGGCTAGCCCTTGACCATCTTTAGCTTGAATCGGCAGTTCGATTGAACTCTCCTCCTCAAAATCAACGAGTCCCTTTAATTTAATTCAATTTGTCCAGACATTGCATCAAGGAAAAATAATTGCCGGACAATTTCAGATAAATGACTAAATGCATAAGACACTTCTCCGTTTTGTCCCTCGTCAGCATCAGTAGCGCTCACTGTCACCACTACAGTATCTAGAGGAGTATTTTCAGGCAGACTGACTTTAAAGACGGCCTGACTAAAGACTGGAGCATTATCATTAGCATCCAGCACAGTGACGTGTATGGCTACAGTACCTGATCTCGGTGGAGTCCCGCCGTCTACCGCAGTGAGAATTAATGTCACCTCTTTCTGCTGCTCACGATCCAACTCTTTATTCAGCACGAGCTCTCCATATTTTCTACCACTTGCACCCGTTACTACATGAAGAAGAAAGTTTTCATTTTCTTGCAACACGTAAGACTGCACTGAATTCATACCTATATCTGCATCGTGGGCCTCATCTAATAAGTAATGAGATCCTTTTAGTGCTGACTCCCTTATTTCGAATTCAATAACACTCCCTGTGAACTGTGGTGAATTATCATTTATGTCTTCAACATTAAGAATAAAACGATGCAGTTCTAAAGGACTTTCAAGGACAAGCTGCTGATTTATGACACATGAAGCTTTCTTTCCACAAAGCCCCTCTCTGTCGATTCTCTCCGCTACGATCAGTTCTCCAGTATTCAGATTAATGTCACAGTATCGTTTTCTGTTACCTTCAGTATCAGTCCGCGCTTTTCGAGATGACAGTCTGTTCACATCAAGCCGGAGATCCTTTGCTATATTTCCAATCACAGATCCGCGTTTCATCTCCTCTGGAAAAGAGTAGCTCACGTCTCCATTAGCGGTGTGCGCCATCAGCACGAAGAACAAAAGGCCAAACATCTCAGCAGTCAACCAGAACATTTGGAATGCTTCAGATATGAAGCAGAAATTGAATACAATAATATAACAATCTTAACGCACAAGAAAACAAGCATATAACCCAATTTAGAATAACAGACGTAGATTACATTATGCAGTCAATGTCGACGATTTTCTAAAAAGAGATGAGATGCAAGCCCTATATGACGTCACAAGCAGGGTGGAGAGATGTATACTGAAGACACACATTGTTTTGCAGGTAAACAGCGACACTGTGAGTTAAATGTAGAAACTGTATAATATTCACTTTGACAGGATTATGTGTGGGTTATAGCGAAAATCGTTTAAGCAAAACAATGGCCGGCAACAACATTGCCTGATGACTGGGAGATAAACACCACCACAATATTTATAACATTACCTGAATGAATGAATGCATGAATGAATGAATTAATGAATGAATAAGCAAGCACATAGCGAGATCGTGATCTACATCACATAAAAATACACTAAATGTGAACTGACAGATCACAGACAGCAACAAGAAAACATGCTCTATGACAATTATAATCAGACTAAAAGAACGTTTTAAAAGTGTATGATATGAGAAACTCCTTTTATAAGCCAATTTCACATAACTAATTAATCGATGAAGAAGGATCACAAAACAGCTTCAAACTTAAAAAAAAAATAATAATAATAGTAATAAAAAAGACAGTTCGCCTCCGCATTAAACCCTTCAAGATCATCCACGGCAGACTGAGTTTTTCTCAGAGTCAGGTTAGCAGTCAGCGTACCTTTATTATAAGATGTGACAGTTATATTGAAATTAGTCACAAGCTTTAAAAATCTATCTCACGGCAGATACAGTTCTCGCTGACAAGTAGTAAACAGATAAAATGTCAACTACTTCTACAAAATTATTTATATTAAGGATTCCGTCAAATATGCATAAACAGCGACTCATGAAACACGGTTCATGACTTAAAATTCACGAACAACTCCTTAGACTTAAAAATAAACTTCAAAATCTGCCAGAGCCTGTTGTCAGTGAAGGTAGTCTATTAAAATACTAATTGAATCTGTAAGGTTAGAATATTACAAATACACCAATGGTTAATTCGACATGAAATGGTTAATTCGACACGTGATAGAAAGTCTAAGGCCATCTCAAGCCGAAGGGCAAACTCATCTAATCTGCGGCCTATTATGCATCAAACTAAGATTGATGTAAAGACACAAAGCACAGCCATCAAGTTAGCATCTTTAAACATTCACTCACTAAAAAATAAATCATTTCTAATCAATGACTTTATAACCACAAACAATCTGGATTTTATGTTTCTAAACGAAACATGGCTTGAAGACAGCTGCAATGCAACAGTCCTTAATGAAGCAGCCCCTCCTAACTTCACTTACATGAGTGTCTGCAGGACTGTTAGGAGAGGTGGGGGTGTAGCTGCTATATTTAAAGATGTCTATCAATGCAAGCAAGTGTCATTTGGTCAGTACTTGTCTTTTGAATATCTAGGGATTGTGCTGAAAGGTGCTCCACGCATTCTGTTTAATATTTTTTACAGGCCTCCAAAATACTCTCCAGCCTTTGTTGAAGAGGTCACAGAAATGTTATCAATGATTTCCTCAGAGTTTGACTGTTTTGCTATTGCAGGGGATTTTAATATTCACATAGATAATTCAGAAAACAAAACTACAAAAGAAATGTTAACGGTTCTAAACACTTTTGACTTGACTCAGCATGTGCATGGACCCACACACAAAGGTGGACACACTCTAGACTTAATCATCAGTAGGGGTCTAAACAATTCATCCATTGTCATTAAGGACATAGCACTATCTGATAATTTCTGTATTTTCTTTGAAATTTTGTTGTCTGCTACAACTGAATCTAGATCGGTCTCTGTCAGAAGGAGATGTATTAACGAGAACACAAGTGTACTATTTATGGAGGCTATATCTTTAACACCAAGCATTTCTGCAGACTCTGTTGATACTCTCCTTGATTCATTCAACTCAAAAGTTAAGAATGTTATTGATGATATTGCTCCAATAATAATCAGAAAGAAAACAAACAGACAGAAATCAGTTTGGAGAAGATCAACACCAGTTCAGACTATGAAAAGACAATGCAGAAAAGCCGAGAGGATGTGGCGGAAGACAAAACTTGAAATTCACTATAGCATCTACAAAGACAGCCTTCATGCTTTTAATGTGAAACTAGCCACAGCTAGACAGAATTTCTTCTCAAACCTTATAAACAGTAACCTTATAACACTCGTACTCTTTTTGCCACTGTTGAGAGACTGACAAACCCCCCAAGTCAGATTCCCAGTGAAATGCTCTCAGACAGCAAATGCAATGAGTTTGCATCCTTCTTTTCTGATAAGATCATCAATATCAGGAAGGCGATTAGCACATCCTCAAGTAATGCAGAGGTCAGACAGATTAGGCCACAATATAAAAAAGATACTATGTCGATTTTTGAAGCAATTGATAGCAAAATTCTGGAAGACATGCAGCACCTAAAATCGTCAACCTGCTATCTTGATACACTTTCCACATCTTTTTTCAAAAATGTGTTTAACTGCTTAGAAGCAGATCTTTTAGAAGTGGTGAACGCCTCACTTCTTTCTGGGACATTTCCAAACTCCTTAAAAAATGCAGTTGTTAAGCCCCTCCTGAAAAAGAGCAATCTTGATAACACCATTTTGAGCAATTTTAGACCAATATCTAATCTTCCTTTTATAGGTAAAATTATAGAAAAGATAGTTTTTAATCAGCTGAACAAATACTTACACTCAAATGGATACCTGGACAATTTTCAATCTGGTTTTCGACCGCATCACAGCACAGAGACAGCACTCATTAAGATAATAAATGATATTCGCTTAAATTGTGACTCTGGCAAAATATCGGTGCTGGTATTGCTAGATCTCAGTGCTGCGTTTGACACTGTCGATCATAACATACTACTAGAGAGACTGGTAACCTGGGTCGGGCTTTCTGGGATGGTACTCAAATGGTTCAGGTCATACTTAGAAGGGAGAGGTTATTATGTGAGTCTAGGAGAGCATAAGTCTAAGTGGACGTCCATGACATGCGGAGTCCCACAAGGGTCAATTCTTGCACCGCTCTTGTTTAGCCTGTATATGCTTCCCCTAAGTCAAATAATGAGAAAGAACCAAATTGCCTATCACAGCTATGCTGATGATACCCAGATTTACCTAGCCTTATCTCCAAATGACTACAGCCCAATTGACTCCCTCTGCCAATGCATTGATGAAATTAATAGTTGGATGTGCCAGAACTTTCTTCAGTTAAACAAGGAAAAAACTGAAGTCATTGCATTTGGAAACAAAGATGAAGTGTTCAAGGTGAATGCATACCTTAACTCTAGGGGTCAAACAACTAAAAATCAAGTCAGGAATCTTGGTGTGATTCTGGAGACAGACCTTAGTTTCAATAATCATGTCAAAGCAGTAACTAAATCAGCATACTATCATTTAAAAAAACATTGCAAGAATTAGATCTTTTGTTTCCAGCCAAGACTTGGAGAAACTTGTTCATGCCTTCATCACCAGCAGGGTGGACTATTGTAATGGGCTCCTCACCGGCCTTCCCAAAAAGACCATTAGACAGCTGCAGCTCATCCAGAACGCTGCTGCCAGGATTCTGACTAGAACCAGAAAATATGAGCATATCACACCAGTCCTCAGGTCATTACACTGGCTTCCAGTTACATTTAGGATTGATTTTAAAGTACTTTTACTCGTATATAAGTCACTAAATGACCTAGGACCGAAATATATTGCAGATATGCTCACTGAATATAAACCTAACAGAGCACTCAGATCATTAGGATCGAGTCAGTTAGAAATACCAAGGGTTCACACAAAACAAGGGGAGTCCTCCTTTAGTTACTATGCCGCCCGCAGTTGGAATCAGCTTCCAGAAGAGACCAGATGTGCTAAAACACTGGTCACATTTAAATCTAGACTTAAAACTCATCTGTTTAGCTGTGCATTTATTGAATGAGCACTGTGCAATGTCCGAACTGATTGCAATATATATTTTCACTGTTTTTTTTTATTTAATTTTATGTAAAATCATTTTCTTACTGTTTTAAATTCATTTTAAATAAGTACAGTTTTAATAATTTTAAAAGTTTTAAAATTGCTTGTTTTATTCTTGTTATTATTTTTCTTCATTACTATTTTACTTTCTTTTATGTAAAGCACTTTGAATTACCATTGTGTACGAAATGTGCTATATAAATAAACTTGCCTTGCCTTGCCTTGAAATAAGAAGCACTCATGTTACCAAGTCCAAAAATCACAAGACCACAAATGTGACCATTTTATAAACAGTCCTAATGCATAAGAAAACCTAAATTTGTGAATAAAGCTCATCCATAAACTCTTATTATATGTCAAAACATGAATATAACACTTTGCTGAAAATGAAATGACTAGAGGGCATAGAACAACCAAATATTATCTGAGAATTTGAAAAGAGAAACGGCTCAATTACTATAATATTTGCTCCTATTATGCAAGTCTCAAGCAAGACGTCAGCAGCATCACACACGCCTGTACAGCACCATGGACAGCTAATATAAATATACCCTTTTTACTAAAATCCAAGTAAACTGGTAGTTCATGAAATAGTTTCAGGGAACAGACAACGTGAGGAATGCGAGAAAGTTAGCATTTATAAAACCATTAGAAAGCAAGCTGTCAAGAAAAGCAATCTGTAACCTCAAAATATTAAAAACATATTTTTTTAAAGAAAGACTTCTTCAGTCCTACCTGAAAGGAATCATTCATTTCCGCATCAATTCCTTCAAGATCATCCACAGCGGATTTCATCTTTTTCAGAGTCAGGTCAGTGGTCAGTGTATCCTCATTATAAGATCTGACGAACTTGAAGTCACTAGTGCGCGAGCCCGTGGTCAGGTATGCGTCATAATTGTAAGTGCTGCGGAGAGTTCCAGCGCCCTCCACATCTGCGTAATTTGGAGGCAGATACGCACTAGGAATGGCTACAGCTCCATCAAACAACAGTCTGGGCTTTCTCCTGCGACAAAACTTCACGGCAAGGATGATGATGATGAAGGTCAGGAAGAAAGTGGAAACGGACACCAGCGCGATGATCAAATAAAACGTCAGTTTGGAGCTGCTCTCGTCACGAGACATGTCTTTCAGTTCTGGAACTTCAGCCAAGTTATCTGATATAAGTAAATACAATGCGCACGTGGCTGAGAGAGAGGGCTGTCCGTTATCTCTCACGGACACAATGAAGTTCTGTTTCATGCTGTCAGATTCAGAAATGTCCCGCTGCGTCCTGATCTCTCCGCTGTGGACACCGATAGTGAAAAGTCCCGGATCTGTTGCTTTAATAATGTGATACGAGAGCCACGCGTTCTGGCCAGAATCCGCGTCCACGGCGATCACCTTGGAGACCAGGGAGCGCGCCTGCGCAGCTCTGGGTACCATCTCGGTCATGAAGGAGTTTCCTCCCGGAGAGGGGTATAATATCTGAGGGGAGTTGTCATTCTCATCCGTTATGAAGACACTCACGGTCACGTTACTGCTCAGAGGAGGAGAACCGTTGTCTCTGGCTAACACAAGCACTTTGAAACCTTTTAACTGTTCGTAATCAAACGACCTCACGGCATGAATGACCCCGGTGTCTCCGTTAATGGATAGAAAGGAGGACACCGGTGCGCCACTGAGATCAGAGGACAACAGAGAATAAACTACAGTGCCATTCTGTCTCCAGTCCGGGTCTGTAGCTGATACTGAACAAATAGAGGAGCCAGGTTTATTATTTTCTTGCACATGAGCTCTGTAACTCTGCTCCTGAAATACAGGTGGATTATCATTCACGTCAGCTACAGTCAGGTGAATATTCTTAGTGGAAGATAAAGGCGGAGAGCCCTCATCAGTAGCAGTAATTGTAATATTATAATCAGAGAGCAGCTCGCGGTCTAATTCACCTGTGGTCACCAGAGAAAAGTAATTTTTGATTGAAGGTACAAGTTTAAATAGGACGTTTTGCTGAATGGAGCAGCGCACCTGTCCGTTATTCTCAGAGTCTCTGTCCTGCACATTAATGATGCCAACCTCTGTACCGGGTAACACATTCTCAGGAACGGGGCTACGCAAAGATTTCACTCGTATCTCAGGAGCATTGTCATTAACATCTGCAAGTTCTATTACAACATTAGCATCACTGGATAAACCAAATCCATCTTTCCCTTCAACTAGTATTTCGTAATTGGCTTCGTCCTCGAAATCAAGTGCACCTGTAACCCGAATTTCACCTGTACTTTTATTCAAGTAGAAAAGCTTTCTTGCTCTTTCAGAGATACGACTAAATTCATACGACACTTCTCCATTTTGTCCCTCGTCAGCATCAGTAGCACTCACTGTCACCACTACAGTATCTAGAGGAGAATTTTCAGGCAGACTGACTTTATAGACGGCCTGACTAAAGACTGGAGCATTATCATTAGCATCCAGCACAGTGACGTGTATGGCTACAGTACCTGATCTCGGTGGAGACCCGCCGTCTACCGCAGTGAGAATTAATGTTACCTCTTTCTGCTGCTCACGATCCAACTCTTTTTCTAGCAGTAATTCCAGTTTTTTTACTCCGTCTACTTTTGAATTTATACTCAATTGAAAATTATCATTCTTCTGTAGACTGTATCTCTGAACTGCATTCTGTCCTATATCAGCATCATGAGCCGCATTCAAACGATAGCGTGTACCTCTATCAGCAGATTCCCTAATTTCAAATGTGATCAAATCCTTTGAGAAAACAGGCGAATTGTCGTTAATATCCTGAATTTGAACTGAAACATGATGCAGCTCTAATGGATCTTCTAGCATGAATTCAAAATTTAAAACACATGAAAGTCTGTCCCCACAAATCTCCTCTCTGTCGATTCTCTCCGCTACGATCAGTTCTCCAGTATTCAGATTAATGTCACAGTATCGTTTTCTGTTACCTTCCGTATCAATTCGAGCCTTACGAGATGACAGTCTGTTCACATCGAGCCCGAGATCCTTTGCTATATTTCCAATCACAGATCCTCGTTTCATCTCCTCTGGAAAAGAATAGCTCACGTCTCCATTAACGGTGTGCGCCATCAGCACGAAGAACAAAAGACCAAACATCTCAGCAGTAGCACAGAACCTTTGGAATTCTTGAAATATTAACCAAAAATTGATTCCAGTACTATAATAGTTGCCATGTACAAGCAAACATGTTTAACATTCAATTTAGAATAACAGACGTAGCTTATATCAGACAGTAAATCGGCGTCAAAGACTTTCTATGAAAAAAAAGACTAGATGAAAGCCTTATGTATGACATCACAAGCAGGGTGGAGAGATGTGTACTGAAGACCCACTGTTTTGCAGGTAAATAGCGACACTGTGAGTCAAAAGAAGAAAATGCACAATGTTCATATTTCTGACAGGTTTATTTCTGGGTTATACAGTTAATATAGTTTAGCGAAATAACAGCCGCAGCAACATTACCTGATGAGTGGGAGATAAACACGACCACAATATTTATAATATTCCGAGAGAGAGAGAGAGAGAGAGAGAGAGAGAGAGAGAGAGAGAGCGAATGACAGAGCAGCACATTGGACAGAAACAGGAAAACTTGCTTTATGACCGTTCTAAAATAAGTAAAGGGCGTTGAGAAAATTGCTGACATACGAAACTGCTTTTATAAACCAGTTTCACAAAAATACCGATAAGGAGAACGTTAAATTACTTAGAAACAGCATAATTTGTTTCAGATTCTGTTACATTCTCCCAGACAGCAAGCAGTTTCGGCCCAGAACCGGCCCACGTGAAATCCATGCGGGCCAAATCTGGGCCGAAATTGCTTGCTGGCTGGGCTGCATGTCGCAAAAATAAAATTAGTTTGAAATCACTATTAGACAATAGAACGAGATATCAGATTTCTTTCTTTAAGAGATCACCAAACAGCTTAAAACGTTTAGAATCTAACAAATAACTAAATACGACACAGTATTTGGCATTTATCAAGACAGACATAATTATCTAATTGACAATGAAGGGGCAGTCACTTCAACATAATTTATATTAAGAATTCCTTAACTAGCAATGAAAAAACAGTAATAAACTCGTGAGCGAGGATTTATAACTTTAGAAGTTTTTTTTTTTTTTTGGTATGGTCTTGTTTGAGCATTTTAAAGAGATAATACAAAGAAAACAAGCTACTTTTAAGCCTTCAAAATGAGCTTCAAAATCTTTAAGAGCCTGCTGTTATGGAAGGCAGTCCATTAAAATAAGCACACTTATGTAATCTTTAAGGTTAGAACTTTAAATAAGCAAATAAGAAAAGATACGTTAAATCGCAGAGGAGCACCCATGTCAGCCTCAAGTCCTTCACAAGAAAAATAAATAAATAAAATAAAATAAAAATAAAGAAAAAAAACAATCACAAGATGCACAAATGTAACGATGTCATAGAGAATACAACAGCAACAAACACGGCCTGTACAGCACCATGGACAGCTAATCTAAATTTTCTACTAAACTAGTGAACTGGGATTTAAAAATAAATACGAAATTAAATTAGTTAATAAAATTGTTTCACAGAACAGACAACGAGATGGATGCAGGGATGTTAGCATTCCTTAAACCATTAGAAAGTATATTGCCAATAAAAGTAATTCGCAAACCCATAATATTAAAATTATTTCTTTGTCAATCCTACCTGAAAGGAATCGCTCATTTCCACACCAAGCCCTTCAAGATCATCCACAGCGGACTGAGTCTTTTTCAGAGTCAAGTCACCAGTCAGTGTATCCTCATTATAAGATCTGACGAATTTGAAGTCACTAGTGCGCGAGCCCGTGGTCAGGTATGCGTCATAATTGTAAGTGCTGCGGAGAGTTCCCGCGCCCTCCACATCTGCGTAATTTGGAGGCAGATATGCACTGGGAATAGCTACAGCTCCATCAAACAACAGTCTGGGCTTTCTCCTGCGACAAAACCTCACGGCCAGGATGATGATGATGAAGGTCAGGAAGAAAGTGGAAACGGACACCAGCGCGATGATCAAATAAAACGTCATTTTGGAGCTGCTTTCCTCGCGAGACATGTCTTTCAGTTCTGGAACTTCAGCCAAGTTATCTGATATAAGTAAATACAATGCGCACGTGGCTGAGAGAGAGGGCTGTCCGTTATCTCTCACGGATACAATGAGGTTCTGTTTCATGCTGTCAGATTCAGAAATGTCCCGTTGCGTCCTGATCTCTCCGCTGTGGACACCGATAGTGAAAAGTCCCGGATCTGTCGCTTTAATAATGTGATACGAGAGCCAAGCGTTCTGGCCAGAATCCGCGTCCACGGCGATCACCTTGGAGACCAGGGAGCGCGCCTGCGCAGCTTTGGGTACCATCTCGGTCATGAAGGAGTTTCCTTCCGGAGAGGGGTATAATATCTGAGGGGAGTTGTCATTCTCATCCGTTATGAAGACACTCACGGTCACGTTACTTCTCAGAGGAGGAGGACCGTTGTCTCTGGCTAACACGAGCACTTTGAAACTTTTCAGCTGTTCGTAATCAAACGAGCTCACGGCATGAATGACTCCGGTGTCTCCGTTAATGGATAGAAAGGAGGACACCGGTGCGCCACTGAGATCAGAGGACAACAGAGAATAAACTACAGTGCCATTCTGTCTCCAGTCCGGGTCTGTAGCTGATACTGAACAAATAGAGGAGCCAGGTTTGTTATTTTCTTGCACATGAGCTCTGTAACTCTGCTTCTGAAATACAGGTGGATTATCATTCACGTCAGCTACAGTCAGGTGAATATTCTTAGTGGAAGATAAAGGCGGAGAGCCCTCATCAGTAGCAGTAATTGTAATATTATAATCAGAGAGCAGCTCGCGGTCTAATTCACCTGTGGTCACCAGAGAAAAGTATTTTTTGATTGAAGGTACGAGTTTAAATGGGACGTTTTGTTGAATGGAGCAGCGCACCTGTCCGTTATTCTCAGAGTCCCTGTCCTGCACATTAATGATGCCAACCTCTGTACCGGGTAACACATTCTCAGGAACGGGGCTACGCAAAGATTTCACTCGTATCTCAGGAGCATTGTCATTAACATCTGCAAGTTCTATTACAACATTAGCATCACTAAATAAACCAAATCCATCTTTCCCTTCAACTAGTATTTCGTAATTGGCTTCGTCCTCGAAATCAAGTGCACCTGTAACCCGAATTTCACCTGTACTTTTATTCAAGTAGAAAAGCTTTCTTGCTCTTTCAGAGATACGACTAAATTCATACGACACTTCTCCATTTTGTCCCTCGTCAGCATCAGTAGCGCTCACTGTCACCACTACAGTATCTAGAGGAGAATTTTCAGGCAGACTGACTTTATAGACGGCCTGACTAAAGACTGGAGCATTATCATTAGCATCCAGCACAGTGACGTGTATGGCTACAGTACCTGATCTCGGTGGAGACCCGCCGTCTACCGCAGTGAGAATTAATGTTACCTCTTTCTGCTGCTCACGATCCAGCTCTTTTTCTAGCAGTAATTCCAGTTTTTTTACGCCGTCTACTTTTGAATTTATACTCAATTGAAAATTATCATTCTTCTGTAGACTGTATCTCTGAACTGCATTCTGTCCTATATCAGCATCATGAGCCGAATTCAAACGATAGCGTGTACCTCTAACAGCAGATTCCCTAATTTCAAATGTGATCAAATCTTTTGAGAAAACAGGCGTATTGTCGTTAATATCCTGAATTTGAACTGAAACATGATGCAGCTCTAATGGATCTTCTAGCATGAATTCAAAATTTAAAACACATGAAAGTCTGTCCCCACAAATCTCCTCTCTGTCGATTCTCTCCGCTACGATCAGTTCTCCAGTATTCAGATTAATGTCACAGTATCGTTTTCTGTTACCTTCCGTATCAATTCGAGCCTTACGAGATGACAGTCTGTTCACATCGAGCCCGAGATCCTTTGCTATATTTCCAATCACAGATCCTCGTTTCATCTCCTCTGGAAAAGAATAGCTCACGTCTCCATTAACGGTGTGCGCCATCAGCACGAAGAACAAAAGACCAAACATCTCAGCAGTAACACGGAACCTTTGGAATTCTTGAAATATTAACCAGAAATTGATTCCAGTACTATAATAATTGCCATGTACAAGCAAACATGTATAAAATTCAATTTAGAATAACAGACGTAGCTTATATCAGACAGTAAATCGGCGTCAAAGATTTTCTATGAAAAAAAGACTAGATGAAAGCCCTATGTATGACATCACAAGCAGGGTGGAGAGATGTGTACTGAAGACCCACTGTTCTGCAGGTAAATAGCGACACTGTGAGTCAAAAGATGAAAATGCACAATGTTCATATTTCTGACAGGGTTATTTCTGAGTTATAAAGTTAATATAGTTTAGCGAAATAACAGCCGCAGCAACATTACCTGATGAGTGGGAGATAGACACGACCACAATATTTATAATATTCCGAGAGAGAGAGAGAGAGAGAGAGAGAGAGAGAGAGAGAGAGCGAATGACAGAGCAGCACAATGGACAGAAACGGGAAAACTTGCTTTATGACCGTTCTAAAATAAGTAAAGGGCGTTTTAAAAAATTGCTGACATACGAAACTGCTTTTATAAACCAATTTCACAAAAATGCCGATGAGGAGAACGTTAAATTAATTAGAAACAGCTTCGTTTGTTTCAGATTACTTTACATTCTGATGTCGCAAAAATAAAATTAGTTTGAAATCACTATTAGACAATAGAACGAGATATCAGATTTATCTCTTTAAGAGATCACCAAACAGCTTAAAACGTTTAGAATCTAACAAATAACTAGATACGACACAGTATTTGGCATTTATCAAGGCAGACATAATTATCTAATTGACAATGTAGGGGCAGTCACTTCAACATAATTTATATTAAGAATTCCTTAACTAGCAATGAAAAAAAGAAAAGAAAACAGTAATAAACTCGTGAACCTGGATTTATGATTTTAGATTATTATTATTTTTTTGGTATGGTCTTGTTTGAGCAATTTAAAGAGATAATATAAATAAAACATCTACTTATAAGCCTTCAAAATTACCTTCAAAATCTTTAAGAGCCTGTTGTTAGTGAAGGCAGTCCATTAAAATAAGCACACTTATGTAATCTTTAAGGTTAGAACATTAAATAAGTAAATAAGAAAAGATACGTTAAATCGCAGAGAAGCACCCATGTTAGCATCAAGTCCTTCACAAAAAAAAAAAAAAAAAAAAAAAAAACTAACAAACAAAAAAAAAAAAACAATCACAAGATGCACAAATGTAACGATGTCATAAAGAATACAACAGCAACAAACACGGCCTGTACAGCACCATGGACAGCTAATCTAAATATGCATTTTCTACTAAACTAGTGAACTGGGATTTAAAAATAAATACGAAATTAAATTAGTTAATAAAATTGTTTCACAGAACAGACAACGAGATGGATGCAGGGATGTTAGCATTCCTTAAACTATTGGAAAGTATGTTGCCAATAAAAGTAATTTGCAAACACATAATATTAAAATTATTTCTTTGTCAATCCTACCTGAAAGGAATCGCTCATTTCCACACCAAGCCCTTCAAGATCATCCACAGCGGACTGAGTGTTTTTCAGAGTCAGGTCAGTGGTCAGCGTGTCTTCATTATAAGATCTGACGAACTTGAAGTCACTAGTGCGCGAGCCCGTGGTCAGGTATGCGTCATAATTGTAAGTGCTGCGGAGAGTTCCCGCGCCCTCCACATCTGCGTAATTCGGAGGCAGATACGCGCTGGGAATAGCTAAAGCTCCATCAAACAACAGTCTGGGCTTTCTCCTGCGACAAAACCTTACGGCCAGGATGATGATGATGAAGGTCAGGAAGAAAGTGGAAACGGACACCAGCGCGATGATCAAATAAAAGGTCAGTTTGGAGCTGCTCTCGTCGCGAGACATGTCTTTCAGTTCTGGAACTTCAGCCAAGTTATCTGATATAAGTAAATACAATGCGCACGTGGCTGAGAGAGAGGGCTGTCCGTTATCTCTCACGGATACAATGAGGTTCTGTTTCATGCTGTCAGATTCAGAAATGTCCCGTTGCGTCCTGATCTCTCCGCTGTGGACACCGATAGTGAAAAGTCCCGGATCTGTGGCTTTAATAATGTTATACGAGAGCCAAGCGTTCTGGCCAGAATCCGCGTCCACGGCGATCACCTTGGAGACCAGGGAGCGCGCCTGCGCAGCTTTGGGTACCATCTCGGTCATGAAGGAGTTTCCTTCTGGAGAGGGGTATAATATCTGAGGGGAGTTGTCATTTTCATCCGTTATGAAGACACTCACGGTCACGTTACTGTTCAGAGGAGGAGAACCGTTGTCTCTGGCTAACACGAACACTTTGAAACTTTTCAGCTGTTCGTAATCAAACGACCTCACGGCATGAATGACCCCGGTGTCTCCGTTAATGGATAGAAAGGAGGACACCGGTGCGCCACTGAGATCAGAGGACAACAGAGAATAAACTACAGTGCCATTCTGTCTCCAGTCCGGGTCTGTAGCTGATACTGAACAAATAGAGGAGCCAGGTTTATTATTTTCTTGCACATGAGCTCTGTAACTCTGCTCCTGAAATACAGGTGGATTATCATTCACGTCAGCTACAGTCAGGTGAATATTCTTAGTGGAAGATAAAGGCGGAGAGCCCTCATCAGTAGCAGTAATTGTAATATTATAATCAGAGAGCAGCTCGCGGTCTAATTCACCTGTGGTCACCAGAGAATAATAATTTTTGATTGAAGGTACGAGTTTAAATGGGACGTTTTGCTGAATGGAGCAGCGCACCTGTCCGTTATTATCAGAGTCTCTGTCCTGCACATTAATGATGCCAACCTCTGTACCGGGTAACACATTCTCAGGAACGGGACTGGTGAGAGATTTAAGTATTGTTATGGGGGCGTTATCATTGACATCAATAACATCTATTAATACGGTGGAGTAACTAGCTAAACCCTGACCATCTTTAGCTTGAATGGGAAGTTCAAATGTACTCTCTATCTCATGATCAATCTGCCCGGTTAATTTAATCTCGCCAGATACTAAATCGATGAAAAATAGTTGCTGGACCTTTTGAGGTAAATGACCAAACGCATACGTTACTTCACCGTTTTGTCCCTCGTCAGCATCAGTAGCGCTCACTGTCACCACTACAGTATCTAGAGGAGAATTTTCAGGCAGACTGACTTTATAGACGGCCTTACTAAAGACTGGAGCATTATCATTAGCATCCAGCACAGTGACGTGTATGGCTACAGTACCTGATCTCGGTGGAGTCCCTCCGTCTACCGCAGTGATAATTAATGTTACCTCTTTCTGCTGCTCACGATCCAACTCTTTATTCAGCACGAGTTGACCATATTTTCTTCCATTTGCCCTGGTTAGTACATGAAGGCGAAAGTGTTCATTGTTTTGAAGTGTATATGACTGCACTGAATTCCGATCAATATCTGCATCATAAGCTTCTTCTAGTATGTATGGTGAACCTTTGTCTGCTGATTCTCGTATTTCGAATTTAATAACACTTTCTTTGAACTGAGGTGAATTGTCATTAATGTCCTCGATATTGAGAATGAAGTGATGCAGCTCTAAAGGATTTTCCAGTACAAACTCATTTTTAATTACGCAAGAAGCTTTCTTCCCGCAAATCTCCTCTCTGTCGATTCTCTCCGCTGCGATCAGTTCTCCAGTATTCAGATTAATGTCACAGTATCGTTTTCTGTTACCTTCAGTATCAATCCGCGCTTTTCGATATGACAGTCTGTTCACATCAAGCCCGAGATCCTTTGCTATATTTCCAATCACAAATCCGCGTTTCATCTCCTCCGGAAAAGAATAGCTCACGTCTCCATTAGCGGTGTGCGCCATCAGCACGAAGAACAGAAACCCAAACATCACAGCAGCAACGCGTAAGGTTTTAATCTTTCTATATCAAAATAAAAAAAAAATGTATTGAAGTTATCAGCATGTAAAGCCAGATAAAATTACTTAATTTAGTTCATGGTCGATATAAGAGAACAATAGAGGAATACACCGCTCACCGTCGACGATTTACAGCGAGCTGAGAGGTCAGTTCTCAATAGATGACATCATGAACAGGATGGAGAGAAACAATATGAACGTCAAATATTGCAATGGTGAACAGCGACACTATGAGTTCAATTATACAACTGCAGAAACTCTCATAAACCTTCTGACAAGTACAACTTGGATATAACACTTAAAGTGCACACAAAATGGCATGTTTATAGTTTAAAACATACTTGTAGGATATCAAGAGAGAAGAAGCTAAAATTTCACATTTCCAAGATACTTTGTGGTTTGCCCATGGCACGAAAATGTATTCTACATCACAGACAATAAGTTAAAATGCATCAAAGCCTACATTTGAATACTGAAGTCTTGGTATGCCATCTTAAAATAAAAAAAATACAAAATACAGTTGCAAGTCATATTATGCGATCCTATGGCAGTTTTCACAATTAAACCGAGAGCCTTTTTTTCATTGTGAATTTTAAATGAGTAAATCTGTGTTTTATGAGTACAATTCTTTCTCTTCCTTTAATCCGTGTGTCAAATCGACTCCAGCCTCTGTAGCATGACATACTATAGTTAGTTATTCCACAGTGTTTAGACCTCCAGTCAGACGCTCTAATATTTAACCAAATATTTGTTTTATGCTTAAGTAATTAGTAAGAGCTCATTATCTGAGGGGAAAAACTGAAATACACTAACTTAACACACATGAAATATTTCAAAGCAACTGTGCAACTGGAAATATCACACGATTTTAAAATTGACCCAGGAGAAAATATAATATAATGTGCATGAAGCATGCCTTGAACCACGAATGTTTACAAAAAAGTACTTAGTGCTTAACGTCAGTCTTGAATTGCGCCATGGAAGTGAAATTATCTCAATCATGAATAATTCACAAATTGTTTTCTTACTTAATTCAAAAGCTGAAACGTTTAATGAAAGGACAGGGTTACACAGGACTAAATTGAGAAAAAAAAGAGAGAGAGAAAAAAAATAAACTATAACCGGCAAATGGGTCTCAGTTTAACTTTTCTTCTCACTGTCGATAATTTCATGATTTAAAAAGGCGAATCACTCTATATGTAAATTTTCAGATCATAAAAATACACATATATCAGAGAAAAGTCTGCATGGTCTGTTTCATTAACAACAAATGGACTATAAACATGTACTTTCCCATTCCTTTCAAAATACATCAAATTCAAACTTAATGTAAAACTACAAAGCAATAAAACAATCACAAAAACAGGCCAGTCATCAATCATCCTACCAATTTCGATTAATTCATTTCCCTGCGGAGGCACATAAAAATGATCTCAATATTCATAGTATTTCGAAAATAGGACATAGATTACATTACATATGTAGGAGCAACAATCCTCAGAACAGTAAATACCAGTGCAGCACCATGGACAGCAACAATCTCCAATCTGACTTAAAACGGATTTTTAAAGGATTTTGCTGGCCAAAATATTACTGGTAAATGAGTTTAATTCACTTTATTAACTTCACATAAATGAAACGTAGATGAGAGAAACGAAAAACATTATACAATTAAAAACGACAGAAACTAGAAAGACACAAAAATGGAAGTTAGACAAAGCGAAGACCCTGTAAGAACTATTATTTAGCACAAGAAAGACTTCGATTACTATGCAAGGTCACCAAAAAAACAAATTGGTAAAGATTGCTTAACTAATAATTGCTCAAACCTGACCATACACATCTAAAAATAAATTATAAAAAAGTCCAGAGTCTACTTTCAGATTACAAATTGCTCTTTAAAAATGGTTTGTGTCTTAAAAAAAGATCTTATATGTGTCACGAGAATTTTTTTACGAGAACAGAGTCTCTTGTTAGTGAAAGTCTATTTACTACATGAACAAATTTATTCTGTTAACACACACATTATTTTAAAAAGCGATTTTATTAGTCCTACCTGAAACGAATCGGTCACTTCCGCATCGAGTCCTTCAAGATAATCCACAGCGGATTGAGTCTTTTTCAGAGTCAGGTCAGCAGTCAGTGTATCCTCATTATAAGATCTGACGAACTTGAAGTCACTAGTGCGCGAGCCCGTGGTCAGGTATGCGTCATAATTGTAAGTGCTGCGGAGAGTTCCCGCGCCCTCATCTGCGTAATTTGGAGGAAGATACGCGCTGGGAATGGCTACAGCTCCATCAAACAACAGTCTGGGCTTTCTCCTGCGACAAAATCTCACGGCCAAGATGATGATGATGAAGGTCAGGAAGAAAGTGGAAACGGACACCAGCGCGATGATCAAATAAAACGTCAGTTTGGAGCTGCTCTCGTCGCGAGACATGTCTTTCAATTCTGGAACTTCAGCCAAGTTATCTGATATAAGTAAATACAATGCGCACGTGGCTGAGAGAGAGGGCTGTCCGTTATCTCTCACGGACACAATGAGGTTCTGTTTCATGCTGTCAGATTCAGAAATGTCCCGCTGCGTCCTGATCTCTCCGCTGTGGACACCGATAGTGAAAAGTCCCGGATCTGTCGCTTTAATAATGTGATACGAGAGCCACGCGTTCTGGCCAGAATCCGCGTCCACGGCGATCACCTTGGAGACCAGGGAGCGCGCCTGCGCAGCTTTGGGTACCATCTCGGTCATGAAGGAGTTTCCTTCCGGAGAGGGGTATAATATCTGAGGGGAGTTGTCATTCTCATCCGTTATGAAGACACTCACGGTCACGTTACTGCTCAGAGGAGGAGAACCGTTGTCTCTGGCTAACACGGACACTTTGAAACTTTTCAGCTGTTCGTAATCAAACGAGCTCACGGCATGAATGACCCCGGTGTCTCCGTTAATGGATAGAAAGGAGGACACCGGTGCGCCACTGAGATCAGAGGACAACAGAGAATAAACTACAGTGCCATTCTGTCTCCAGTCCGGGTCTGAAGCTGATACTGAACAAATAGAGGAGCCAGGTTTGTTATTTTCTTGCACATGAGCTCTGTAACTCCGCTCCTGAAATACAGGTGGATTATCATTCACGTCAGCTACAGTCAGGTGAATATTCTTAGTGGAAGATAAAGGCGGAGAGCCCTCATCAGTAGCAGTAATTGTAATATTATAATCAGAGAGCAGCTCGCGGTCTAATTCACCTGTGGTCACCAGAGAATAGTAATTTTTGATTGAAGGTACGAGTTTAAATGGGACGTTTTGCTGAATGGAGCAGCGCACCTGTCCGTTATTCTCAGAGTCTCTGTCCTGCACATTAATGATGCCAACCTCTGTACCGGGTAACACATTCTCAGGAACGGGACTGTTAAGTGATTTAAGTATAAGAATTGGGGCATTGTCATTTATGTCAGTAATTTCTATTACAATTTTTGAGTCTGAGGAAAGACCATATCCGTCCTTAGCCTCAACAATAATTTCATACCTTGATTCGTCTTCAAAATCTATTCGGCCTTTCACGGCAATTTGTCCAGTTTGATGATCCAATGAAAATGTTTCTATTGCAGATTCAGATAAATGCCCAAATTCATATGTCACTTCTCCATTTTGTCCCTCGTCAGCATCAGTAGCGCTCACTGTCACCACTACAGTATCTAGAGGAGAATTTTCAGGCAGACTGACTTTATAGACGGCCTGACTAAAGACTGGAGCATTATCATTAGCATCCAGCACAGTGACGTGTATGGCTACAGTACCTGATCTCGGTGGAGTCCCTCCGTCTACCGCAGTGAGAATTAATGTTACCTCTTTCTGCTGCTCACGATCCAGGTCTTTATCAAGCACCAACTCGACATACTTGCTTCCATCTGTTTTTGAATTCACCGCTAAATTAAAATTATTATTTTGTTCTAATATATATTTTTGTACTGAATTGCGGCCGACATCAGCATCTCGAGCCTCAATGATACGAAAGCGAGCACCTTTAATGGCATTTTCACTTATTTCAAGCTTGATTACATTTTTGGGAAATATTGGCGTATTGTCATTAATGTCTTGGATTTGTAAAACAACACGATGCAGTTCCAAAGGGTTTTCTAACACAAATTCGAAATTAAGCGTACAGGAAAGCCTCTCCTTACAAAGCACCTCTCTATCTATCCGATCGGCCACTATCATTTCTCCCGTTCTCAAATTAATTTCGCAGAATCGTTTTTTGTTACCTTCAGCATCTATGCGAGCTTTACGAGATGTAAGTGTGTTCACATCAAGCCCGAGATCCTTTGCAAAATTTCCAATCACAGATCCGCGATTCATTTCCTCCGGCAAAGAATAGCTCAAATCTCCATAAGCAGCGTGCGTAAGAACTATAATCATAGAAATGCCCACAATCAGACAATGCGTCGGAAAGAATCTGCGATCCATATTTCCTATGCAGGCTAATATTAAACAAAACTAGCATATATCCGAGCACTAAATGAAAGCAAAATGAGTAGAAACCTCGCTGAGGCGGATACAATGGACGCGACCAGTAGCCAGAGTCGAATAATATTTCAGTATAGCTGTTTTGTCTTTACAAGGAATGACATCATAAACAGGGTGGAGAAAAAAATAACATTATGTCTCAAAACCTCTGCAGGTAAACAGCGACTCTAGGCGTTAAAATGTGAAAACTACAATTTATGATCTCAACAGATGTGGGCCATGCACAGGAAAGGCTCAACAAAAAGAGTACAATTAATGTGTCAAACAAACAATAAATAAATAATTGAACATTGAAACCGTAGTTATCGAAGTGTAAATGAATACAACGCTGAACAGAAACAACAGAAAACAAATATTAATTTCACAAAAAAAAAAAAAATGCTACTATTATAGTCTAATCTGACAAAATGTTAAATGCCAGGAATATAAAATGCTGAAAATGTTAATTATTTGCAAAAATAAAGACATTTGAAAGAACTGATGATAATAAGACATACAAGCTTACATATCACTGAACAAATAAATGTCTGCTCACATATCAACTGGAGAGGAAACCTCACTTAATTGATAAAAAAAAAAAAAAAGCTTCTGCTCTCGGTGAGTTAATATATGTGTCAGTGTCATTTTTAACAAAATGTGTAAATAACAATACTCGAGAAAAGAAAATCCTGAATTCAATGAACGCCAGAACCTTAAGAAAAAACATCTGGATTTACAGTGGTGGCCTCAATAGTAGAACACTACAGTAGTATTAAAATGGTTTGAAGTCAGTTATTTATATATTTTGCTTTAGTGTGTCGGCTGGAAATATCAGTTTACTTTTCCAAACATTTCTTTTGTCATTAATTGCAATAATCCAGTGAGATTTTTGTTTACATAAGGGGTCTGACAACAGCCAGTTCTCCACACAGAGATCTGATCTCAGCCTCATCCAGTCTGTCTGGAATGACATGAGGAAACAGAATAAATTAAAACAGACTAAATCCAGAAGAACTGTGGCAATGTCTCCAAGACACCCGATTCGAACGTTATCACTCGATTGAATGGGCGTTATCAGAGGTTATCAGCCCATAGATATGGGCCAGGAGGGGCCTACTGCGCCTACTAGTAGGCTCAGAAGGCCATTATCATCCATCCACATGGTTAATCACCCACAAATATACAAGAGAAGACTCCAGATCCAATCCCAGAATTCCTGCTCACCGGTAATCTGAAGTCTACTGGATGACGCGGCAACGTTTCGATATTTCCAGCTTGATATTTTCAGGTAAGACTATTAAAATGATAAAACTGAGCATTTAAACTGTAATGGAATCGTATTGCGTGACATGATTGTTGACATGAGATAACCGTATTGCGATGTGTCTGCAAACGTTATCGCTAGACCATATTACGTTATTAGCCTGTCGTTACGTTAACGTTGCATGCTTTATGTGAGCATTAACGTTGCTAATAAGCATGTTTTTACGTCTGAATCTAATGGGGGTATTTAGTTTCTAGTTAAACGCAAAGTTAAACTGTAAAAATCTATCTATCTATCTATCTATCTATCTATCTATCTATCTATCTATCTATCTATCTATCTATCTATCTATCTATCTATCTATCTATCTATCTATCTGTCTGTCTGTCTGTCTGTCTGTCTGTCTCTATAGCTAGCTAGCTGTGTTTATATTTATATACATATATAGCTAGCTGTGTATCTATCTATCTATCTATCTATCTATCTATCTATCTATCTATCTATCTATCTATCTATCTATCTATCTATCTATCTATCTATCTATTTATCTATCTATCGCACCAAATATCCCTCGACACTGAACTTGAAACATAAAACCCAAAGGTCTGCCTGTCTGTCTGTTTAGCTGTCTGTCTGCCTGCCTGTGTTACATTAATGTCTCTTTACCTAACTTTTTTGTCTCCCTTTACAGCATACATTTCCAGCTGGTTGCAAGGACTTCTGTGGCAAGTTTGTTTTATTACTTCCATGCTCTATGTCTTTGTTGAACTATCCAAAGTTAGGTTTTTGGCTGTTTAGAATTTATTGTTCACAAATCTGTCTTGTGCAAATTTCTCTCTGTTTATGTTTTAGGTTGAAGATGGCCCAGAGAGGTAAGCCTTACAGTTGCTAATCTAGAAGCATTAGGCAAGAGTGTCTGAGAACGATGGTATGATCTGCAACACTGTCTTTTTTTTATTACTGATTTATTACTGACTATCTATTTCTTTCTTTGTTGTTATTTGACAAGAGAGAACTCCCATTAATGGGAATCAAAAGGAAACCCTGAAATCAATATGGGTTACATTAGGCCTATGATATGGCTTCAGTGAGGCGTTATCGAGCATACACAATATGCAATAAGCCTGTAAGAGTGTACTTTTACAGTTTAACTAGAAACTAAATTCCCCCATTAGCTTCAGACGTAAATACACACTCACATTAGCAACGTTAATGCTCACATAAAACATGCAACGTTAACGTAACGACAGGCTAATAACGTAATATTGCCGTTAGGGATAACGTTTGCAGACACATCGCAATATGGTTATCTCATGTCAACAATCATGTCACGCAATACGATTGTATGTATTGTTTTCCCTTACCGGCTAATTAATAACAGTTTAAATGCTCAGTTTTATCATTTAAATAGTCTTACCGGAATATATTAAGCTGGAAATATCGCAACGTTGCCGCGTTCGTCCAGTAGACTTCCGATTACCGGTGAGCAGGAATTCTGGGATTGGATCTGGAGTCTTCTCTTGTATATTTGTGGGTGATTAACCATGTGGATGGATGATAACGGCCTTCTGAGCCTACTAGTAGGCGCAGTAGGCCCCTCCTGGCCCATATCTATGGGCTGATAACCTCTGATAACGCCCATTCAATTGAGTGATAACATTCCAATCGGGTGTCCAAGATGCATCAAGAAACTTGCAAAGCTACCTGAAAAACAATGCACAAGTGAACCAAAGGTTGCTTTAAATGCAAAAGATGGTCACACCAAATTTTCATTTAATTTAGTTAATATAAGTTAATTGATAAAAACAAATATTTATGACATTATTTTTGACAGCATCCTAGTTTTACAGCATTTTTACACAAATGCCTAAAACTTTTAACAGTACTGTAGCTTTGCGGGTTTCTTTAAACATCTTGGAGATGCTGTCACAGTTCTTCTGGATTTAGTCTGTCTCAGTTTGTTCTGTTTCTTCATGTCATTCAAAACAGACTGGATGAGGCTGAGATTAGATCTCGTGTGGAGAACTAGCTGTTGTCAGACTCCTTGTGTAAAATAAAAATCTCACTGGATTATTACAAGTAATGGCAAAATGAATGTTTGGAAGTGTAAAATGTGTATTTACTACTGATGATACAGCAAAAGATGGAAATGACTGATGTATTTTTTTTATTATTTTTTAGCTGGTGAGAATAGTGTTTTTTATAATTTTGTCCACCAGTGTAAATCCATGCCTAATAAACCGGAATACATTCAAAATAAATTATTATTAATCTTACCTCATTTGATTGTGCATCAAGTCCTTCAAGATCATATAAAGCTGTCTTTTTCAGAGTCAGGTCAGCAGTTAGTGTATCCTCATTATAAGATCTGACGAACTTGAAGTCACTAGTGCGCGAGCCCGTGGTCAGGTATGCGTCATAATTGTAAGTGCTGCGGAGAGTTCCCGCGCCCTCCACATCTGCGTAATTTGGAGGAAGATACGCGCTGGGAATGGCTACAGCTCCATCAAACAACAGTCTGGGCTTTCTCCTGCGACAAAACCTCACGGCCAGGATGATGATGATGAAGGTCAGGAAGAAAGTGGAAACGGACACCAGCGCGATGATCAAATAAAACGTCAGTTTGGAGCTGCTCTCGTCACGGGACATGTCTTTCAGTTCTGGAACTTCAGCCAAGTTATCTGATATAAGTAAATACAATGCGCACGTGGCTGAGAGAGAGGGCTGTCCGTTATCTCTCACGGACACAATGAGGTTCTGTTTCATGCTGTCAGATTCAGAAATGTCCCGCTGCGTCCTGATCTCTCCGCTGTGGACACCGATAGTGAAAAGTCCCGGATCTGTCGCTTTAATAATGTGATACGAGAGCCACGCGTTCTGGCCAGAATCCGCGTCCACGGCGATCACCTTGGAGACCAGGGAGCGCGCCTGCGCAGCTTTGGGTACCATCTCGGTCATGAAGGAGTTTCCTTCCGGAGAGGGGTATAATATCTGAGGGGAGTTGTCATTCTCATCCGTTATGAAGACACTCACGGTCACGTTACTGTTGAGAGGAGGAGAACCGTTGTCTCTGGCTAACACGAGCACTTTGAAACTTTTTAACTGTTCGTAATCAAACGACCTCACGGCATGAATGACCCCGGTGTCTCCGTTAATGGACAGAAAGGAGGACACCGGTGCGCCACTGAGATCAGAGGACAACAGAGAATAAACTACAGTGCCATTCTGTCTCCAGTCCGGGTCTGTAGCTGATACTGAACAAATGGAGGAGCCAGGTTTATTATTTTCTTGCACATGAGCTCTGTAACTCTGCTCCTGAAATACAGGTGGATTATCATTCACGTCAGCTACAGTAAGGTGAATATTCTTAGTGGAAGATAAAGGCGGAGAGCCCTCATCAGTAGCAGTAATTGTAATATTATAATCAGAGAGCAGCTCGCGGTCTAATTCACCTGTGGTCACCAGAGAATAGTAATTTTTGATTGAAGGTACGAGTTTAAATGGGACGTTTTGCTGAATGGAGCAGCGCACCTGTCCGTTATTCTCAGAGTCTCTGTCCTGCACATTAATGATGCCAACCTCTGTACCGGGTAACACATTCTCAGGAACAGGGATTTTGAGAGATTTAATCATAATTATAGGGACATTATCGTTGATATCAACAACATCGATAACCACAGCAGAGTAACTGGCTAAACCTTGGCCATCTTTAGCTTGAATTGGCAGCTCAATTGAGCTTTCTTCCTCATAATCAAGGAGACCTGTTAGTTTAATTTCACCAGACAATGAATCCAGCGAAAATGTTTTCATGTGGGTTTCAGGCAGATGTCCAAATTCATACATCACTTCTCCATTATGTCCTTCGTCAATATCGGTTGCAATTACTGTCACCACTACAGTATCTAGAGGAGAATTTTCAGGCAGACTGACTTTATAGACGGCCTGACTAAAGACTGGAGCATTATCATTAGCATCCAGCACAGTGACGTGTATGGCTACAGTACCTGATCTCGGTGGAGTCCCTCCGTCTACCGCAGTGAGAATTAATGTTACCTCTTTCTGCTGCTCACGATCCAACTCTTTATTCAGCATGAGTTCGCCATATTTTCTTCCATTTTCCCGAGTAACTACGTTTAAAATGAAGTGGTCATTGTTTTGAAGTATATATGTTTGCACCGAATTCACACCAATATCCGCATCATGGGCCTCATCTAATAAGTAACGAGATCCTTTGACTGCAGATTCCCTCATTTCGAGACTGATTAAAGTTTGTTTGAATAAAGGTGAATTATCATTTATATCTTGAATATTAAGAATAAAGCGATGCAGCTCCAAAGGGTTTTCCAACACGAGCTCCTGTTTCATAACGCATGAAGCTTTCTTTCCACAAAGCCCCTCTCTGTCGATTCTCTCCGCTACGGTCAGTTCTCCAGTGTTCAAATTAATGTCACAGTATCGTTTTCCGTTTCCTTCCGTGTCAATGCGAGCATTACCAGATGAAAGTCTGTTCACATCAAGCCCTAGATCTTTTGCTATATTTCCAATCACAGATCCGCGTTTCATCTCCTCTGGAAAAGAATAGCTCACGTCTCCATTAGCGGTGTGCGCCATCAGCACGAAGAACAAAAACCCAAACATCTCAGCGGCAACGCGTAAGATTTTATCTCTCTATATGGAATGAACAAAAATGTACTGGAAGGTTAACCACATCTAAAAGGACAGTAAAAATACAAAATCTATTTCAGGTTTGGTATAAGAAGACAAAAGAGCAAGGCACCGCTCACCATTGACGATTTTTAGAGCCAGCTGAGATGTCAGTCCTGAATATGACATCATGAACAGGGTGGAGAGAAACAGTAATGCCATTGTCAACGGTTGCACTGGTGAACAGCGACACTAAGAGTTCAATTATGAAACTGTATAAACGCATGCCTCTGATATGCAAAACTTGGATATAACACTTATGATGCATTGGCTTAAAAATGACATACCTGTAGAGTCAAACATCCTTGTAGGATGTTACAAGGGAAGAAGCTAAAAATTCACATTTACAAGATACTTCGTAGTCTGTCCATGCCATGAATTTTTTTTTAAATTAAATTAAATAAAAAAAATTCTTACATGACAGACAATAAGTTAAAATACATTAAGGTTGATGTGTACCACCATGGTATGACATCTTAAAATCTAAATCGCGAAAACCAGTTTACAAGACATATGTGACCATGTGGCAGTCTTCACAGATAAACAGATGGCTTTTTTTTATTGGGAAGAATATACGAGTAAGCATGAGTTGCTTGAGTACAGTCCACACTCTTCCTTCAATCCCTGTTTCAAAACCACTCCAGCCTCTGTAGTATGACATACTATAGTTAGCTATTGCACAGTGTTTAGACCTCCAACCAGACGCTTAAAAATTAAACAAATATTTATTTTATGCTTAAGTAATTAGTAAGAGCTCATTATAGGAGAGGGAAAAACTGAAATACACTAACTTAACACACATGAAATGTTTCAAAGCAACTGTGCAATTGGAAATATCACATGATTTAAAAATTGACACAGGAGAAAATATAATATAATGTGCATGTTGAAGCACGCCTTGCACCACGAATATTTACAAAAAAGTACTTAGTGCTAAAAGTCCATCTTTAATCGCGCCACGGAAGAGAAATTATATCATTCATGAATGATTCACAAATTGTTTTCTTACTTAATTCAAAAGCAGAAACGTTTAATGAAAGGACAGGGTAACACAGGACCAAATTAAACAAAAAAATAGAAGAAAAAAATACTATAAACGGCAAATGGGTCTCAATTTAACTTTTCTTCTCACTATCGATAATTTAATGATTTAAAAAGGCGAATCACTCTATATGTAAAATTTCAGAGCTTAAAAATAAACTTATATATCAGAGAAAAGTCTGCAATACGACATGGTCTGTTTCATTAACAACAAATTGACTATAAACATGTACTTTCCATTCCTTTCAAAATACATCAAATTCAAACTTAAAAAATGTAAAACCACAAAGGAATAAAACAATCACAAAAACAGGCCGATCATCAATCATCCTACCAATTTCGATTCATTAATTTCCCTGCGGAGGCACATAAACATGATCTCAATATTCATAATATTTCGAAAATAGGACATAGATTACATTACATATGTAGGAGCAACAATCCTCAGAACAGTAAATACCAGTGCAGCACCATGGACAGCAACAGAGGAAACATCCGCTGTGCCATCTCCAATCTGACTGAAACGGATTTTTAAATGATTTTGCTGGCCAAAATATTACTGGTAACTGAATTGAATTCACTTTGTTAACTTCACATAAACTAGGCGTAGATGAGAGAAACGCAAAACATCATTCAATTACAAACGACAGAAACTAGAAAGACACAAAAATGGCTGTTAGAGAAAACGAAGACCCTGTAAGAACTATTATTTAGCAGGAGACAGACTTCGATTACTATGCAAGGTCACCAAACAACAATTTGTGAAAGATAGCTTAACTAATAATTGCTCCAACCTGACCATACAAATCTAAAAATAAATGATAAAAAGACCAGAGTACTTTCAGATTACAAATTGCTCTTTAAAAATGGTTTGTGTAAATAAAGTTCTTATATGTGTCACGAGATTATTTACAAGAACAGAGTTTCTTGTTAATGAAAGTCTATTTACTACATGAACACATTTAATCTGTTAACACACACATTATTTTAAAAAGCCATTTTATGAGTCCTACCTGAAACGAATTGACCATTTCAGCATCGAGTACTTCAAGATCATCCACAGCGGATTGAGTCTTTTTCAGAGTCAGGTCAGCAGTCAGTGTATCCTCATTATAAGATCTGACGAACTTGAAGTCACTAGTGCGCGAGCCCGTGGTCAGGTATGCGTCATAATTGTAAGTGCTGCGGAGAGTTCCCGCGCCCTCCACCTCTGCGTAATTTGGAGGAAGATACGCACTGGGAATGGCTACAGCTCCATCAAACAACAGTCTGGGCTTTCTCCTGCGACAAAACCTTACGGCCAGGATGATGATGATGAAGGTCAGGAAGAAAGTGGAAACGGATACCAGCGCGATGATCAAATAAAACGTCAGTTTGGAGCTGCTGTCGTCGCGAGACATGTCTTTCAGTTCTGGAACTTCAGCCAAGTTATCTGATATAAGTAAATACAATGCGCACGTGGCTGAGAGAGAGGGCTGTCCGTTATCTCTCACGGACACAATGAGGTTTTGTTTCATGTTGTCAGATTCAGAAATGTCCCGCTGCGTCCTGATCTCTCCGCTGTGGACACCGATAGTGAAAAGTCCCGGATCTGTCGCTTTAATAATGTGATACGAGAGCCACGCGTTCTGGCCAGAATCCGCGTCCACGGCGATCACCTTGGAGACCAGGGAGCGCGCCTGCGCAGCTTTGGGTACCATCTCGGTCATGAAGGAGTTTCCTCCCGGAGAGGGGTATAATATATGAGGGGAGTTGTCATTCTCATCTGTTACGAAGACACTCACGGTCACGTTACTGCTCAGAGGAGGAGAACCGTTGTCTCTGGCTAACACGAGCACTTTGAAACTTTTTAACTGTTCGTAATCAAACGACCTCACGGCATGAATGACCCCGGTGTCTCCGTTAATGGATAGAAAGGAGGACACCGGTGCGCCACTGAGATCAGAGGACAACAGAGAATAGACTACAGTGCCATTCTGTCTCCAGTCCGGGTCTGTAGCTGATACTGAACAAATAGTGGAGCCCGGTTTGTTATTTTCTTGCACATGAGCTCTGTAACTCTGCTCCTGAAATACAGGTGGATTATCATTCACGTCAGCTACAGTCAGGTGAATATTCTTAGTGGAAGATAAAGGCGGAGAGCCCTCATCAGTAGCAGTAATTGTAATATTATAATCAGAGAGCAGCTCGCGGTCTAATTCACCTGTGGTCACCAGAGAATAATAATTTTTGATTGAAGGTACGAGTTTAAATGGGACGTTTTGCTGAATGGAGCAGCGCACCTGTCCGTTATTCTCAGAGTCTCTGTCCTGCACATTAATGATGCCAACCTCTGTACCGGGTAACACATTCTCAGGAACAGGGATTTTGAGAGATTTGATCATAATTATAGGGACATTATCGTTGATATCAACAACATCAATAACCACAGCAGAGTAACTGGCTAAACCTTGGCCATCTTTAGCTTGAATTGGCAGCTCAATTGAGCTTTCTTCCTCATAATCAAGGAGACCTGTTAGTTTAATTTCACCAGACAATGAATCCAGCGAAAATGTTTTCATGTGGGTTTCAGGCAGATGTCCAAATTCATACATCACTTCTCCATTATGTCCTTCGTCAATATCGGTTGCAATTACTGTTTCCACTACAGTATCTAGAGGAGAATTTTCAGGCAGACTGACTTTATAGACGGCCTGACTAAAGACTGGAGCATTATCATTAGCATCCAGCACAGTGACGTGTATGGCTACAGTACCTGATCTCGGTGGAGTCCCTCCGTCTACCGCAGTGAGAATTAATGTTACCTCTTTCTGCTGCTCACGATCCAACTCTTTATTCAGCATGAGTTCGCCATATTTTCTTCCATTTTCCCGAGTAACTACGTTTAAAATAAAGTGGTCATTGTTTTGAAGTATATATGTTTGCACCGAATTCACACCAATATCCGCATCATGGGCCTCATCTAATAAGTAACGAGATCCTTTGTCTGCAGATTCGCTAATTTCGAAATTGATTAAGGTTTGTTTGAATAAAGGTGAATTATCATTTATATCTTGAATATTAAGAATAAAGCGATGCAGTTCCAAAGGATTTTCCAACACGAGCTCCTGTTTCATAACGCATGAAGCTTTCTTTCCACAAAGCCCCTCTCTGTCGATTCTCTCCGCTACGGTCAGTTCTCCAGTGTTCAAATTAATGTCACAGTATCGTTTTCTGTTTCCTTCCGTGTCAATGCGAGCATTACCAGATGAAAGTCTGTTCACATCAACCCCTAGATCTTTTGCTATATTTCCAATCACAGATCCGCGTTTCATCTCCTCTGGAAAAGAATAGCTCACATCTCCATTAGCGGTGTGCGCCATCAGCACGAAGAACAAAAACCCAAACATCTCAGAAGATTTTAAGATTATGTCTCTATATGTAAATGAACAAAAATGTATTCGAAGGTTAGCCACTTGTAAAGGACAGATGAAATTACAAAATCTAGTTCATGTTCTGTGTAAGAGGACAAAAGAGCAAGGCACCGCTCACCGTCGACGAATTTTACAGCCAGATGAGATGTCAGTCCTGTATATTAACTCATAAACAGGGTGGAGAGAAACAGTAATGTGATGGTCAACGGTTGCACTGGTGAACAGCGACACTACGAGTTCAATTATGAAACTGCATAAACTCATGCCTCTGATATGCAAAACTTGGATACAACGCTTACGATGCATAGGCTTATAAAATGACATACATACTTGTAGGATGTTACAAGGGAAGAAGCTAAAAATTCACATTTACAAGATACTCCGTAGTCTGTCCATGGCATGAAAATGAAAATACATGACGGACAATAAGTTAGAATGCATCAAGGCTTACCTTGATGTGTACTACCAACGTATGGTATAACAACTTTAAATCTAAATCGCTAAATCCAGTTTACAAGACATATGTGACCATGTGACAGTCTTTACAGATAAACAGATAGAATTTGCTCCAGCCTCTGTAGCATGACATTCTAGTTAGCTATTGCACAGTGTTTATAACTCCAACCAGACACTCTAACAATTACCAAATTACCAAACCGAATATTTATTTGTATGCTTACGTAGTAATTAGTAAGAGTTCATTATAATAATAATTATTATAATAATAATAATAATAATAATAATAATAATAATAATAATAATAATAATAATAATAAAAACACATTGACTGGTATACAGAAGTTTAATAACAGACCGGAAATGTTTCAAAGTGGAAAATATCACATTTCAAATTTGACAAAGAAGTAAATACAATATAATTTGCATGTTGATGCACACCTTGCACCACGAATGCTTGCAGAAATGTACTAAGTGCCAAACCGCAAATACCCAACAAAGTTCAACAACACTGCACTGCATGGCCCGTCAATCTTTAAGTGCCATGGAAGAGATTATCTCAATGGTAAATAATTCAAAAACTGTTTTCTGATATCATAAATAAATAATGCTCAAGCGGTTAATGAAATGGGTTACACAGGAAAAAACTTAAAAAAAGAAGAAAAAAAGAAAAAGAAAAACAGAGGAACATAAACATGAACTCAATATTCATATCATTTCGAAATTAAGAAATATAATAGAGATTACATGTATTGGAGCAACAATCCACAGAACAGTACATACCAGTGCAGCACCATGGACAGCAACAGGGGAAACCTAAGCTGCCATTACCAATATGTCTGAAACAGAGTTTTAAAAGATTTTGCTGGCAAAAAAATTCTGGTATCTGGATTGAATTAACTTAATTAGTTAACTTCACATAACTGAGGAATCGATAAGTGAAACTCGAAACTATATAAATACACCACAATCAATTATAGAAGGCTGCATTTATGAAAAAAAAACTCAGAGGTTTGTCAGCTGTTTTTTTTTTTGTAGTATTAGGTGTACTTGATAACATACAAAAAGTTTACCAAGGTTTTACTACTAGAAAGGTGTGATTTTCAAGATGGTGTCCAAGATGGGCAGGGAGCCCTTAAAATATTCTAAATAGCTTAGGAGCTCTACTATACTATAGACAATAAAAAAGAAAGAAACATTAAACACAGGATGGATGACTCTTCCTCAAACACACAATGACCCCAAACCTCATTTTTCAAGGCGCTACCTTCAAACTGGGACACCTTTATTGGCAAACTGGAACACTTAAAACACATTCAATTGTTATTCAAGTGTAGGCCTTATAAATTAAATACACAATAACAATATAAACAACAATATAAACAACAATAATATAAACATCACTTTTTTTAAGAAGGAGTGCAGGTACAGCAGATTCAACCCACCTGACTCAACCCCCTCCCTCGCCTGCCCACAAAATTTTATATTGGGTTAAATTTATTTCATACAAATTTTATAAAAAATAAAAAAGTAACCTTCATTAACATCTCTTCTTGTAAGAATTAATTGATTGCACACAGGCTTAATTTCATTTCTGTCTAGTCTGTCGGTCTCCGTGTCCTCTTTGCTTCACGATTTTTCTGTGCGTGAGAAAATGGATGTGTGGCATGAGAGCGTGTGAAAAGTGTTAATTGCGTGAGTCTCACAGTGAATGCGTGAGAGTTGGCGTAGTTTAAGTCAGTCTTTGTTGAAATATCTAGCTAACTAACTAAATGTATGAGGGACATATAAAAAGGGAACTCAATTCCTCCATTAGAATGACTTGAATGGCTGTCCCAGTTTGCCAGTAATACCCTGTCCCAACTTAACAATATGCTATTGGCAAACTGGGACAGTGTCAAAATCGCATAAAAAAACCCAAGAAGATTAATATGAATGTGATTTTTAAAAATTCTGATTCACCATTACATCCTATAACAAAATATATAACAATTACAAATGATCCATGAGTTGTTTTATTTTTATAACCTTAACATTATTTACCTCAGAATGCTATGTCATTTTACTTACCATCACAGTTCACTGCAATGTTGTTAAATATGATGTGCCACACCCCGGGAGTGATGTCATAGCCACAGAATTTTTTTTTTTTATCACATACTTGCTACTGATGAGCTCAGTGTTGATTTTTTGTAAAAAATAAAACATATTCATATAAAGATATAAATTATTAAGCTTAACTGTCCCACTTTACCCATTGTCCCACTTTACCAGTATTCACCCTATATCTGAAGGCAGATTTCGATAACTGTGCAAGCTCAGCAAACAACCAAAAAAAAAAAAAGAAAAAAGAAAAAAGAAAATTAAATAAAAAAAGAAAATTCGTGAAAGATGACCACACACATCAAACAATAAATTATAAAAATACCAAAGTAAGTAGGACTACTTTTAGATTAAAAATTGGCCCTTAAATGTTAATTGTATAAAATAGTAAATTTAGTACATAAACACATTTGATGTAACGTACATTATGGTATACTTTTTAAAAAGTGATTTTTAGTCTTACCTGAAACGAATCGTTCATTTCCGCATTGAGTCCTTCAAGATCATCCACAGCGGATTGAGTCTTTTTCAGAGTCAGGTCAGCAGTCAGTGTATCCTCATTATAAGATCTGACGAACTTGAAGTCACTAGTGCGCGAGCCCGTGGTCAGGTATGCGTCATAATTGTAAGTGCTGCGGATGGTTCCCGCGCCCTCCACATCTGCGTAATTTGGAGGCAGATACGCGCTGGGAATGGCTACAGCTCCATCAAACAACAGTCTGGGCTTTCTCCTGCGACAAAACCTTACGGCCAGGATGATGATGATGAAGGTCAGGAAGAAAGTGGAAACGGACACCAGCGCGATGATCAAATAAAACGTCAGTTTGGAGCTGCCTTCGTCACGAGACATGTCTTTCAGTTCTGGAACTTCAGCCAAGTTATCTGATATAAGTAAATACAATGCGCACGTGGCTGAGAGAGAGGGCTGTCCGTTATCTCTCACGGACACAATGAGGTTCTGTTTCATGCTGTCAGATTCAGAAATGTCCCGCTGCGTCCTGATCTCTCCGCTGTGGACACCGATAGTGAAAAGTCCCGGATCTGTCGCTTTAATAATGTGATACGAGAGCCACGCGTTTTGGCCGGAATCTGCGTCCACGGCGATCACCTTGGAGACCAGGGAGCGCGCCTGCGCAGCTTTGGGTACCATCTCGGTCATGAAGGAGTTTCCTCCCGGAGAGGGGTATAATATCTGAGGTGAGTTGTCATTCTCATCCGTTATGAAGACACTCACGGTCACGTTACTGCTCAGAGGAGGAGAACCGTTGTCTCTGGCTAACACGAGCACTTTGAAACTTTTTAACTGTTCGTAATCAAACGACCTCACGGCATGAATGACCCCGGTGTCTCCGTTAATGGAAAGAAAGGAGGACACCGGTGCGCCACTGAGATCAGAGGACAACAGAGAATAGACTACAGTGCCATTCTGTCTCCAGTCCGGGTCTGTAGCTGATACTAAACAAATAGAGGAGCCAGGTTTGTTATTTTCTTGCACATGAGCTCTGTAACTCTGCTCCTGAAATACAGGTGGATTATCATTCACGTCAGCTACAGTCAGGTGAATATTCTTAGTGAAAGATAAAGGCGGAGAGCCCTCATCAGTAGCAGTAATTGTAATATTATAATCAGAGAGCAGCTCGCGGTCTAATTCACCTGTGGTCACCAGAGAATAGTAATTTTTGATTGAAGGTACAAGTTTAAATGGGACGTTTTGCTGAATGGAGCAGCGCACCTGTCCGTTATTCTCAGAGTCTCTGTCCTGCACATTAATGATGCCAACCTCTGTACCGGGTAACACATTCTCAGGAACAGGACTGTTAAGAGAACTTGCTACTATTATAGGGGTGTTATCATTGACATCAATAACGTCTATTATTACTGTACAATGACTGGCTAGCCCTTGACCATCTTTAGCTTGAATCGGCAGTTCTATTGAACTCTCCTCCTCAAAATCCACGAGTCCTTTTAGTTTAATCTCTCCAGACACTGTATCAAGAAAAAACAATTGCCGGATTGTTTCGGATAAATGACTAAATGCATATGTCACTTCTCCATTTTGTCCCTCGTCAGCATCAGTAGCACTCACTGTCACCACTACAGTATCTAGAGGAGAATTTTCAGGCAGACTGACTTTATAGACGGCCTTACTAAAGACTGGAGCATTATCATTAGCATCCAGCACAGTGACGTGTATGGCTACATTACCTGATCTCGGTGGAGTCCCTCCGTCTACCGCAGTGAGAATTAATGTCACCTCTTTCTGCTGCTCACGATCTAACTCTTTATTCAGCACGAGCTCACCATATTTTCTTCCATTTTCCCTGGTTAGTACATTAAGAATAAAGTGTTCACTATCTTGAAGCGTATATGATTGCACATAATTCCGACCAATATCGGCATCATGAGCCTCATCTAATAAGTAACGAGATCCTTTGACTGCAGATTCTTGTATTTCGAATTTAACGACACTCTCTGTGAACTGTGGTGAATTATCATTTATGTCTTCAATATTTAGAAGGAAGCGATGCAGTTCTAGAGGGCTTTCAAGGACAAGCTCCTGGTTTATGACACATGAAGCTTTCTTTCCACAAAGTGCCTCTCTGTCGATTCTCTCCGCTACGATCAGTTCTCCAGTGTTCAAATTAATTTCACAGTATCGTTTTCTGTTACCTTCGGTATCAATTCGAGCCTTACGAGATGACAGTCTGTTCACTTCAAGTCCGAGATCCTTTGCTATATTTCCAATCACAGATCCTCGTTTCATCTCCTCTGGAAAAGAATAGCTCACGTTTCCATTAGCGGTGTGCGCCATCAGCACGAAGAACAAAAGGCCAAACATCTCGCAAGCAACGCGTAACCTTTGGAATTCTTCAGATATTAAGCAGAAATTAAATCCAACAACAAAACGAAAAATGTAAAATCAAAATAAGACAAATCGAAAGGAGTACACTATTTGACGATCAGTCACTTTCGACGATTTTCTACAACGAGAAGAGCTTGAAGCCATGTGTATGACATCATGAACGGGGCGGAAAATGTGTATTAAAGACACACACTGTTTTGCAGGTAAACAGCGACACTATGAGTTAAAATAAGAAACTGCATTAAGTTCTTATCCTATAGAATTGAATGCCATCACACACAAAGAACGCGTGTTGTATACTTCGCAAAAAATACATATTTTTATGCAACTGTGTAGCAAAACTAAATCCAGAAGCAACATTCTTTTAAAAGATTAATTCACCCAGTAATGACATTTTTGTCATTTACTCACCCTTATGTCGTCCCAAATCTGTATAAATTTCGGTCTTATGTTGAACACAAGAGAAGATATTTTGAAGAATATTTAAGTGCCAAACAGTTGTTGATCGTTACTGACTTGCATACTAGGCAAAGAAATATCACGGAAATCAATGGGGTCCATCAACTTTTTGATTAAAACATTATTAAAAATATATTCTATCACGTTTTACATGAGAAAGAAAATCATACAGGTTTGGAACGACATGAGGGTGTGTAAATGATGACAAAAAAAAAATGGGTGAACTATTAAAGTGCGAGAGATAAAGAAGGCTTCACTATGTATGTTATTAAAATCAAACAAACAAATATAGAGGGATAGAGAGCTATACATACAAAATACACAAAACCAATAGTAAATAGCAGTGCAGAACCATGGACAGCAACGCGGGAAACCTGTGCTATGTTATTTCCTATCAGATTAAAAACAAGTTTAAAAGATTTAGCTCAAGGAAACGTTACTAACATATGAACTTAATTCTCGTTCTAAAGTAACTGCATAGAAAAATGACAAATACAAAAGTAAAACCATTTAAATAGCAATATTTTATCACAGACAATCACAAATGGAAGACTCTATAAGGACACCAATACTGATGACTGACATGTTTCTGCTAAAGCATTCGTCAACGGAATGAGACGGAAGTCCTTGAAATCATTAAAAGACGACTTACAAACTACTTTTACAGCTTGACTTCAAAATGAGTCAAAACGAGTGGCAAAAAAGTACTACCGCATTAATGACCAGATGAAGGGTAAAAAAAATTCCAACCCGATCTCGCGACAATTCGTACATTTTTCACGGGGTGGCTTATTATTCTTACGAATTCGTACGACCATTTTTGCCAAATCGTACGTATTTTACGAGTTGCACAATTCGTATGATTTTGTACGAATGACCTACACCTAACCCCGCCCCTAAACCTAACCGTCACTGGGGTTTAGACAAATAGTATAAAATCGTACGAGTGAGGTTCGTACGAATTCGTACGAATAAGCCACCTCGTAAAATACGTACGAATTGGTCGTGAGATAGCGTTGAAAATTTCACTTATACCATCAATATGTTGTTACTACAAACTGACCCTATTCATATGTCTACAATCAAGCATTTGACTGAGCCACGTAAACCCCTAATAAATAAATAAATAACTAAAGCTTGCTAAAGAAATCAGTTAGATGAAAACACAAATATTACATGTAAAAAAATAAATCCACCCAATTATTTTTAAAGAAATATTCAAGTCCTACCTGAAACGAATTGCTAATTTCCGCATCGAGTACTTCAAGATCATCCGCAGCAGATTGAGTTTTTTTCAGAGTCAGGTCAGCAGTCAGTGTATCCTCATTATAGGATCTGACGAACTTGAAGTCACTAGTGCGCGAGCCCGTGGTCAGATATGCGTCATAATTGTAAGTGCTGCGGAGAGTTCCCGCGCCCTCCACATCTGCGTAATTTGGCGGCAGATACGCGCTGGGAACGGCTACAGCTCCATCAAACAACAGTCTGGGCTTTCTCCTGCGACAAAATCTCACGGCCAGGATGATGATGATGAAGGTCAGGAAGAAAGTGGAAACGGACACCAGCGCGATGATCAAATAAAAGGTCAGTTTGGAGCTGCTCTCGTCGCGAGACATGTCTTTCAGTTCCGGAACTTCAGCCAAGTTATCTGATATAAGTAAATACAATGCGCACGTGGCTGAGAGAGAGGACTGTCCGTTATCTCTAACGGACACAATGAGGTTCTGTTTCATGGTGTCAGATTCAGAAATGTCCCGCTGCGTCCTGATCTCTCCGCTGTGGACACCGATAGTGAAAAGTCCCGGATCTGTCGCTTTAATAATGTGATATGAGAGCCACGCGTTCTGGCCAGAATCCGCGTCCACGGCGATCACCTTGGAGACCAGGGAGCGCGCCTGCGCAGCTTTGGGTACCATCTCGGTCATGAAGGAGTTTCCTTCCGGAGAGGGGTATAATATCTGAGGGGAGTTGTCATTCTCATCCGTTATGAAGACACTCACGGTCACGTTACTGCTCAGAGGAGGAGAACCGTTGTCTCTGGCTAACACGAGCACTTTAAAACTTTTCAGCTGTTCGTAATCAAACGACCTCACGGCATGAATGACCCCGGTGTCTCCGTTAATGGAAAGAAAGGAGGACACCGGTGCGCCACTGAGATCAGAGGACAACAAAGAATAAACTACAGTGCCATTCTGTCTCCAGTCCGGGTCTGTAGCTGATACTGAACAAATAGAGGAGCCAGGTTTGTTATTTTCTTGCACATGAGCTTTGTAACTCTGCTCCTGAAATACAGGTGGATTATCATTCACGTCAGCTACAGTCAGGTGAATATTCTTAGTGGAAGATAAAGGCGGAGAGCCCTCATCAGTAGCAGTAATTGTAATATTATAATCAGAGAGCAGCTCGCGGTCTAATTCACCTGTGGTCACCAGAGAATAATATTTCTTGATCGAAGGTACGAGTTTAAATGGGACGTTTTGCTGAATGGAGCAGCGCACCTGTCCGTTATTCTCAGAGTCTCTGTCCTGCACATTAATGACGCCCACCTCAGTACCGGGTAACACATTCTCGGGAACAGGAATGTTTACATACTTAAGTATTACTATAGGGGCGTTATCATTTACATCAATAACATCAATTAATACAGAACAATGACTGGCTAACCCTTGACCATCTCTGGCTTGAATTGGCAGTTCAATTGAACTCACATCCTCATAATCAATCAGCCCTGTTAGTTTAATCTCTCCAGATAAGGAATTAAGAGAAAATATTTCCAAAAGCCGATGGGATAAATGGCCAAATTCATATGTCAATTCTCCATTTTGTCCCTCGTCAGCATCAGTAGCGCTCACTGTCACCACTACAGTATCTAGAGGAGAATTTTCAGGCAGACTGACTTTATAGACGGCCTGACTAAAGACTGGAGCATTATCATTAGCATCCAGCACAGTGACGTGTATGGCTACAGTACCTGATCTCGGTGGAGACCCGCCGTCTACCGCAGTGAGAATTAATGTTACCTCTTTCTGCTGCTCACGATCCAACTCTTTATTAAGAACTAGCTCTCCATATTTTCTTCCATTTGCACGCGTTAGTACACTAAGAAGAAAGTGTTCGTTTTCTTGCAACATGTATGACTGCACTGCATTCAAACTAGTATCTGCATCATGAGCCTCATCTAATAAGTAACGAGAACCTTTAAGTGCCGATTCCTGTATTTCAAATTTGATAACACTTTGTTTAAACTGTGGTGAATTATCATTTATGTCCTCAATATTGAAAATGACTCGATGCAAACCTAAAGGATTTTCTAGCACAAGCTCCTGGTTTATGACACATGACGATTTCTTTTCACAAATCTCCTCTCTGTCGATTCTCTCCGCAACGATCAGTTCTCCAGTATTCAGATTAATGTCGCAGTATCGTTTTCTGTTACCTTCAATATCAATACGAGCCTTCCCGGTGAGCATTCTTTTTACATCGAGCCCGAGATCCTTTGCTATATTTCCAATCACAGATCCGTGTTTCATCTCCTCTGGAAAAGAATAGCTCACGTCTCCATTAGCGGTGTGCGCCATCAGCACGAAGAACAAAAGACCAAACATCTCACTAGGCACGCCGAACCTTTGTAATGCCTCAGATGTTAAGCAGAAATTAAATCCAGAAATATAACAAAGCACATGTAAAGCAGAAATATGCTTAAAACTAAACAGAACAAAAACGAACAAAGTCAGTCAGGCAAGGTCAAGGATTCTTTATCACAAACACAGCTTTAAGTAATGTGAATGACATCACAAGAAGGGTGGAGAGATGTCTACTAAAGACACACATGCTTTTGCAGGTGAACAGCGACACAGCGAGTTGAAATACGAAACTGCATAACATTGATATTTACTAAATTATTAAGTGAGAAAACATCAAACTGGTGTGTGTGTGTGTGTGTGTGTGTGTGTGTGTGTGTGTGTGTGTGTGTACTTATTATTATTATTATTATTATTACTATTATTATTATTATTATTATTATTATTAAATGTAGCTCAGATAATTTTTTGCAACCACTTACTTTAAAAACATTTAACATATATATATATATATATATATATATATATATATATATATATATATATATATATATATATATATATATATATATATATATATATATATATATATATTCAGTGCAGTAAATTATCCTTATCTGAAAATGTAACAATGCAAATAGATTTATGTTTAGGGTTTTGGGATAGAAAATATAGTTTGGTCAGTATAAAAGTAATAAAAGCCTATGGAAAGTCCTCACAATTTACAGAAACGAACGTGTGTGTTTGACCTTTCCAGTTCGAGTAAGACAGCGATTAAAATAATTTGCTGAACAGAATATTACCAACATTTCAACTGAATTCCCTTAAAAAGCTTACTTCACATTAAGGAAACGTTGAAGAGAGAAACACAAAACTCATTAAAATACCAACGTTTTAGAACAAACTTCATTACAAACAGCACACTATACAGTATGTGGACACAACCAGGTATTAGACAAGATGGCAAATTAACTTTCTGGCAACTTCATTTCTTTGTCCCCTAAAAGGCCACAATTCAAATTCACAATATAAGAAATAAACAAATAATTGCATTTTTCGTGAAACAAGGCCTCACGACTCCTCATACATACCAGAAAAAGTGCACTTAATGCAGCTACTTTTCCGATTTCAAACTGCCCTTCAAAATTGTCAATGTGTCTGCAGTTATAAGTTCAAAAATTAAATAAGTTCAACAATAAGTTCAAAATTAAATAAAATAAAATGAAGACTAAGTCCTACCTGAAACGAATCGACCATTTCCGCATCGAGTCCTTCAAGATCATCCACAGCGGATTGAGTCTTTTTCAGAGTCAGGTCAGCAGTCAGTGTATCCTCATTATAAGATCTGACGAACTTGAAGTCACTAGTGCGCGAGCCCGTGGTCAGGTATGCGTCATAATTGTAAGTGCTGCGGAGAGTTCCCGCGCCCTCCACATCTGCGTAATTTGGAGGCAGATACGCGCTGGGAATAGCTACAGCTCCATCAAACATCAGTCTGGGCTTTCTCCTGCGACAAAACCTCACGGCAAGGATGATGATGATGAAGGTAAGGAAGAAAGTGGAAACGGACACCAGCGCGATGATCAAATAAAACGTCAGTTTGGAGCTGCTCTCGTCGCGAGACATGTCTTTCAGTTCTGGAACTTCAGCCAAGTTATCTGATATAAGTAAATACAATGCGCACGTGGCTGAGAGAGAGGTCTGTCCGTTATCTCTCACGGACACAATGAGGTTCTGTTTCATGTTGTCAGATTCAGAAATGTCCCGCTGCGTCCTGATCTCTCCGCTGTGGACACCGATAGTGAAAAGTCCCGGATCTGTCGCTTTAATAATGTGATACGAGAGCCACGCGTTCTGGCCAGAATCCGCGTCCACGGCGATCACCTTGGAGACCAGGGAGCGCGCCTGCGCAGCTTTGGGTACCATCTCGGTCATGAAGGAGTTTCCTCCCGGAGAGGGGTATAATATCTGAGGGGAGTTGTCATTCTCGTCCGTTATGAAGACACTCACGGTCACGTTACTGTTCAGAGGAGGAGAACCGTTGTCTCTGGCTAACACGAACACTTTGAAACTTTTCAGCTGTTCGTAATCAAATGACCTCACGGCATGAATGACCCCGGTGTCTCCGTTAATGGATAGAAAGGAGGACACCGGTGCGCCACTGAGATCAGAGGACAACAGAGAATAAACTACAGTGCCATTCTGTCTCCAGTCCGGGTCTGTAGCTGATACTGAACAAATAGAGGAGCCAGGTTTATTATTTTCTTGCACATGAGCTCTGTAACTCTGCTCCTGAAATACAGGTGGATTATCATTCACGTCAGCTACAGTCAGGTGAATATTCTTAGTGGAAGATAAAGGCGGAGAGCCCTCATCAGTAGCAGTAATTGTAATATTATAATCAGAGAGCAGCTCGCGGTCTAATTCACCTGTGGTCACCAGAGAATAGTAATTTTTGATTGAAGGCACGAGTTTAAATGGGACGTTTTGTTGAATGGAGCAGCGCACCTGTCCGTTATTCTTAGAGTCTCTGTCCTGCACATTAATGATGCCAACCTCTGTACCGGGTAACACATTCTCAGGAACGGGGGTATTCAAAGACTTAATCACTATAATGGGGGCATTATCATTAACATCGGTAATTTCTATAATTACTTTGGTGTCTGAAGAAAGACCAAAGCCATCCTTTCCCTCAATAAGCATCTCATATTTTAATTGCTCCTCAAAATCAATGGGGCCTTTAACTTTAATCTCTCCACTGTTCTCATTCAGATTAAATAATGCTTTCGCAGTTTCGGAAATACGACTAAATTCATACGTCACTTCTCCATTTTGTCCCTCGTCAGCATCAGTAGCGCTCACTGTCACCACTACAGTATCTAGAGGAGAATTTTCAGGCAGACTGACTTTATAGACGGCCTGACTAAAGACTGGAGCATTATCATTAGCATCCAGCACAGTGACGTGTATGGCTACAGTACCTGATCTCGGTGGAGACCCGCCGTCTACCGCAGTGAGAATTAATGTCAGTTGTTTTTGCTGCTCACGGTCCAGCTCTTTTTCTAAAACTAACTCAATATTTTTGCCACCATCCGCCTTTGTACTTACAGATAAAAGAAAATGGTCATTCTTTTCAATGGTATAGCTTTGTACTCCATTATTTCCTATGTCTGCATCATGAGCCTCATTCACGCGGAACCGAGCGCCTTTCACAGCGTTCTCACTTATCTCAAGCTTTATTACATCTTTAGGAAATGCTGGTGTGTTGTCATTAATATCTTGTATTTGTATCGTCACACGATGCATCGCCAAAGGGTGTTCTAGAACTAATTCGAAATTAAGAGCACAGGAAATTCTTTCATTGCATAATCCCTCTCTGTCAATTCTCTCCGCTACGATCAGTTCTCCAGTATTCAGATTAATGTCACAGTATCGTTTTCTGTTACCTTCAGTATCAATTCGGGCCTTACGAGATGACAGTCTGTTAACATCGAGCCCGAGATCCTTTGCTATATTTCCAATCACAGATCCGCGTTTAATCTCCTCTGGAAAAGAATAGCTCACATCTCCATAAGCGGTGTGCGCCATCAGCACGAAGAACAAAAGACAAAACATCTCAGCAGCAGCACTGGTGCCTATTAAATCCATATCGGGGAGAAAAAAATACAACGAAAAATACTTGTTATAAAATCAACATGTAAAATAAAACATTTGTCTGAACTATATTTAGAAAACTAGATGGTAAATAAAGAGATTGGAGACTGTGTCTACGTTTTGCTACGATGTGAGCTAGAAGCCCGAAACATGACATCAGGAACAGGGTGGAGTATGAAGTACAAAATGAAATAAAATTATTTTAATGGTGAACAGCGACACTGTGAGTTAAACTGAGAAACTGCATAACGTTCATAATAATATACTGTACAGTGGAGGAAAACTCTGGATTTTATGATATAGATATAAAAATAACAAATTGATATTTAACATGCTAGATAGTTAAAAAGCAAAACATAAACTGTACAGAGACAGGCTTTCTATTAAAAGTCATTCATTTTTCATTTTTTAAGTCTTGTGCTGAAGTGAAAGCTACTAAAGTGAGAATTTGAAATCTTAAAAGTATTCAATATAACTACATCGGGGTGAGGAATACAAAATTTCCACCTATTAAAACTATTTAATGCACATACATTTTGCTATAGACATAAGGTGAGACGAGATAGGTAATTTAACTGCAATTGGATGCACAACTTTAAAAATAATATGAAAAGGAAAACAAAAATATCAAATTTCTCAAAAAAAAAAAAAAAAAAAAGAATGTATAAATCCAAATCCTTTTTTTCCTTATCAGTCCTTCCAGGATCACCCACAACACAGACTACTGCACAACTTGGAGGGAGATATGCGCTGGGAATGGCTGAAACTTCAAACAATTTATTCAGTTCATTAAATCTGAAGATTGAGACAGAAGTACAATCAGAAAGTAAACAATCAGAATACCATCAGAAAATTAGTAACTGTTGACGTTTTATGACAGCATGCGAGTTAAATTAAAGAAATATCTATGAAAGGATGAAAAAAAAATACTTTCACTTAATGACTTCACAAAATGACTGTAATGCTCAAGAACACAAATCCCACTCATAGAGATTCAAATGCCACAACGGTATAAAGCTGCATTATAATAAAATAATGATTCACTGTGCGGGACCATGGACAGCGCCACGCTGGAAGTTAATTCAATATTAATAACATTGATGAGAATACAAAACTGGACAAAAATATCACTAACAATATACTCTCTCCAACAGTGAATTACAATCTAAAATGTAAACTGGCAAAGTACAGTTTACTGACATTAGAATTTACAGTGCAGTAAAAAATTTCAGATGAAAGCTTATTATTGCCACATACTTTATAAGACTAATTGCTTGATGATTTGAGAAACACTTTTGTTATTTGAAATTGACATACAAACAAACACACACCTACTTTTATTGCTCTGCCCTCAAATTCATAAACATGCAGTGCAACACAAGCAAATAATAGGCACATCAGACAGCGTTCCAGTTACTAGCTAATATTACAACAACAGTATATATTGGTTATGTGAAGCACAGTAAAACCAATGTTCAGGTGTGGAAGAAAATAGGTATTGCAACAGCTCTTTAATATGAGCAACAATCCAATTATTAATGAATAGCCTGCAGCATTTAAAATACAATGGAAAACGCATATAATAAGCCTTCTACACAGTATGAAACTATGAAACAATAGAGCAAACTATAAAAAGACATTTTACCTGAAACAAATCTGCTTACTGAAATTTTAAGAGTCAGGTCTTGGGGAAAGGCAGAAACGATTCCCACTCCGAGAGTAAATCGAATAGACGGTACATTTGTTGAAGTTATTCTTTTAGGTTTAGTGCTGTTTTAACTCACAGGGCCGGCCGTGTCACTGTATTTTGGATTATGTTGTTAAAATACATAAACTATATTTCACTACTGACCATATATCCTTGCTGTTCCACTTTTTAATAGAGGAGCAGAGAGCAGATGGAGCAGAGCAGCGGCGCGCAGTGAGTCAGGCTAGAATTACATGTTAATCTCCTGCATCTCACGTCAAACAGTTCATACACCTGCATGCCAGATGTAGAGCGAGGCTGAGCCTGAACACATCATTATTATTATTATGCAGAATATTTATTATACAACTTGTTCTGAAAAAAAAAAAAAATCTGGTGAATCTGGGATACTCTGTAAAACAGAAAATGTGTGTGGATTTATTGCTAAAAGAAAACTAAAAATTACGTTACAGTATAAGTTGATGATAATCATCCAATATATATATACCTTAAAATAAATGTAAGCTTTTATTTTAACAATTTCAAGAGAAAAACTGTGTGTATGTGACCACAAGTTTTGCAACACAATGCAGTGAGATTCCAGAGAACTGTATTACACAAACAAACAAACAAACAACACCGATCATTCAAATACAGCGTGCATCACAACCATAATATTATTATTTTAATACTAATGCTAATTAACAGTAACCTACTGTACTTACCCACAAATCGGGAGTAGGGGAGTATAGGCTTATGTGTTTTTTGAATTAACTCGTTAATTACCCCAAAGAATGGGTAGACGTATTTATTTGCTAAAATACACAGACGCAATGAATAAATAAATATCACATATTTAGAAGTTTATTTTAAAACGCAAAGTTAACGAATAAATAAATATTTTTAAGCACGTGCACTTTCCCAACACTAGAAACGCCAGGTAATTAAAAGTTCTAGACAAATGTGGTCTTGCATGCTCATTAAACACTTGGGACTCCGGGACTTTTACAGGAAACGTGTTATAGGCCTATAACTAGTCAAGTGGTTAAGAACAAAGACCGCAGTTGTTAGTATTTGGACGGGGTGTGTGTCTAAATGTGAAGTGGAGCGCAGCTAATGAAGAAATAGGAAGTTCAGTTTAGAAAAGCACTGTCTACATACACTATAAAAGCATAATTTGCGCTATTTTTATTTGCACACCAAGCAAAACTCAAATAAAATTGATTAATGAATTAATTGAAATTAAAAAGTATTAGGCTTGTTGAGATGCGTCTCGTCTTGCTTGACATGTAGGCGAGAATAGGCGGCTGCAGCGAAGGAAGGAGTGAAATAAGCGCAGTCAAGACGGACAGTTCTGATCTCTCGAAATGGAACTGAAATCTATGAGATCAAAAGCAGATGTCGCTTTATTCACACTCATGCGCTGTGCTGCTGATAAAAAATATATAATTTCAGTTGCTTTTATATTAAAATAAAAATGATGAAGACTCTCAAAGTGCTAGATATTACATTAGTCGTATTTATATATATAAACACATCTCACACAGAGATCGCACTGTTATAGTGTCTGGGAATATCCATTAATAATTCAAACACATAATCATGAAATCAGATAATAATAATAATAATAATAATAATAATAATAATAATATCAATAATAAAAATCGATTCGCAGTCGTTTCCAGTCATGCTTTTGATATGCAACTGCCTCGACTGCACAGTCCGACACAGCCGCCTCCCCGTTGCATACGTCAGCGTGACATCAGAGCACGTCGGACGTAACTCGGACACTCATGCATTTCGCGGTGATCACCGGTGATCGGTTCTGAGGTGATTCTTCTCATCTCACGTGATCAAACACCGACGTCATTCTGTTTTGAGGACCTGCAAAATGAAATTATCTAAACTATATCATTAGTAAAAACGCATCTCGTATATCAATACATATTGCCAACTTCTCAGTTTTGTATGATAAATTATATGCATTAAAGTTCATAAATAACCGGCCTAATCTTTCCCACTTAATTATTTATTTTATTTTATATTGTCATTTAAGTATATGACAGTTGTATGAATTCTCATTATTTCTGTTTTCAAATTTCGTAATTAATAATAAAGGTATAAAACAAGATATATAGGACAGACAGGATAGCTTCTCATTTCCTTATTCTGAATTCATAAACTTCAAACGTGAACGTGAAATGCTTACAGGCAGTGGCGCTGTTTAGCCGCACAGAAATATAAGCAAACTCAGTTTCTCAATGTGTGTGTTTCAGTCTCCCTGATATAGATACCAGATGCTGAGAAGGGGGGTTAAAAAGAAAGGAAATGTTCATTAGTTATGAACAAGACTCATAAAGACACACAACACTGAAGGCTGAGATTAAGTCATGAGTTAATAGTGGTTTCCTGAACAGCTTACAGCATCTTTTTTATCGACATCCATGTCCATTTTGACAGCCGAAGAGATGTGATTATTTACGTTGAATCTGTATTTAATTAAACTGATTTTTAACTTTGTAACTTATTATTATTATTATTTTACATTTCAACAAAATGCAGCTCCATTTGTCTATGTCCTGTCCATTGAAATTCAGATTTTCTCAGTTTTACAGACTTGCATGCATATTTTGTGCATCTCATAATCTTTAGTAAACACCTTTAGTAAGCAATCAACTGAAGTGGGGTTCATGACACTTTAAGCTAGTTGCTGTTAATGAGTTTAGCTTTAATATGAGTAGAAGAATAATATTAAAAAAAAGCTGCAACCAATAGTTTTCCTTTGCGCTCTTATAATTTTACACCAGATTTATTCCTCTTCAGCTTTTCTTCCTAAGGAACCCACAATTGTACATACACAATACGCTTGCACAGCCCTCCTGTTCCAACTCGTGTAGTGATTGAGAGTGCACATCAAGGTAAATGTTCTAACCTGTACATTTATTCTGTTCCCTGTGGTGGATGGCAGTTTATGCAAGAGTTTCATCTCTGATTTGTGGCAACCGTTCATTTAGCCGTGTCTTTGATTTGCAAGTGCGTAGTCTCAGCAGGATATGCATGCTGAGTCATTCAAGCTTAAAAGAGCAGAACAGAAGAAACAAAAACACTCACCTCACCTCACCTTACCTTACCTCACCCCCCCCCCCCCACCCCGATGAACTGTTATAGACAGGCATCCCATAGGCTTAGCTGTTACCTTACACAATGGGTGTGCTGCTGAAAACAAGCATAAAATCAAGGAAACCTCACTTCAGAAAACAGATGTGAATCAGTCATCGATGGGCCTGATTAACATGAATTAAATTAATACATACAGATGAGTATTAATGACCACACTGAAATGTTACACCTGGAAATAAACTGTTTTAGAAATTTCCTGGAATTAAGAGAAAAGTGAAAATAATAAATATTTGAGGTTTCTAGGTAACTAAAAAAGCAAATCTTAAATACTATATAAATATAAATATATATATATATATATATATATATATATATATATATATATATATATATATATATATATATATATATATATATATATATATATATATATATATATATATATATATAATTACTGTCATTGGAGGACAAACTCTTGGCTCAGTAAAGGTAGAACTACCCAAGAATATTATGTTCTGTGCTCTATAAATTTCAGCAATGTCCTTTACATACTGTATATAATTGTATTAATAATATACTTTTGATATCATAAATGTATGATACTTTGATATTAATTTGTAGTTTAATTCCAGAATAATCTGTATTATTATTATTATTAGTAGTAGTAGTAGTAGTAGTAGTAGTTGTAGTAGTAGTAGTAGTATAATAATATATTGTCCTGAATTTCAGATTATTATCTATTTTAGTTTAGTTTAAGTTTTAGTTTTAGTTCAACATTTTTTTATTACTGCATTTGTGACCTGCTGTGCTGTAATGCCGCTCTACTGCCTTTGGCCATCACTAACTCATTGTAATGTTGTTTGTTTTTTTCTCACCACAAGCAGCCAAAATTAGAATATATTTAAAACACAAACTGGTCACAACCCATAAATAACTGCTTCTGGGTGTAGTATACAGCTCCCATGAGAACAACTCTAGTTTATGAGGTTAAATGGGTGGAGCCTCTAGAACTCTTATGAAGTTATGAGACTGTCAGCAATAATAGCACAGTCTGGACCAGTACCTCTCTCTACATATTGTCACCTTTATGTCTGTTCAGACACTCAATTCTGAATTGAATTGTTGCCATGGAAGTTCACCACATCATTGTAGTAACCATAGAAACAGCCTCCAAGATCAAATAAAAGAGAGGGTGCTGAGAAGTTTTTTATTTTTATTTTTTTCTGTTGGCAAATTTACAAGCTGAACTCTTGAACCTCCCCCATGCACCAACAAAGATACACACTCACTCACCCACTTTCTCTGATGTTAGATTAAAGCTGATTTTGAATATATGGAACAGAACAATCATCATAACTTTTTCTGAGATGTCATGTTTTAAATGGTTGGAAGTAGCATCAAATCAAAGAAAGCAATGCATAAATGGTACACACATTTATACTATGACCTTCCGTTAACCTCACAGAGGTGCTGGAAACAGTACCGTCATTAGCATGAACAGCAGACACTCCTGGAAAGAGAATGATTTCAGATCTAGATGTCTGCATTAGGAAATCTCTCAGTGAATTCTAATCATGATTACTGTCATCAAAGAGGAACACTTAGGGGCAGATGAGTAGAGAGAAGTGTGCTAAATCTGAACCTTCACACATACAATACAGTCACACTTATCTAGATTGTTGGCTGAGAAGCTCTGCTTGTCAAAGCTGATATAGATTAAATGTCTGTCTGTGGTGTCGTAACTGCATCACAATCTATTTCTATATCTATATCTATGGCCATTCTATAATTTAGGGTATATTTCACATCAGAAGAAAGGTATAAAAACAATATTCCTTCTCATTAACTGTTGGTTATTGAAAACTGTTGGTTTCAGTTGAAAAATTGTATTGTAGGTAAGTTTCAGGTGGTGTGACAGAAGTTTTGTGGACATGAGTACAGTTAAATATTTTCTAATTTGAAATTAATTTACTTTCTATAGTATTTAGATAATACATTAGATAATAAATTTTTAGAAATGAATTTAATATAATCTCTACTTTAACCGTTTTTATTCATTATTTTGAATTCTGTAGCTTAAGGTATACAAAGGCAATTTCAAGCAAACCAAGAAAAGGGTACACAAAATATATGTGTGAGATTATAATATATATTATCTTGGTTTAAATCTATTTCTGAAGAATACTGTCAGAAAATAAATAAACAAAATAAATGACCCAAATATCAAGCCAGAGCAAGTAGGGTTCTCGCTCTCTCTCTCGCTTCTCCAGACTTCCTTGCAGTAGAGGATGTTCTAGTAGTTCCTTGCAGTCATTGGTTCTCCATTGTACACCAAAGCCATTTATTTTTGGCTGCTGACACAAATACCACCAGCTAAATGTTTCTGATTAAAGCATATCATTATAAATTTAACATTTGGCTCACAGACACAGAAACACTGACAATATGTCACATTCTTAAGAAAGAAAAGTTTATTTAGTGATTTATAAACAAAACACATTACCACTTTTCCATCATAATGAAAAGAATAAAATAAAAAAGTAAAGAGAAAAACGAAAAGAAATGGAGGTCACTAATTCACCATCACATATTGATGAGCACGTGTACAAAAGAAGAGGGTTTTACAACAGATGAGCGCCATTCAGTTTGACAGCACAGCGCCACCTACTGATCACCACCAGACAATACCAAAGAATGACAGCATGAACGCTCACTAGACACAAGCATACACTACATATATTGTATTTTACATCAGGATGTTTTTTTTCTGTTTTTATTTTTTTTATTTCTTTGTCAAAGAAGTGAAAGAGTAGGGATTAGAATCATCATACATAATTTAGCTACAATATACAGTGCTAGTTTGATCGGTATGTCAAAGCCAAACACATTTTTTTTTTCTCATAAACAAAAACAAAAATAATAGGATTAAAACGAGAGCTTCAGGGCATCACACTATAGAGCATTTACAAATACCAAGGTTTAGTAAGGTCATAACTGTCCACTGTAAGTCGGTGCAGAGGTGTCAGTATGCAAAAGGCTCAGAGACGGTACATACACAAATCTTGTGTGTGAATAATGAATAAAAACTATAAACAAAAATAATAAAATCATAGCCATCTATATCTATATTCATATATATCTCTATATAGTAAGTGTTTTCTTTCTAGTAAGGTCATGCAGCAGTCACATTTGAGTAATTGTGACATCAGTTTGAGATGTTTTTGTGTGTGTGACAACAAGATAGGCAGGCAAATGAGGGAACCAATAGCATCAGAACACAGACGTGTCACTGCCGCTGTAATCAGACACTAGACGGCTTGGGGTGGAGACAACAGTCTAATTTTTACAGATGATTTGTGTAATTTTTTTTGAGGTTTAGATACTTGTGTAAACAGTGGAAGTTTCATTGAAAACTTTGCTCTGGTTGTTTGAGCAACCCAATCAGCCTGACACAGCTCTAAACCAATGGCTGGATCTATTAAAGGCAGACGGGGCAAAATTCTTTTTGGTGCTGCTAATAGCACAGAAATTACACACTTCACCCTCGACATTGGTTCAAACTGGCAAGCCACTATTTTCACCCCAAAGTTCTTCTCTACTAATCTCCATCCCTTGCCTAAGCTGCACATCTTACTTCTCCCATTCCTCCTCTGTCTGAGATTGAAGCAGAAAATACAGTATCTTTTACAGAGACAGAGCTGAGGTTGATTGGACTTAGCTGGATCATTAACATATGTCAGTGCTGTGGGAGGGGCTTCTGTCCTCTGCAGGTGGGTGGGGGATTTGACAGGCATCGTCTGCATTTCTCCATACTACATGAGTACACCACAATGTCTAGAGCTAGCCTACCCAGCAGAGAGATCAAGAAAGAGACAAACAGACAGAACCTCTGTACATTAGCAATAAATGTCACTTAAAGCTTATAAAAACATCACACAAAAAAACCCTCCCCTTCGAATTTGAAAAGCCCCAGCTAATATGCTGTGTTCTTTGCTCTTGGGGTGTTTTGGCCCTCCAAACAGCAAGCAGAAGGGAGGCGACTAGGTTTTGTGTATGACATACTGAGCTGAGAAAGCAGGCACAAAATTAGGGTTGGGATGACAGGGTCAAGGGCAGTAGGGAAACTACAGCTATGAGGCAATGCCACAGGAAAACAAACATGGCATAATCCCCATGCCTTTTCTACAGAGGGTATTTAAGGATAGTTTATTGGATCAAAGGTGTTTAAGGTCAGGTGAATCAATAGTAATACTGTTCATAATGCATAAACATTCTCTCAGCCAGCCCTATAAACAACAGAGCACATAACCAGGCTCCTGAAGAGCTGATTTCTCATGAACTTTACATGATATTGACTTGTTAGCGTACATCTCCAACTGTTGGTTTACCAAAATGCCAACCAGGCTAGAAAAATCTCAGACCTGGTGAGGTTTTGGGAGTCGCTATAGATACTCACTGATTGTTGACCCTGTTTACTAGATGTGTGTGTCTATATATGTGTATACATGGGACTACTTGGTCACATATATACTATGCCTTAGAGAACATTTGCTGGTAACAAAATTAAAGCAACAAAATAAAAGTGCATTCCATCATTCGGTGTTCTTTTTTTTGGCTTTTTTTTTTTTTTTTGGATAAAACACTGTTTTGAGATTTGCTTTATAAGTGAAAATGTTTCAAAGTCTCTTGTTTTAAAGGATTATTATTCAATCCCACACAAGGAGAAGTGAATGAACAAAAGCGTTAATTTAGCGTATTTACTGCTTTACATACAGCGGTGCCCAATCTGCGTATTTACACCAGTGTGTGTCCTGCTTCCATTATATTCTCTTTTTTACCACGAAAGCCCATGTGAAGCGGCACACATCTTACAAACAAATCAGATTTTGTCTCCCTATTAAAAAGATTGGAAAACAAAAACCAAGAGGATGAATAAGACAGACGTACCAACATAAGTCTGAAGGACATTTTATGAGGAATAGTGGCTGAGGCATGAGAGAATATTAATCAATAATATAACAATTCATCAAGGTGAGATTAATCAATTACTTAATTAAAAGGAAGGGGAAGCTACCTTCTTAAAGCCAGATCTGATGTGAAAGAAAATCAATCCAAATTTATCAGTTAGATCCAACATAAAATGTTTGCTTGAGCCTCAAATGTGGATTTTATAATTAATAAAAACATGTTTTGTTCTACAGACTTTCGTTGAGACTTCTGTCTTAAAAAATCAGCTCTTTCTTTAACTCCTTCTCTCTCTCTCTAATCATCATCATCATCTTTCCCTTTCTCCCGCTTATCCTTTTTCTCCTTCTTCTTTTTCTTCTTCTTCTTGGCCTCCTCCTTTTTTCCAAAGGTAATAAAGTCGCTCTTGTCGTCTCCGTCTCCTTGTCTGATGGAAATAATGGCCGGTGAACCAGGGATTATGAAGGCTTCAGGAGGAACCTCACCGGGTTTCAGATGTGGAGGGCCTCCCGGACCCGGTCCGTATCGAAAATGCCAACTGTTGCTGTCCACTCCAGCACCTACGGGGGGAGAGACCTCTCCACCTTCATTATCTATGAGAGAAAAAGAGACCATCAATTACAATCTATAATAATATCCCATGACAATTAGTAAAAACAGAAATAAGGAAAAGCATTATTTAACAGTTAATGTGTGTGATAAAAACATTAAGAGGGACCTTTCCATGTTTCAGTTATGATAAAGGACCCTGGAATAAGCATGGTGGAAGACACTTGTCCCTCTATAAACATAAATTATCTTCACTGTGCTGCAGTAAAGAGCTCCAGAGGGCACACAGTGAATCAGCAATGTTTAGCCTGGGAGAAAGAAAGTGCTTTGCAGTATTGCTGGATAATCAAAAATTACAACTAACCCAATCTGTTCATATTCAATTAACTTGAACCCCCAACCCTCCAGCCCTCTGTCATACAGAGACAAAATTCACCATTCATTCCCACCACACATTTTTGTCTTGTAAAATCTCACTCATAAAAATGGAACAATAGGAAAGAATGTAATACAGTGAAATGTACTCATCTTTAAATGTAAATTAGTTGGTGTGATCTATGTCTGAAATCCCCGTGCACTGCTGAAAAGCTCTCTCTCAGTCTGATGAGCAAGTAATCTCATTTATGAAGACACTGAATCACCACAACATCACTTAATTTAATACAGACACCTTTGGCATCATATCTGTGTGCAGGTCTTTGTTTGCACTTTGCCTTTTGTCTATAGCTTATGTTACGGTGGAGATTAAGATGGATTACAACCTCGGAACCATTCTGACTCCAATATCTGTGAGTGAAAGAAGGTCTGTATTCAGGATCGTGGGTGTGAAATAAGAACAAGAAACAGGCAGCATCCCTTATGAGTCCTCAAGGAACGGACAACCTTTCCAAATCCCTCAGCAACACAACAACTAAATGCCCAAATGCTTTGTTTTCTCTCTTCTCCCTCTCACACATACTCTTTCATCACATCTAATCTTCCTATCTCCATGCCCTCCCATTTTGTTTTCGCTCTTTCTTTAGTTATCTTCTGACATCATAAGGCACAACATCCACTAGTGCTAGGGAGCTGGAAAAAAGCTGGAAAACTAAAGAATTTGTGGGACATGAAGGATTTTTTTCTGAAGAACAGCAGTTAGTTTAACTCTTCAGGAAAAACAAGGGACTCATGAACAAGTATCACTAAACAAAAAAAACAAAAAAAAAACAGTGTGGATCATTAAGGTAACAACACAGTATTAAGAATCAAGGGAATGTAAACTTACTTAATCTTGTGGACTATATGTACACATTTTATGTGAAATATCTTATTTATTACTACATAAACAATAATGTGCATTTTGTATGATCCCTCTTATTTTGGTAAAATATTTAAAATTATTAACATTTTGCAGATTCTGAAAGGGAAGTGTAAACGTTTGACCTCAACTGTATATAGATTAATTCTTAATTATTTCTACTGATTGCTTTAACTGTTTTAAACTGGGAGTAGCTAGTATCTTTTCAAAATACAGATCAAGAATAATTTTCCAATACATTTACACTGACTACAACATCCTTTGCATATCTTGCCTTGACCTTTCATGTAATGCAGTCTTTGACAAACATGTCTGGCCAACAGATAATGGCATAGGTTTAATAAGCTGCATGACAAGGCCATGATTATTATGGCCAGTGAAAGATCCAGCTCAAAAAAAGATGATGGGGAGAAAATTGAATCGTCTCATCAAGAAAACAACATGAATCTGCTGACCCCCTCCCATCTACTCTCTATATATCTCTATATCTCTCTCCTTTCTCAAGGAGGAGTGGAGTCCATCTTACATAATGCAGAAGATGAGGTGAGGAAGGGCAGTCTGAGGATGAAATATGAGCCAAACCTCAACACTAAACTCCTGAAGGAGCAGATTTCTGAGCACCACTGCAGAGCCAAGGAATTATGGCTTTGTTTAGATGAGACCACACCGCTTTTGAAGCAGTATGTGTATGTGTGTGCATGCGTAACAGCAGATGACAGCAGATTTGTGTTCATGCTTTTGCTGCATGAAGCACAGAGAATTGGCTGATTGAACATATAACAGCTAGTCTGAAGATTACAAAATCTTAATCTATAATATGAAATAAATTTGGATTATAATACATGTTTGGTAGCTCTGTCTATATATAAAAATCACAGTTCACAATTTGTTATTTATGATCTGTGCGTAAATTGCATGTTTTCACATTAAATATTTAACTGAAAATTGTATTAACTTTCATTAGCTGTGTGTGTGAATAATAAAGCATGTTTGGGCATACAATATTTAATAGATATGTGCATGTGATACTGCAGAATTAATATAATCACACTGTAGTTTGTGTCTGTGTGGCACACCTTAGTACGTCAGGCTCTAGTAATCCTGATAAATAAATGTGCCAGATGGCACCACAAGCTTTCTCATGAGCCTGCCAAGACAGCAGTGCATGTGTGTGTTAAGGACAGTTCTGCTCTCTGTAATAACTGCATGTTTTGAGAATAATGCTGTAATTTTCAATAACCCTGAAGTACAAATACATGAATGCACAAGTAATGCATACATAAAAGCATTATTATTAATAATAATAATAATGATAATAATTATTATTATAAAAATGAATGAGTGAATGAACAAACCAATGAACAAACAAATGAACAAACAAATGAATGGATGAATCTCAGCCTCATATTTCAAAGCCTCAAAAAAAAAAAAGATATGGAGACAATCACTGACACAGAAAGAAAGAGAGGGATTGTCCTCAGTTTACCCTTTTGAGCTGACTAAAGCCCCTGGCGTGTTCTGGAAAATTCCACTAGACCTACAACACACAAACACTCTCGCACAGCCTTCCCTCTGTGTCACTGATTGACTGAAGTGAGTGATAAAACCAGAATAATAAAATTACAACAAACTAGCTTTATGCCAATAAAATACAGGCATGTTGCATTGCAGGTACAGTAAAAGCATGCATGTCAGATTGTGAGTATGAATGTGCATTGGATTGTGGGCAAGTGTTTCTGTGCGCCATATGTCATTGTAGCTGAAACGAGACTGTGGGCTGTGCAGGTTGGCCCACCTGTAGAGATGATCTTTAAACAGACAGATCAGGATGGGTCACACTCACCCACCCATCTATTTATCTCTCCATTCATCCATCTTTACCCAACCTGCTATAACTGAACAAACACATTCACAGTAGAAAAATATTTTTCTCTCAATTCATATAGCTTTACTGAGATGACAAAAGTAAGAAAAACTCTCTTATTCCTCTGTTTTCTCATCCATCTGTCCCCATTTCACCTGTCCTCATTTTTCTTAACTTCCTTCTTCCCCTTACGTGCACAGCTTTATCCATTTGTTTTATTTTATATGACGTTGTTAACTCTCTCATTCAGCCACACCTCTACTCTCTTTCTCTCTCCATTTTGCATTTCTCCTTCACTTGTTTCTCTCTCACCCTCCCTCTACTCTTCCAGCACCCAGTTCATGGTATGAATGGTTGCCGTGGAAACTGCCTCCTCCAGTGAAATCTGGCTGTGGCAGAGACACTGATGGAAACTAATACAGAACGCTCTCTCTCTCTCTCTCTCTCTCTCTCTCTCTCTCTCTCTCTCTCTCTCTCTCTCTCTCTCTCTCCAATGGCCAAATACTTCTCTCCCCTAGCAACAGAGGCAGCCACAGCCTCATCCTCTCTGTATCTCTGTTTTCTCTTTCACTCTCCCCCTTGGTCACCTTTTTTCCCTTATTGTCACTCTCTCAATCCCTCTTTCCCTCAGGCTGTCTACCTGCCCTCTGCCTCTGTCATACTGTTTTACTGTAACATTTTACCGCATATCAGAAAAAAAAGGAAAATGTGATAAAAAAAAAATCTAAAAAGAAAGAAATTGTGACTGACACAAAAATAAAAAGAGAGTTAGATAAAAACTGAGACAGACAGCATGCTTTATCCTATTTTCATTACTTTAATTTTGTAGATCTATGCTTCAGTAGCTTTGCCCATCTGTTTCACACGCAACAAAGAGACAGAGAGAGAGAGAGAGAGAGACAGGGGCGTTGGTTTCTCCAGTGTTTTGCACGCCAGAGCTCAAAACGAAGCTCATAAAAATGCAGAACATAAAACAAACCAGCACTACTTTACACCTCCACAGACCTACTGAGCATTCACATTACTACCTAAACTACCGATTCTCTTGCTGCTGACAACAAAACTGATGGTGTTGTCTGATTCATGTATGTAGTTTTTCTCATCTTATACCATATACAAGGCTGGTTCAGCCAAATATCAACGTGCCATAATTTACCGGTCAAGCTCTCTGTCCATCTGTCAAGGTCCAAATCTCAAGCACAATACACAATACATATACACTGTAAATTCTATGTTAAATAAATCAAGGATTGGTTTTCATAACTTTGACTTATCAAATTAATTTAAACATTTTAATTCATTTTTAGGTTATATGAGATTCAGGTCATGTTTTAAAACCACTTTAATATAATTTAAGTTAAAATGAATCATGTACATTCTACAACCGACTGAGATGTATTTCTTTTTCTTTTTCTTTTCTTTTTTTTAGGGAAGAGGCATTTTGCCATATTTGATTCTAAACATCTATAGTTTTTTTATGTTTCACATGACTGATAAACATTATTGAACAGCCTTGAACCTAAGAATGCAAAACTACAGCAGTGAGAAAGGTTTCGGTGAACAACCTCTGTTTTAGCCAGTTTTACCACACAAAGATATTATATAGTTTCAGAAGATATATAGGGAAAGAATAGTATGAATACACTTATAATTTCTTTTAGGAGCTTAATATAATTAAAAGTTTGCAAAATTTCTTCTTTGTGTTTTATGGAAGAAAGATAGTTTGGAACAAAGGGATACAGTATATACATTAAATAATAAATAATTTTCCATTTTGGCTGAAATAATATGTTAAAAAGCTGAGCAGCATCTCAAACTTGGTCTCTTGTGAAAGATTTGTAAACGAGACAGATAAACAGTGAACAGGAAAAAGAAAGAAAGAAAGAGAGATAGAAACAGAGAGAGAAAGAGAGAAAGAGAGAAAGGGAGAGGGAGAGAGAGAGAGAGAGAGAGAGAGAGAGAGAGAGAGATCTAAATAGGCTTATTTCCTTCATGCCCAGTCTTTGCTTTTGCCGTCATCATCAGAGAATTAATTAGAACAAATTGCTCTTTCATCACCCGAGTAATTGCGCCCGTTTTGTCCTCTCTCCCTCCTTCTCTCCCTTTCATCTTATTGAAACTAAATTACTTTCATTATTTCAAACACCTCCAGAAGTCACATCATCACTTCCATCCAAGAGGGTCGAGTCTCAACCTAGACATACATGACCCTCATGCGGAGTTAATTAGGAAATTAAATATTCATTAATTGTATCCGGGTTCCTACCTATGACCTTGTGACCCATGAAATGATCCCAGACAAAATGGAAGAGAGGTTTATTGCTGCCTTCATGTCATGTACATCATACGCCACCACAAGAGCTGTCTGTTTTGATGTAACTCTAAAATTCATAACTTATGTGAAACAGATGTTTATTTCCACATCATAATGTTCTACAATACACCACATAAATATTATATTTCTACAAACACAAGCCTACAGCATGACACAATTTGTTATTCTAAGCATGTTCTTGTTGATTCTGACTTAAAACGTATTTTATCTTAATATGTTTTGCCCTGATGGTTGTGGTGATCCATTTATGGGGGCTTTAGAGTGTGTGCAGACATCTCTGATTAATAACCAAGACTCTGTCTTCTACAGAAAGACAGGTGATTCTTCAATTATTTGGAATGCGAGAAAGAAACTAGATGGGCAAAATAGGAATGGAATCTAATATTGTGAATTAATCACCATGAGCAGACATCTCCACAGCAATGGAAAAAGAATGTGTGTGTGTGTTTGTGTTGAAATACTCTGAGCTGACCATTATTAATATTCATCTCCTAATCGAGTCATCTCTCTGTGCTTTCACCACGCTCTCTCGGTCACCGCTTTGTACTGAGCTTCTCTTTCTCGCTTTTGCAGATAACCTTCGCATCCCCTCTGACTGTGTCATTTCCTCTTTCAGGTGATAAACTGGATTTATGCTTGATCTGGTCAGAGCTGTGGAAATCGGTGTCAGTCTCTTCTTCATCACTTAGCTGTGATAGGCCACCTGAGTGAGCTAAATGCATATAATCCAACATTAAAACCAATGGATTACACTGTGATCAGACTGTGGGAAAATGTGCAGTATATACAATAGCAGTTTTAAGTTTGTACTACCAAGCTCCAAAAACAGAAAAAGTGCAACAACAGTAGTTTATCTACTATATAAATTACCAAAGTCCCCCAATTTATTCCTATAAATCTCCAAAATAATGTTATTATTTATAGATCATGTTTCCCTCCAGGCCAACATGAGGATGAGCAAATGATGATGAATCTTAATTTTGGATACATTGACAACATTTTTGAGTGGGCTGCTTCCATTATGAATTCATATTTACTGTTACTACTCAACATAGCACACAAAGGCAGATCGTGGTATCACTAATGTATTGCAGTGGTTTCTGAGTTGCTCACTGAACTACTAGTTAGGTTTCCTAAAGAAGCCTCATGTAGGTCATATTCCTTATATCCTGCATGACTGCAGCAGCTCGGCTCAGCAAAAGGCCAACACAGAGGAGACTGCAGGGAAAGCAGCATGCAAGTGAAAGAATGATGCGAGACAGAAAAGAAGAGAGTGATAGTCTAGATCGGGACAGGGATTGATAGAGTGATAGATGGTCCTGCGGCGTAATATCAGTGAAACTGTGAAAGGCAGTGTTATATTCCTGCCAGGACACCCAGAGGAAAATTGCATTGCTCAGTGGTTGCTCTAGATCTGAAGACTTAATATGGGTTTTCAGTTATGTTTTCATTTAAGTATTAGGACCCCCTTGAAAACGAGATGATGCATCTCAAGGGGTTTATCCTAATAAAATAAATTTACAACAAGTATCAACATAGACTACGCTGTAAAAAATGATTGTGAATTTAATAGTAAAAGACTGTAAAAATGCTACTGTAAAAACCTGTTAAATGGTTAACGATAAATTCCCCTACTATATATGGATTTAAAAAAAATGTATTGGACATTACATGTAATTTTACTGTACTATACTGTTTATGAAAGCAAAAAAGATCATATAATTTACATAAAATAACCATAAATTGACATTCACATAATTCTATGCTCTCAAATTTGATGTGTTTTTTTTTTTAAATAACTATGTTTCTTCTTAGTTTTTTCTCATCAGTTTTGTATCTTAGGGTTATGTGTTACACCTAATGTTGTTAAATTAATGTGTATTGCATTATTTCAGTTTCATGTGGGTTACCATGATGGTGTTTAGTGTTTGTGTAAATGATACTGTGCACCCTCTATATGTGTTAAAATTTAAGGGCTGCTTGTGATGGGCATTGGTTTACCGTGTGACATTCTCATCACCACCTGCAATTGGTGGTTATCTGTGTATTACAAAGGTACAAAACAGATTTCAGTACTTCAATAGGTTGTTATATTTTAACATCATATCAGTTAATGAAATTATGGTATTTAAAACTGTAAATTTAAATTAAAATCATAAAACCTAAAATGTTGCTACCATATTTTTTTGTATACAAATTCTGGCAACCACAGCTGTGTGTTTTTTTTTTTTTTTTTGTACACTCTTAAAAATAAAGGTGCTTAAAAGGTTCTTTAAAGTGATGCCACAGAAGAACGATTTTTGGTTCCACAAAGAATCATTCAGTCATATGTTCTTTAAAGAACCATCTTTTTCTTACCTTTTTGTCATCTGAAGAACCTTCTTTCACCACAAAGAACATTGCGTGAAATTATGTTAAAAGTTCTTTATGGAATCATTTAGACAAAAAAGGTTCTTCTATGGCATTAAGAAGCACCTTTTATTTTTAAGAGTGTAAGAGGTTTCTCACAAAAAATATACTCATGAGTTGAGAGTATAAAGCCACTCTATAGCAGCTCAGATCATCACAAATTTAACTGTGGTTCAATCTCTTCTCAAGGCAAAACTCCAGTAGAGGAAACAGAGAAGCATTTAGGAAGTAAACAACTCTATTTGATATCAATCTGATTAGAGAAACAACTAAGAAATAAAATATCTCATTTTAAAAATTGTATTTCTTTAAGAGTGTGCCATAGAGAGTTTAGATTCTATATCTTACCAGGAGCACTGGAGACGGTGGGCCAGTTCTGAACAAGAACTCCTTGAGCACCCTGCATCACAGATGACTCCTCCATATGGACCGAACTAAACACAAACAAAGGAGAAAGTTTTTTTTTTTTTTTCAAATAAATATTTTAATTCACCTTAAAAAAATTATATATATATATATATATATATATTGATTGACTGATTGATTGAAATAAAACATTGACATTTTTGTGAGCTTTGTTAAATTAATGGTAATAAAAATGTTTCAAGACTACTACTACTATAAAGGATAGTTATTTATAATTCTGCTCTATTTATGGGTTTCTTATATAAAAAAAAATAGATATTCTTTATAGTAATGCACTTTTTTTGTACTCAAATTGTCTCAGATCCCAATCTATGAGAAACGATTAGTCTGTAGATAATGTCCTAGATTCTAAAGGACAAAGTGTGGGATGAAAGTAGGGTTTATGTTTAACCTGGGCTGAATGATTGAGTGTGGGTATATGCAGGTCTTCTGTGAGAATTGGAATCTAGAGGCTTGGATTAGAGATTAAGGATTAGGCCATGCTCCTCTCTGCAGTCACACTACCTCTGAGATTAAATTTTACACTCCTGTGCAAATTTCACACCAAAGACATACTCTCTCTCTCTCACACACACACACACACCCACACACACACACACATACACACACAAACACAGCTATCAGTGCAATTTGTGCAGTTGATCATCCTGCTTCAATTGGAAATACGCCATATGACGAAAATAAAATGTGCTGCGAACTCCATTTTATGTTGACTCTATATACACCCACATTTGTGTCTGCATCAGAGAAAAAAAAAAAAAAAAAATTTCACCAGTGGCAGAAAATCAAACCAAGCAAGAGATTTCTGTTACTCTTTAGAAAAGGGTGTTATCACTTGGTATGTTCTCCCTGTTGCTCTGTGTGTAGCTGCAATGTGTTAAGAAAGGATTAGCTCACTCTGCTCAGAATGTCTGAAAACATGAAGCACTTAGATTTGTTGCCAAACATCACAACAAATTGGGGAGAAGTGCATTTCAGAAGGTTGAATGTTGAATGTTTCTGTTGATTTGTATATGGATCTCTCTATCACAATGCCAATTTATTTATTTATTTATTTATTTATTTAGCTCATTTTAGATTATATATGCTAATTATGGCATACTGATATCAATAAATTTATTATGTACACTAAACTAATCATTACAGACTTGGTAAAATGGTAAAAATTGTTGATTGATTTCAAAAATACAGTAAAAACAATATTATTACAATTTAAAATAACTGGTTACTACTTGAATATATATTTAAAAATGTATTCTTGTGATGTGAAGCTTAACTTTCAGCATCATTACTCTAGTCTTCAGTGTCACACGATCCTTCAGAAATCATTCTAATATACTGATTTGCTGCTCAATAAACATTTCTGACTATTTTCAATGTTAAAAGCAGTTGTGCTCCTTCATACTTTTTGTGGAAACTTTTCATCTTTTCCAGATTATTTGAAATAGAAAATTCAAAACAATGTCTACTTAAAATTAAAAAAACATATTTTATAACATTATACATATCTGTACTGCCAATTTTGAATATAATGAATTGTTAGAAATTAGCACTTTTTAACTTTTAACACTTTGTAACACATTGCATTGTTATATTGTTAAAAGATAAATAACATTGCTAATCTCCCCTATTTTATTATTTTAGCATACCAGTCACTGTTTGCAGATAGATTAGTATGAACATAAGAGCAAATTCACCAGTCTTTGGTATCGTCTTCCATAACAGAACAGAAATGTGTCATTTTAAATGTGAATTTTAAAATACAATAATTAATATGTTGTGACATTTCTAATATTTGCAATCAACCAGTAATCAGGTAAAACCCATACAAAATGATCCAAGACAGAAAGGATGCAGAACAGGGGGGGGGGGGGGTGGAAAACCACCATTTTAGTTGCCCCCTCTCTCTCCTTCTCTGATGAATGTTTGCAGTCCAAGGTCAGGCAGTTACTGCTGCTATTACATGCTGTGTATGTGTGTGTGTGTGTGTGTGTGTGTGTGTGTGTGTGTGTGTGTGTGTGTGGAAGCCATTTTAAAGAGCTGTGAAGCAGCAGTCAGTAAGGCTAATACATTATTAATGAGAAACACTGGACCAAATACATGATCCTAAGCTAATGTTCAAACATCCCCCTTCTCGCTTTCTCTCTGTCTGCCTCTCCTTCCCCTGCTCATTTCTGCCTGCATATCAATGTCATTGCTTTTGTCCAATGATAATTTATCTGTTTAACATGAGAAACCATAAGTATTATAATTTTTTTTTGACATGCAAAATAGTTTGTGACATGACTTGCAGCTGTTGTTTATATAATAGCTAAGTGATAAGAATTTTTTTTAAGATTCATAGGGTACATAAACCTGTTTGACTTTGGTGTAAATGAATACATACATTTAGGAGAGTAATGATAAGATAAAGGTAATGTTTGCCCTTGCAAATCTCACTCTGATTGTCTTTAATGCATTGCTATGAGGTCACTACGGTGTTGCGTTTTACATAATTCTGGTCTCTAGATGTGGTTTGGATCCCTTTGAATCTTAAAAAAAAAAAAAAAAAAAGTTCTTATCACTTATTAAAATAACAGCAGCAAGTCATGTCACAAACTATTTTGCATGTCAAAAAAAATTATAATACTTATGGGTTTGGGTTTGTTTAAATTCTAAACTCTAAAAATTAGCAACAGGAAATATTCTTATAAATAGTCTTAAGACAGAGAAAGCAAGAGCATCATAAATGTGAAATTAATTTTGCAGCGGTTTCTCTAAGGACATAAATTGTGAGACAGGAATCTGATTTAATACATGAATGTGATTTGTGTGGCTACATTAGCTCTCATTTAACCTTGTTGCAATTAGGAGGGAATCAGTGTACCACTAATGAAGATCGGAGGTCATTCAGTCACACACACATAGCCCTGGCATATGTGAACATGCTGCCCAGTCTGTTGTCTACAATGTCCTTCATTGCCATCGTTTTGCCGACATGGCTACAGGCAGTACTTCAATCGCCGCATGTGACCTACTTCTGCTTCCACATAAATTGTTGCTATACAGCTGTACTGGTCATTCAGTCTCTGCTGCATCTATATCAGACCATTGGTTGATTCACAATGAGTGTTAGATAACTATATGCTACCCAGCACGGTCCAGTGGTTTACGGGTAATGTAATGTCTGTGCACGTGAGTTTTCATGATTGTATCAACATCTGTTGTTTTCATAGGTAAATACGTCCATAAAATGTCTGAAAATTACTGTCTTGTAATACGTCTTTCTTGCCTTCCATTCATGAAATTCATCCATTTAAAGAAGATATTATTATACATTTTATGTAGTAGTTTTCCTGTGGTCAACATATAATCTTTATTAGCACATATTTTGTGTCAAAACAGAATGAATGTAGTTAGTGACAATTCCTTCCCAACTTTGGAACAATGAACACAGGAAAGCAAATGTACTTACTATGTATTTATTTACCCCTTTAAAGTAATAGGGTTTATTCAGCAGATTAAAAAAATAAATAGAAATAAATACAAAATACAACAAAACCATTTACGTCTTACCTCTGCATTCCTGCTCTGAGGGACGCTGAATATCTCCAGTCTGTATTGGGACCTTTAGGCTGAGAAAGACAAAGACAAAAAGAGAGAGAGAAAGAGATGACATTAAGCACTGGAGCGGATCAAAAACCAATATCATCTCATTAATTAATCATGCTGGAGTGCAGTCATATGGTCATGATGGCTGCAGGACTCTGGCTTTTGAGGAAAGGGTTAGAGTTGGGTCAAGATTTCATTCATGTCTTAAACATACACATACACATAATTACAATTTGAGATGCTCATCATCCAAAACAAGGTTTCAACCAACCATTCAAACAATTGAGATGAATCAGGCTCTTAAAACCCTAAAGGAGCAGTAACAGGAGGGTGAAATCGGTTTGAATGACTCTCTTTAGGGAGAAGGAAACTGATGCATATCGGCAGAAAAAATGCACAAGGTGAGTGAATGTCATGAAACCTTTCAAGAACATGTCTAGGTCACATTTCATTCCAAAACCAAAAGAACAAAAACGATAAACTGCATCTAGCTTAAAGGAAATGAAGCTTATTTTAGTACCATAAAGACTTGGCATGGCGACATTATTGTCAGCAATAAGAATATGGAGGAAATGCTTGCTTTTAATTAAATATCCCAAATGAATGCAAAGAAAAAAAACTGTAAGGATCATATCACTCTCCATAAGTGCACAAATGAAAATGCTAAATAGATTTTCTTTATGCAAAATTGAAATATAAAATACTAAAATATTTTTCCCTTCAAATTTTAGGGTGAATCTTTGTTTACCCCTTTACAATCAATGTAAAATCTCCTTGCATTTACAAGGCACAGCAGGACATTTCAGCTTGTATTATGCTGCCCAGATGCTTTTGTCACCCATTTTCCCTCTCAGAAACATCTCCTGGAGGACATTTATCAATGTGAAATCCAATTCAAAATGTAATCAGCAGGGCCTGCTTTTCCTCCACACAACACGCAAACACACACATCCATCATACAACCCTGCAAGACAGCTACTATACACACCAGCTAGCAGTCATGCACAAAAACATCACATACTAACACTGGTGTTCAACCTAGCACAAACCTTTCATAGATGGCATACCAACTGTCAAATAAAACATTTTATAAAGAAAGGTTGAATATAAATCAGTTTCAAAGGGTTCAATTGTATTTAACCATCTGATACACAAACTGTTTTACAGTATGGTACGCATATGCAGGAGGAAGACTTTTGAAAGATTCTTGGGTTAAATCCTTTGAAGAAATTAAAGAAACCCAAATAAAGTGAATATGGTAACAGTTGCTGAGCAAAGAAACTGGTGATCTGATTTTTAATTCACCTCACAGGTCTTTGATTTATCCATGTGTGTGTGTGTGTGCGTGAGAGAGTGTGAAGCAGATAATGAGTTCAGCCTGATCTCGCCTCACTGGCAGTTCCTTACTTCTCTCTCTCAGTTCCCTTCTGAGTGGACACACCTAGCCTAGATACAGCATTTGCACCTCTGCACCAACCAATCAAAATCCTTCCGTCCTTTTCTTTCCAAACCAAACCAGCCAATAAGCTACCAGAAACACAGAGCTCAGCTCCACTGCCACTTAATCACACAGGGAGAACAAACATCACTGACATTTAATGAGAACAGCTGAAATGAGCCAGTAATTACTTCACAAATAAGAGGCGCTCACACAGTGAAACTGCTTTCCCATCCAGTAATCCTTGAAACACTCAGAACCCAATCAACAACACAACTTAAATGCGATTATGAACGTGGTTTTGCACAGCTTCTCAGTGAACTACGGCTCTGTGTAGTAAATGCTGCTCCATCTGAAAGTACGCACATGATGGAGATTTACCGCTGATTACAGAACTGGCTTTACTGACAAGATGTGCATGAATATCGATTCACATTAGGGCTGCAACTAACGATTATTTTGATAATCGATTAATCTGTCGATTATTTTTACGATTAATCGATTAATCGGTTTATGTGCTTATATTTTAGTTTTTTCCATTTTTTCCCCAAGTAAATTATTAATAAAGGGTCTTTATCCTTCAGCATAGATTTTTAAGAGATTTTAACCATTTTGCATTGTCATATCCTCATTAAAAATATACCTGGAGTTGTTTTATTGTGTTAGTAATCCTTTGTCGAACTCTTCTGCAATCAAAACACTGACCCATACTCTAGCAAATTTCACAAGGAGATATCAAATAATGTTTTCACCATGGCAGTCCTTAGAGCTCCTAAAGTAGTTTAACATCCCGGACAAAGCTTATTAAGGAATCTTTCAGAACATATTTTCACGAAGAATAAGGATAAAACAGAATAAAATTGCAGTGCATTGTATTTTATTATTTACTGGGAAACAGCTTTATAGCTTTTGCTGTGAAATTGTAAACAATCCTTCGAAAAAAGTGCCAATGGCATGAAACCTGAATGGAACTCGCAATTTAAAGTAAAATCCATCAGAAGGTTGTCCAGAAAAAAAAATTGGACACACACAAAAAACCTGCTGTGTGAAAAAGAGCAGTGAATACTTAGAAAAAAAAGTGCATTTCAAATATCTTTAAACATTTACCTCTCTCATTCAGTCATAATTAGGCTGCACGACTGAATTTTGAACTGGTAAACGACAAACTGATCACAGAACATGTTTGTAAAGCTTTAAATGTTAACTGTTAAAAAGCAATGTTATCAGCTTTTACGACTAAACATTTGCAAACAACATTGTACTGGAGAATCTGCACAAATGAAAGTCTTAGGGGCCGTTCACATATCGCGCCTAAAAACGCGTGGAAAACGCTAGGTGCACCGCTTTCTCCTCCTTTACAAAGCACTCGGGCAGAAGCGCCCCTGAGGCGTCTGCCTTTGCTAAGCAACCATGACGTGCTTTCTCCTTGAAGACGCGGAAATTTCAGCAAAGAATAAATGGATTTGCAGCTCAAAAAATCGCTTGCAGTAGCTCTGCTACTAAATTTATTTCAAAATGGAAATCCATATACAACTATGATCAGCTGTTCCTTTCATCTTGACTGAGCTTTTAATGTTGTTACGGGAAAGGATGAAGCTGATTGGTTAGTTCTTGTCACATGACCCGCGATGCGCTTGCTGCATTCTGAAAAGTTGAGATGTTTTTAACTCGATGCGTGCGGTGTTGGAAATAACGAACTTGAGCGCGCAAAAGACGCGATATGTGAACGTCCCCTTAAACAGTTCAGTAGTGCAGAGTTTACAGGTTACTCTTCTTTTTTGAAGGCTCAAAGTAAAGTACTCCCACATCCTGCTGAATGCTGCAGAGACCATAGACATGTACAGAAAGGCTTTCTATACATGTCTATGGCAGAGACGCTGTTCGGGAAGCACGTGACATAAAACGAGGCCAGCTATTGGCTATTCGCTACTTCTCCTGCTGTACTGGCTGAGTAAAACCTCCGGTGGCTCATTACTGCCACACTTTGGTCACCGCAGATTTGAAATATGCACGAAATGAGCCGCTTACGGCAAATAAAAGTTATTTAGCAACGAATCGATGACTAAATTAGTTGACAACTATTTTAATAATCGATTTTAATCGATTAAATCGATTCGTTGTTTCAGCTCTAATTCACATGCGATTTATTTTGCAGGCCTAATTTACAGTGGAAGCTATGGTCAATCTAACAGGGTTTAACAACAAAGAAAGAGGGTGGTTACTTCATAAAATAAAACAAAACATCAAATCTTTAATTTCTAACCATTATTCTGGACAGTGATTATTTTTGGATTCGCTCAATTTTCCTGAGATTTACCCATCTAATAGTAGGTCTGTATGTGTACAATGTAATATTCAAAGGAGATCTTAACATAATTGACATGCAAAGAAAATCAACCAACCTTATACAAAAGAATGACTACCGTATTTTCCGGACTATAAGTCGCACTTTTTTCATAGATTGGCTGGTCCTGCGACTTATAGTCAGGTGTGACTTATTTATCAAAATTAATTTGACATGAACCGAGAGAAATGAACCAAGAGAAATGAACCAATATAAAACATTACCGTCTCCAGCCACCAGTCTGTCTATCTGTCTGTCTGTCTGTCTGTCTATCATCAGATAAGCAATCATGCTAACGTGTGTTCACAGATTAAATGCCTATCAGTTGTTTTTTGTGGATGATGGATGATGTCCAACATGAAGCTTTGTAACTTAACTGAAGTTAGACTGCAAAGTCTCTCTAGAGAGATTTACGTGTGGGTACAGAGAAACTGGAGTGTTGTTTGAGCTTCACACCTCTAAATATAAACACACCCAGCTGTCCTGAAACAGCGCACTGCAGAACAGGCTGGAGAGAGGGAGGGAAAGTAAACAAGCGCGAGAGAGGGAAAGAGAGGAGAAAAAGAGAGCTACAAGGATGATGCCAAGATAATTAAACCATGAGGCCACTGTCCGAGAAAACAAAGAACTCATATGAGAATCAACATCTGAACGCTTTCTCATTAGGTTTACATCCTCAATAGTTCACTGTTGATCTACCATATCTGTTTCCTTCGGTCACTCTCCTCGTCTCTCTCCTCCACTCCTCTTAAGCTAAACTAAAAAAAAATAAATAAAAAAACAGTGACCAAAATCAAAGTCAACAAGAGTGTGACAATCAGTGTTGGGGGTAACACATTACAAGTAACGAGAGTTATATGATCAGCTTACTTTATCTAGTACAAGTAAATAGTAAAGTAACACATTTCTTTTTAATTTACAAGTTACTTTTTCAAATAAATAACAAAAGTTACTTTATTATTATTATTATTATTATTATTATTTACTGATTGATAGCTCTCCTTACCCCATGTTGAGAAATCAGAAGATGTTACTGTTAATCTAAAATAAATATGAATATGCATTAATTCATCTCACTCACAAAACAAAAGAAAAACACAGATTCAGTGATCCTCAAAATGAATAAAAATAATGCAACTCAGAATATGATGCAAACCTGCAAAAATTAAATGATAAACAACACAAATATCCTGTATTTAATCACAATCTATTAACCATTGTCTTTGCTTCTGACCTTCGATGATCCAGTTCAGCCATACTAATAAGCAAAAATTACTGTAGACAAACATTAGTTTGTCTTTTTTTATTGCTGAAGTGTGTTGAAATTTCTTCTTCTGCCTTCTATTTTACGTATGTACATTTACTTTACCTTCAGCCTGAGGCTTATTTATTTCATTTTTGGTGTGAAAAGGCTTTTATATTTGGCAAAAATATTACTTTTTTATTTTAAAAACAAACAATCAAGCCCTTTCCAGATTAAAAAAGTAACGCAAAAGTAACGTAACACATTATTTTCCATAAAAAGTAACTAAGTAACGTAATTAGTTACTTTTTTATGGAGTTACGCAATATTGTAATGCATTACTTTTAAAAGTAACTTTCCCTAACAGTGGTTCTAATTCATTTTTGGTATCTTTTTATAGGTCTTAGTGCAGCTGAAAAAAAAAGGGAACCCCCCCCCCCCCCCCCCCGCCTCTCTCTATTAACCCTTAGACTACATAGAAATGGAGTGCAAAAATTAAAATAAAGATAAAACACCAGGTAAATGCTTCTAAATTATTATTCTTATTGGATATGTTTTATGTGATTGACCAATTAATTAAATTTTGAATAATGTTGATTCCCTGGTGAATAAATTGTCATGTTTGGATTCATCCTGAATTACTCTGAAATTATTTTCTCAAGTAGACAAAGTGAAGGTTTATGTAACCGTAAATCTGCATTCAGTGTTCAGTACATACTAGATTTCAGGTTAGCTAGAGCAGGTGGAATTCTTGATTTCTGACTAACTGCTTGACATGCTAAGCTGTTATGCAGTCGCGTTCACTGTAGGTGACTAGACAAAACTACTATTGAATTAAATAGAAAGCATGGGCACATAAAATTATATTAGTCTTAACCTCTGGTTCATGATCAGACTGGTGAGTTTGCAACAATGAGATCTGTGTTAATAGCAGTGCAAGACATTGAGCAACATATATTCATAATAAACTAGTAACGTATTAAGTAAAGAAAGAGTTAAATAGAATGATCAACTATGTATCTAAATTTTATTATCAAAAACTGATGTGTAAAAGGAAATAAAAGGAAAGACAGAATCCTTCTGCCACGCCAACGGCAACCATCTTTGGACAAGTGGGTGGTCCCTACAGAGTGCTTATCTCTAAATTCATAACTGATGAAATGCAATTTTATGACAGCTGTAATCAAGTGCCAAAATAGTCTGATACCCTAAATCATCAGAACTGCACACGCATACATTCTGCAGTTCACACTGAAGGCTACTGCTGTGAATTAATGAGGCACAAAAAGCAAAAGCAAAAAGGCTCCAATATAACAGGATCCATTACTGAGCCCTGGTATACACCAATCAAAACACTTGTTCTTTCCACTGCTGAAACAGGCCTGTAGTGTTAATGCAAAAAGTCAGCAATACAACTAACAACTTCACTAAACTCTATGAAAAAAATGAATAAATAAATAATAAAAAATGGAGTATGGTTTACTTGTGTCTCCTTATAATAAATTGTGAAACTGTCTAGCAATTTCTACAGATATTTTGTGTGTGAGTGTGTGAATATTTGGAAACAAAACAAAAAATGTTGGGGCTGTTCCTAAATCATCAACACATCGGAGGATGAAAAGATACCACATTATTGAAGAGAAGTGAATTTCTCCACTCTTTATGCATGGATGAGGTGGATAGATGGATGAGTCACTTAAAGGATGCTATAACAGTGTGGGCACTGCACACACCTGTATTGCCGTAGCGTCGGGCATGCTCAGTCTGCGCACAAACTGCCCACTCTGTCCTGTGAAGAAACGGTCTGCCCCCGAGCCCCAAGTCCCACTCAACGGCCGGCCCGTATTGTAGAACATAAAGGTGTCACTTCCTGAGGTGGCAGTCAGGCAGGTCTTATAGCAGTATGTTTTGGTTAAAGAGCCATTTCCTCGGACCTCAATGTAGTGTGGTTCCACTTTCAGGTCTCTCCGCATCATCGCGGACTGTTGCTGGACTGTGACCCCGCCAGCAGCGCCACCACCTCCACCTGCGGCTCCACCTCCTCCGCCACCTGCAGCCACACTACCACTTCCACCATCTTTGGGTACCTTCTTCATTGTAGACTTCTTTTTCTTCTTGGACCCACAGCAAGGTGAGCAGGAGCAGGCATCTGGCTGGCTGCAGTAGGCATGGCAGCGAACAATTGCTAGGACAAAGACGGTGAGCAAGAAAACAAAGGTGGTTGCACTCAGGGCAATAATAAGATAGAGGGTTACATGGGAGAACATCATTGCGCCATGTGGCCTGATAATGCGTTTTGGGTCTGGGGCCACTTTGGGTGGGAGCTCCATAACGGCAATGTTGATTGTTGTAGATGCAGAGCGGGGAGGCAAACCATGATCTCTTACATGCACTGTGAGGCTAAAAACAGTAGCATTATCCTCATTTACTCGCCGTGTTGTGCGGATTTCTCCTGTGTACTCATGCACCTTAAACAAGTCCAATTCCAGCGGGTGATGGAGGCTGTATAGCAACCAGGCATTTTCTCCAGCATCTAAGTCCCAAGCCAGGATTCGTGAAACAAGGACTCCTGCCTCTGAGTTACGCAAGATAGTCTCTGTGGAGTGTGAGCCGTTTGCCGCTGGGCGAACAAACTGCGGATTGTGGTCATTGGAGTCCATGATGTAAATATAAACTGTTGCCACTCTGCTCAAAGGTGGCACACCGTTGTCTTGAGCTTTAACCTGGAAATGAAACTCACGCAACTTCTCAAAGTCAAACGATCGCAGTGCATACACCTCACCTGAGGCAGGTTTGACAGAAACAAATGATGCCACTGAAATACCATGGTTGTTGTCATTTAGGACAGTGTATGTGATGCGAGCATTCTCACCAGCATCAGGATCTGTTGCCTTGACAATGCACAAAGGTGCACTGGGTGCATTGTTTTCTGAGACATAAACAGTGTATGAAGTCTGTTCAAAACGTGGTGGATTGTCGTTTACATCTGCCACTTCTACTCGTACTGTCATTGACGATGAAAGAGGTGGCGTTCCACCATCCGTGGCTGTAACCGTGACATTATATGATGCTATTGTCTCCCGGTCCAGGAAGGCAGAGGTAACAATAGTGTAATGGTTTCGGATTGATTTGATTTTAAAAGGTAGATTTGGGGGGATGATGTCCAAGCTGACCTGCTTATTTTGTCCAGAGTCTTTGTCATTTATGCTTATTAAAGCCACCACAGTGTCTGCACGAGCGTCTTCCCGAACTGGACTGGAGAGTGAGGAGAGCACAATCTCAGGAGGGTTATCATTCACATCCAGCACCTCCACCACCACTTTACAGTGCACTGCTACGGCCCCTTGGCCTCTGTCTGCTGCCTGGATATACATCTCATAGCTGCTGGTTTCTTCAAAGTCTACATTGCTTTTAACTCTAATTTCTCCACTGTCTGTGTCTATGGAAAACACCTGTCTCACTCTATCTGGCGTGTAAGAGCTAAACGAGTAATACACCTCCCCATTGGAGCCCTCATCTCTATCTGTGGCGTTTAATTTAATTACCAGCGCACCAACAGGAGAGTTTTCCCGCAGTTTCACTTTGTATACGGAACTGCCGAAGACTGGCACGTTGTCATTGGTATCCAAAACTCGCACGTTGATTTTGGCCGTGCCTGAGCGCGGAGGAGATCCGCCGTCAGTAGCGGTGAGAAGAAACTGGTGTGACTGCAAAAGCTCACGGTCGAAAGGCTTTTTCAGGACGAGCTCTATGTGTTTTCCGTCAGCAGGTGGTTTGGTTGAATCGAGCGCCAGGTGTTCGTTTGAGGTGAGGCGATAATGGCGAACGGAATTTGAGGCGTCGTCAGAATCCTGCGCGCCCTCAATAGAAAACCGCGCGCCTGGCTGTGCGCCCTCGGAGATCTCCAACTGGTACTCATCTCGCGGGAAAAGCGGCGAGTTGTCATTTGCATCCAAAATCTCAACATCCACGTTGTGCTGTTCAAATGGATTTTCCAACACCACGTCGAGATTAAGCGTGCAGGTGCCGCTGATTTCACAGAGCGTTTCGCGGTCAATCCGATCGCTTATAACAAGCTTACCAGTTTTGTGGTTGATGCTGAAGTATCGCCTCGCACTGTCGGAGCTGATTCTGATCCGACGAGCCGAAAGCTTTCGCAGATCCAGCCCGAGATCCCGAACAAGATCACCAACGACAGTGCCGCTCTCCAGCTCCTCCTGAATGCTGTAGCGAATTTGTGCATTTGTAAGGACACTTAGTAGAACAATGAAGAAACAAAAACAAAGAGGCACGTTCTCTTTTATGCAGCTACATCGCCCTGCAACAGCCATCGCAAGCTGGCAACATCCACAGACGGTTTAAAAACTGCTTTCCGCCTTGAAAGCTCCCCGCGCAACAGCTCCAAGTCACGGCATCCAAAAAAAACGGGCGGACTATGTGCAGGATGACCAAAGCCTCCGCTGAGCTGCCTTTTTAATCAGACATTTTCCTGCTTCATCCATGTTCTCTCTTTTGTTTGCGCCCCAGCTCTTTTTTTTCTTCTCTCCTCTCCGCGAAGCTGACTCTTGTTTCCCCTCACAAGGGTGCTGCCTATCGCTCCCTCTCTCTCTCCTGTCCCCCTCCCTTACCCTGAGCTGTAAAGGCGGGGGATGGGAGCAACGCGCTCTAACCAGCGCAGCTCACTGCATTTCAGCACCTCCGAACAAAAACATCGACAAGCCTATTAACAACCAGAGACGTCACGAAGAATAAAATAATACAAGTATAGTAAGAAAATGATCGTTTTCTCTCGCCTTTTACAGCTTTCGTCTTGTTTTCTAAACATTCTCATTAATATCGATTTAAAACACGGCTGTATTCAATCACAGAGACCATGCCACCGCCCTTTTCTCATTGTCTCGTCTTCTTAGCGCACAGCTGAGGTGACTAGATGGGATTGTGTACAGACGATTGCTCACATTAAATAAATGGCATCAGCATACGAACGACGAATATTATTCTATCACAACAACATATTTGATTTTTGAAAATATACATTTGATTTGTAATAACCGACTGGTTTGTTCTCGCCTTTCATTTCAGAAAGCCATCTCACTTCTCACTGTCTATACATTAGATACAGCTGACAGCTTTTATAGTTAGCCGTCAGCATTCACTCGCAGGCCACTCACTTGTTCTCCCTACTGTCCCCAAAACTGACAGATTCAATTGTCACCGATTACAAATGGAGCATCTCTGACTGCTTTGCCTCACCTACACATTTCCTTCCACTCTCTCTCTCTCTCTCCACTTTTGCTTTTATCATGGGACTCTTTTTTTATGTACAAAACAGGTGCAGGGATAAACGTTCTGATGCAAGCTAGCCCACCAGCATAATGCCACTTTCCTCTTTGTACCTCTGAACATGAAAAAAGTTCACACATACACTACGTGCAATTTAGCCATATTATATATATATATATATATATATATATATATATATATAATAAGGCCAACGCAATAAATTTTTTCATCCAAATGATGCAGCATGAGAAATGCTGCCATACAAAATTACAAGAGAAAAAAACCCCCGGCTAAAATAGAGCTAAAAGAAAGTATAAAAAAATAAGCAGGATTAAAAAAATATATATATACATACTGTATATAGATTGAGAGTTGCTTAAGGTAAAGATTTGAGAAAGTGATTTTGAGCCCTGGGGCGCCGGTCATTCACCAAACGCAGGCTTCTTAAAGGGTTAGTTCACCCAGATAGCAAAATTATGTAATTAATAACTTACCCTCATGTTGTTCCAAACCCGTAAGACCTCCGTTTATCTTCAGAACACAGTTTAAGATATTTTAGATTTACTCCGAGAGCTCTCAGTCCCTCCATTGAAACTGTGTGTACAGTCTACTGTCCATGTCCAGAAAGGTAAGAAAAACATCATCAAAGTAGTCCATGTGACATCAGAGGGTCAGTTAGAATTTTTTTAAGCATCGAAAATACATTTTGGTCCAAAAATAGCAAAAACGACGACTTTATTCAGCATTGTCTTCTCTTCCGTGTCTGTTGTGAGAGAGAGTTCAAAACAAAGCAGTCTGGATATCTGGTTCGCGAACGAATCATTCAGTTCACCAAATCGAACTGAATCAATTTAAACGGTTCGCATCTCTAATACGCATTAATCCACAAATGACTTAAGCTGTTAACTTTTTTAATGTGGCTGACACTCCCTCTGAGTTCAAACAAACCAATATCCCGGAGTAATGCATGCACTCAAACCGTTCGCGAACCAGATATCCAGACTGCTTTGTTTTGAACTGTCTCTCACACATCAGACACGGAAGAGAAGACAATGCTGAATAAAGTCATTGTTTTTGCTATTTTTGGACCAAAATGTATTTTCGATGCTTCAAAAAATTCTAACTGACCATCTGATGTCACATGGACTACTTTGATGATGTTTTTCTTACCTTTCTGGACATGGACAGTATACTGTGCACACGACAGGGAAGTCGTGGCCTAATGGTTAGAGAGTCGGACTCCCAATCGAAAGGTTGTGAGTTCGAGTCCCGGGCCAGCAGGAATTGTGGGTGGGGGGAGTGCATGTACAGTTCTCTCTCCACCCTCAATACCACGACTTAGGTGCCCTTGAGCAAGGCATCGAACCCCTGACTGCTCCCCGGGCGCTGCAGCATAAATGGCTCCGGGTGTGTGTTCACAGTGTGTGTGTGTGTTCACTGCTCTGTGTGTGTGCACTTCGGATGGGTTAAATGCAGAGCACAAATTCTGAGTATGGGTCACCATACTTGGCTGGATGTCACTTCACTCACTTCAGCTTCAATGGAGGGACTGAGAGCTCTCGGACTAAATCTAAAATATCTTAAACTGTGTTCCAAAGATAAACGGAGGTCTTACGGGTTTGAAACAACATGAGGGTGAGTTATTAATTACATAATTTTGCTATCTGGGTGAACTAACCCTTTAAGTGCAAGGTTTGTAAAACTGATTGGAGATAGGAAGGTGCAGAGCCAGTGGTTGTTTTCTAAGCAAGCAATACATAGTTTAAAAAAAAATAATAATAAATAGTCATTATAATATTAAGGCATTATTAGTTTAAGACATCCAAAAAGCCATAACAAATCAAAGATATAAAAAGCAAATTAAAATAACGCACATTCCTAAAATGGCTTGTGGGTCCAGTTCTGTTGCAGGCCTTTTGATGCTAAGTTTAAAACGAATAACGGTACCTCACAGGAGCCAACACAACTCTTTAATTAATCAAGGCCAGGCGGGAAGTTACATCAGACCGCCAACAGTCCTGACACGATCTATTAATGTCCACTGGGGCTATTATATATCAATTGCAAGCTATAAACTCTGGGCAGTGTATTTGGATTTCTCTCTCTCTCTCTCTCTCTAGTCAGACATTAGGGCACATCTCACACATCCGAGCCGCCAGCTCATGCTGTCTCTGGGCAGAAGTGACCAGATTTTCACGGTGTTTTGCAATGCGATTACAATTGGCGGTTAATGATGACTTGAAACGATGATGACCTGCTCACTTAAATTCAATTCAAAACAGGAATTCGATTCAATTATAATATTACTTTCTTCTAATGTGATAAGCACAACGAGTATAATTGCCTAAGGCGATCCTAAGCACCTGCCTACCTTTTGTAGCCAATACTTGATGCGACTACACAGAAATAAACCTTCCCTGACAAATATTTACTTGATTAAAAAATGTGACAACTAGTGGTGCGACAAGTGATGTCTGGCAGGCTTTGCTGTACAAACAGCAGTGCTATGTTTAGGATGATGTTTAGACGGAATGACCTAGAAGAACTTTTGAGTCATCAGGCCACAAGGCGAGTAAAAGCTCCCCCACATTCCACCCTCTCTCTGCGTCTAGAGAATCCGCGCGCCCACGACAAGACAGACCGCAGCCACAAGCTCTGATCAGAACTAAGGTGTTTGAGAGAGAGAGAGAATTTTGAAATTTTCTAGCAACTTAAAAAAAAAAACACTCAGGTTAATTTTCAATAACAAAACACAAAGCTCTTCTATGATACCATATTCTTTCAAAAATAGAAAATATTTAAAAAGTCCATAGCTTTGTAAAAACGAAAATCAATTATAAGCCTTTATTTGATCATAGCTGAAAACACCCTTTCAACATTATATTCTTTTTTTTTTTTTTTTTTTTTTTTTTGTCATTTTGGCCATTTTGGCTTTACCCAAAATAAAATGTAACAATTGACAATCATACTTTTTGATTTTAAGCCCAAAATAAAGTTTGTACAGAAAACTTCTAATTTAAACAAATAAAAATAGTTTGCAAACCTGTTTTTTTTTTTTGAGAGAGAGAGAGAGAGAGAGAGAAAGGTGGATATTTAATCTTAAAAAAAAAATAAAAATAAGCAATAAGTCACAGAACTTGTGTGAATATCAGCAACAAATTCTCAACACTGCCAGTTGACTTGTACAATGAATTAGATCTATGTACACTGCAGATGTGGCTTGCCTTATTTATATATATATATATATATATATATATATATATATATATATATATATATATACAGTACAGACCAAAGGTTTGGACACATCTTCTCATTCAAAGAGTTTTCTTTATTTTCATGACTATGAAAATTGTAGAGTCACACTGAAGGCTTCAAGGGCTATTTGAGCAAGAAGGAGAGTGATGGGGTGCTGCGCCAGATGACCTGGCCTCCACAGTCACCAGACCTGAACCCAATCGAGATGGTTAAGGGGTGAGCTGGACCGCAGACAGAAGGCAAAAGGGCCAACAAGTGTTAAGCATCTCTCGGGGAACTCCTTCAAGACTGTTGGAAGACCATTTCAGGTGACTACCTCTTGAAGCTCATCAAGAGAATGCCAAGAGTGTGCAAAGCAGTAATCAAAGCAAAAGGTGGCTACTTTGACGAACCTAGAATATGACATTTTCAGTTGTTTCACACTTTTTTTGTTATGTATATAATTCTATATATAATTCCACATGTGTTAATTCATAGTTTTGATGCCTTCAGTGTGAATCTACAATTTTCATAGTCATGAAAATAAAGAAAACTCTTTGAATGAGAAGGTGTGTCCAAACTTTTGGTCTGTACTATATATATATATATATATATATATATATATATAATTGTAATTGTAATTATATTGAAAATGCAATCTATAGCATTCAATGCAAACTGTGAAAAGAAAACCATAGGCAACTTTTCAATTTACAAAATATATTTTTGCCACATTCAAAGTCACAAAATGTATTCTTTTCTATTTTGCAAAGGTGAGCTCTGACTGCGCTGCCCTGACATTTTACAAATGCTCCCTGCGGGACACACACGGCTGTTTACGCCCATTTCAAAGAGGAGGAAGAAAAAATTCAGCAATAATCTTGCCAATTATGCACGCAAGCTGATCCAAACACCTGGCCTTTCCTTGGAGGCCTGTACACACACGCACACACACATTCTCTCACTGTCGTGTTCTGTCTCTCATTGTGCTGTGATGCATTTGTACAACATTGACATCTCCCTGTCTTACCTGTTGGAACTGCATCCATCTGCTGTCTGCTGCTAATTGTTTTCCCCCTCTCTCAAGGTTTTAAATGAAGTTATCTCTCCTACTTTCTGCTCAAACGTACAGTTGTCGGACTCAACAAAAAGATGCTGTGTTGCTCCAAATCAGTGTCTCAAATGTTATGTGGTGACTGAATATTTCTGTATTTGGAGCTTTTTTAGCAACAAATCAAACTCTTCGTTCTACAGTTCTTATCGACCACCCTACCATTTATTCACTTACTCTGAAATTTGTCTGTACAATGTTACATTTTACACTTTAACTTGAACTTCATCAGATTTTCTTAGCTATTCTAGATGTAAACAGGACATACGCACATTTGCATGCAGTAGATCTCATCACCTCTCTGTATCAGAGTCTCACCAGAGTTACTGTTAGATATTAATTTCCAGCTCTACTCACTCATTATAAATGACTTTGAAATATTAATGCTGGATCATTACAGTGCAGTTATTGCCCCATTAAAAAAAACATTCATTAGACTGCAATAATGGTTGTTATGAAGAGGAGAGCTTTGCAGGCCCAGCTTTGAGACTGTCAGACAGTTGTTATAGGTGAGTCTGTGTAGAAACATTTATGAAAGTGACTTCTCTATGTTCATGTGCTGAATTGTCCTCCCGTGTCTTTATAAAATGAGGGTCATTATGGGAGTGTGTGAGTCAGTTTTGTCTGTCTAAAAAAATGTGAGTCAGTTTTGTGACTTGTTTGACTGGGGCTTCCCTTTTCATTGTCACACTGCTCAGGGCCATGAGTGATGACCTCACTGCACTCATCATTCACAGTAAATGATGACATCATCAGAAGACCACAACTGTCTGTCTGTCTGTCTGTCTGTCTGTCTGTCTGTCTGTCTATCTATCTATCAAATCAAATTCTAAATTTTTTATATTACAATTTACTGGAAACATCTCTGGATATTTGTATTGTATTTGTATTTTTATTGATTAAAGCTTTGCAACGATATAAGCTATATGAAAATATCAAGCCATAAATGCTTGTTATATAAATATATTCTTTTAACATTTTTTGTTAAAATGTCAAATAAATGTTTTATTAAAAAAAAAATTATATTTAATTGCAAATGTATGAGGTATTCTATAAATATTATTTTATAGAAATATAGAATTCTGTAACAAATATCTATTTAAATTTTACATTTGTATTGTACTATTGAACATAAACAACCTTGGATATTTGTACAGATTAAAACTTTACTACATTATAAGATACATGTCAAAATATCAATATCACGTTTAACAAAGTTCTGCTGTTTCCTCTCCTAATTTTTATTTATTTAATTAATTATTTCTGTCGTCATCCTTTACTATTTTATTTTTAGGAGACTTGAACATTAATTAGATATAGGCTGAAACACCAAGAAGCAGAAGAAAATACTCTGGGTGTGTCAGCATGAATTGGACGTTGTTAAACAGAGGATGGGTAAAGTCAGACCTCTATGGGTAAAATGAGGAACTGCAGGTCTGTATAATTAATATCAGAATGCATGTCATCATGAGGCAAAGCAGCAACGGGATGGAATAAAAAAATAAAAATAAATCTATTTTTGCAAATTTCATCTCTAAACATTATGCTCTTATCCTCAATACTTATATCTGCCAGACATTTCCATGTTTCTCCTGCAGTGTGATTAAAACAACCTAATCTCCCTTCCCATTTACATTGGTTAGCTACCCTTAAATAAAGGCTTTACTGTACGTAGAATAAACTGACCAATTATGAAACTATTCAAATTTACATTTAAATTATCATTTAAAGTGAGTGAGAAGGCAAAATATATGCATCTTCTTTCTACATTGGTAAACATCAGAGTATGCACCAAATTTATATATATATATATATATATATATATATATATATATGTGTGTGTGTGTGTGTGTGTGTGTGTGTGTGTGTGTGTGTGTGTAGAAACAATTTGCATTCAGAAATTGTAAGCAAATTTGACAGTAACAAAGAAACACCAAGAAACTAAGCATTACATTAATTAGAAAAAAAAACTGTATCTTATTGTAAAACATACTCAAATAATCTGTTTTATTTACAAATTCAAGACAAATTATTTTAAAGAACTAATTAAATTGAATCGTTGTCAGAACAAATATTTACATTCTTTCTCTAATAATTACACTCCCAAGATAGGCATTACAAATAATGGTCTAGATTTAAAAAAAAAAAAAAAAAAAAAAGCATTCAAACTTCTAGTACATCTTCAAAAGGACATTTTAGGGACAGCAGAATAAATAAAACATTCTGTATTCTCTGTTATATTCTCTGCAGGCAGATTTAAATGTTAAACACACCCAAAAAGCTCTCTGCTTCTGTAAACCAACGTGATCCCCAGATCTGTGATCCCAAAGCGTGTGTAATTTCTCCTCGATTACATTTCTCTGTCAGAGAACAGTCCATGATTTTACGAAGCACAAAACAAGTCAACCTCCGGGACCTTGAGAAACCCTGCTGCCTCAGCACTGGCTGCACTTCAGAAGTCTGATTCTAAAATAGACTCCTGTGGAGGTGAAACAAAGCTATCAGCCAATGCAGACAAGCCTCAGTAGTCCTCTGCACAGACAGAGCTGTAAAGCCACAACTGAGAACCCCATAAATGCTGTGAAAGCCAGCATAAATCAAGCAGCCAGGTTTTCCATTATTTTGCTCTTTTCGTTTTGCTGCTTACTCTACAAGGACAGTTCTAGAGACAGTAGACATTCAGGGCTTAGGACAGACAAATAACAGTATATATACAGTACAGACCAAAAGTTTGGACACACCTTCTCATTCAAAGAGTTTTCTTTATTTTCATGACTATGAAAATTGTAGATTCACACTGAAGGCATCAGAACTATGAATTAACACATGTGGAATTATATGTGGAATTATATACATAACAAAAAAGTGTGAAACAACTGAAAATATGTCATATTGTAGGTTCTTCAAAGTAGCCACCTTTTGCTTTGATTACTACTTTGCACACTCTTGGTATTCTCTTGATGAGCTTCAAGAGGTAGTCACCTGAAATGGTCTTCCAACAGTCTTGAAGGAGTTCCCCGAGAGATGCTTAGCACTTGTTGGCCCTTTTGCCTTCTGTCTGCGGTCCAGCTCACCCCTAAACCATCTCGATTGGGTTCAAGTCCGGTGACTGTGGAGGCCAGGTCATCTGCCGCAGCACCCCATCACTCTCCTTCTTGGTCAAATAGCCCTTGATGCCTTCAGTGTGACTTTACAATTTTCATAGTCATGAAAATAAAGAAAACTCTTTAAATGAGAAGGTGTGTCCAAACTTTTGGTCTGTACTGTATATATTTAAAAATTAATGCTGAAACATTATAATAGCATAGGGTTAGTGTTTTAAAGGGAAAAGGTACCAGAAGCGCTGTTTTAATCTTGTATTAATCTTTGTATTCATGTATTTAAAAAATAAAATAATAAATAAATTACTAGTAAATTTCACAAATAGTTACGAAAACTAAAGAAAAAAAAACACATTGATTTAATTGAGATTTTAAAGTAAAAATAGTAAAATAATACTTTATCTCAAGATGGACTCCTGAACTTTTTATTTAAAGTCTTGAAAAACTCTTTTTGAAAAAAGTTTTGTACATTAACAGAACCGAACACATAACAGTTGGGTTGCTTCAAGATTGTTGTTTTATTTTGAAGGTTGTTAAATGAGTGAATTAGAAAAAAATAGCTGCTTAGTTTGCCAACCTTTGCAAAGTTAAAAATTACTTTGTAGCTTTCAAAGGGTTTTGCAAAGACAAATGTCCAGGTCAGTGTGTCCTTCAATTAAAACTCCTTTCAAACACAAGCAAATAAATGCACCAGACTTGGCATATAACACTGCATCTAAATTATAATACTGGGGCACATCATTTATGTTTTCGTTAGCAACAAAATTTAGCCACTCTGTGAGAAAGGAGGTGATTAAGTGTTGTAAAAAATTAGGGTTTACATCCTGAAAGCACCACTGGTGCCGCCCATGTTTCATCATCTTTTCCTGCTCCTTGTCTCTCCCTCTCCTTCTTCCTTTCGGTCTCTCAATGAGACTATGATAAATTCTGTCATGTTTAATCAGTGGCCAAACTCCCGGCGGCTGCTGTTTCTTCACTCACACTCCCGAGAGTGAATTAATTCAGCAAATCAGGTTTTTATTGTCTCCCCGACACCCTCATTTGTTTGCCTGGTGCCACCTGCTTCCCCTGTTATTCCCTCTTTTTCATGACATGCTCTAAATATACTCTCTCTGTTCTGTTCATTTACCATATCAGTTCACCACACCCTTTATGCTCACACAGACTCTGCATGCTCTTTCCCTCTTGCTTTCCCTCTGTCTCTCTCACTGTGTGTGTGGGTGTGGCAAAATGCAGCATTGGCTGGTTGTAAAGAAACAGGGCCCGGTTGCTATGACAACCTGAAGATGAAGGGATAATAAAAGAAACTAAGTGCCAAGATCGCAATGTAACATCATTATGGCGTGTGTTTGGACAGGAAGTGAGGGAGACAGAGGAGTAAAGGGTACAAAATACATGTTACTTGATTAAATTTGTTAATTAAATTAAATTAATTCCAATTAATCGTTTGCTCTAGCTCATAACTCTAGGCCTTAACTACGAATGGGTAATGATGGAGCAAAAAGATATTCAATATTTGTTGGTTTATTTTGCTCTAAACTCACTTCAGGGAGTCAGGGGAACCATAACCCAAACCGAACAGCTATTATTGCCAATTTTATTCAAAATGTTTAAGGCTAAATACAATACATATGTGCTAAGATAATCATGCAATGCATTTTTTTAAATGATGCTGCAAATGAATTGTTAAATCTGAGTAACAAATTGATTGATTTGAACTGATTGATGTACAAAGATTTGTAATGTACCAACGCTAACATTTTAGCAACTAACATTTGTATTACAGATGCAATTCTAAATTATTTGCTTTAGTGTTTTCATTTTTGCAAGTCATGATAAAAGAAAGCATTGGAAGTAAATGTTCTAATGACATGGTCTTGAAAAAAAAAATTATGTAACTGCAATATAATATTTTTTGAATAATAAATCTATTCTGCAGCACAAATGTTGAATTGAGTTTCTCTTCATACGAGTGGACCTCTTTGCATTAAGGCACATTGCTAAAATGTAAATCAATTATGTGAACTGTATCTTGGTAATGTGCTTAAGGGATCAATTTAATGCTCTGTAAAAGCCAGAGTCAGTGCAGGACCGTAATGAAACCAATGCTGCTGACGCTCTTATTCATACTGCTGGTCAACAAATATCAAATGCGCAACCTCTGCTCATGTAAGCAAACTATCAAAAACACACACATATACCACTCACTCTATAAACAGCATGACTGTGTTTGTTGTCACAGTGCTTCTTGTCCTCAGCAGAACTGGAGCACAGGGTGGGGCTTTGGTGTGACTGACAGTGATGATGTCAGAACTATGAGCTCAGCCTGCAAACCATGGACTCCAGCAGCAGAGGACGGAAAATTACCGGCCCCTCCCCCACTACATGTCCCATCTCTCTCCCTCTCTTTAGATTTTTCCCTCTGCCTTTTATCCCATCTCTCCTTCCTCAACACCCACACTTTCATCCCTTTCTCTATCCCTCTTTTTTCTCTCTCCCATCCCCCTCTCGTTCTCCCACACAGGCAACATGCATCAGCTTAGAAGGAAAATCTCAGCCGGTGTAGAGACAATAATAGAGCTGAACTCTGCTTTGTGTGGTTCTGCTTAACTCAACAAAACACAGCAAAGCACAAACCTGCAGATGTACTGTAAAACAGCAGAATAGATCAAATTAAGATATTTAAATATACCATACAGTATATATGTATATATATATATATATATATATATATATATATACAAACAAACACACACACACTTTGTTTAACCACAGTATGACCAGCGGTAGAATATTACATGTTGCTTAGAGACCATCTAAATCATCCTCATGCATATAACTGATGAAATCCACTACAGTGTACAGCAGAGACAAACACAACCGAATCAACCTAAAAGCATAGGGATGATAGAGAGAAGGCATCTCTCTATCATCCCTATAATTATAGAGAGATGCCTCTACCCAACTAACCATTAACAATATCAAACCATGCAAAAAATTAAATACAGGTTTAATTTGTGAATGAAACAGCACTATATATAGGGATATAAGACAGCCCTTCTCCAAATTACAAGCTGTAGAAGTGTTATCTGTATTGCTCCCACCCTGATGAGCCTCAGCTGTGAGGAGAGAGAAGTGCGTGGATAGACTGCAGTTAAAACACTAATATACTGAACCCTGTTTACAAAGTGAATTTAAAAGAAAATACAAATGGGAAATAGCATATAAAATGATTGAAAGGCACACAAAGAGGTTGAAAAGGAGCACCACCAGTAATGAGTACTGCCTGTAGTAGGTTAAAAAAAAAAAAAAACAAAGAAAAGAAAAGTAAAAAATAGGTAAAAGGCTTGTGTTCAGTAAAATAGCACTGGCAAATTTAAGCCCAGTAGTAGTATCCTTTTTTTGCTGTTTATGTGCCAGAGATCATCCAAGGGGAGCACAGAAGCTGGACACGGCCTCCTTAACCAAAATGACGCAGGCAGCGACAAATCCGTTCCACGTGACAGCTATTTTACTTATGTTCAGACCTAGAAACAAAAGTAGTAATCTTTGCGTAATACAATTACAGAACTGGGGGAAAGGTAATAAAGAAAAAATAAAATAAAATAAAAGCTGCAAATATGAGGAATAACTCTTGAAACATATCTGTATAGTTTTGCCGAGCATAAAATTTGGTATTCCATATAGGTACCATTAAAATTACTGCTCAATTCAGTACACTGCCGTTGGAAAGATTCAAACTACGCGTATCAGTGTGTTTCAGCACCATGGAGAGCTCTCAGTCTCAGGCAATCTAAAAAGGCCCATGATTATGCAGACGTGTCATGAATTATGTAAAAGCACACATAGAAACTAAAAAATTAGAAAAATAAATAAATAATAACTTGACAAATAGAGGCCCACTAGAAAGTCTTACCTTTTCTTTATTAGGAAGTGTTTGTGTTCTTGTAAAAGTGTCTCCTCCATTAATACTGATCAGTTCTGCATCTGCAGGCGGAAATGGCGCTGGGAAAACCACTACGTCACTCTTCAGTGTGTCCGAGCTAAAACACACGTCATACTGCTGAGCAGATCTGGGGTAAGACCAGCTCCCATCAGGGTGAGTGGTGATCATCGGGGCACTGTACCTGCCCAAACTGCTGTCTGTCCTGTGGCATTTTACAGCTACCAAACTGATGAGACTCAGGAAAAAGATGACAGACACGCACACAATGGCGATCAGCAAATACAGATTTAAATCCGAGAAACTCTCCTCCTTTATCGGTGCATGTCTGAATGTGGTCTTGACGTCACCTGCGCTTTCAACAACCACAACATCAATAGACACAGTCGCTGACAGTGAGGGCTCTCCGTTATCACAAACTAAAATGACGAGCGGGTGAGTTTTCAGGTCATTGTCACTCATTCTCCTCTTAGTCCTGATCTCCCCGCTGCTGGTTCCGACTCGGAACAGATTGTTTCCTTTGGGTTCAGAGATGTGGTAAGACAGCAGCGCATTGTAACCAGAATCTGCATCTACAGCCCTGATCTTGGCCACAAAGTAGCCCGCATCAGCAGAATAGGGAATGTTCTCCGTGTTAACGGAACCGAGCTCAGAATAGGGCGCGAGAATCCCGGGACTGTTGTCATTCTCATCCAGGATAAAAACATTGACAGTCACATTACTGCTGAGCGGAGGAACACCAGAGTCTGTGGCCTGAACTTTGAACTGAAACTTTTTTGTCTCCTCATAGTCAACTGACTTTAAACTGTGTATATCTCCACTATCAGGGTTTATACTAACAGCAGAATATATATCTCCAGATTTATGAAGTGGTTCCAATAATCCATAAGTAATTTTGGAATTTTCATCTAAATCTGGATCAACAGCTGAAAGACTGTAAATTATCTGGCCTTTAGGGCCATTTTCTTTTACAAAGATATTTATGACAGGATTTGGGAAACGTGGTGGATTGTCATTAACATCAGATACATATACTGTAAAAACACGAGTGGCAGAAAGAGGCGGAGTCCCTTCATCTGACGCCATGATTGTGACATTATATCGATCAACACGCTCTCTATCCAACGGCCCATCCACTACAAGAGAATAATAGTTTTTATACGACGACTGTAATTTAAAAGGAACATCACCTACCACTTTCCCATGCGTATTCCCATTCTTTCCCGAGTCTTTGTCCGATATCGTTATCAAAGCAACCGTTGTTTCTTTTTTAGCATCCTCCCTTACTGTGTTCACTTGTGACATTAATGATATTTCTGGCTCATTGTCGTTTATATCTAAAACCTCTACTAATATTTTACAGTGCGCAGATCGCGGACTCGACCCTTTGTCTTTAGCCTGAGCATGAATCTCATATGCATTGTGTTGCTCAAAATCCACATTGCCCTGCACTGAAATAACGCCGGTGGAAGAGTCCATTTTAAAAACGCTGTTTGCTTTGTCATCGCTGTCTTGGTGCACTAAAGAATAAATAATTTCACTATTCACACCCTCATCTAAATCAGTGGCATTTAGATGTATGACTAATGTTCCCACTGGTGCATTTTCAACAAGTCGCACTTTGTAAAGAGCTTTGCCAAACACGGGTGCGTTATCATTCACATCTTGCACATTTATGACTATCTGCATTGTACCTGATTTGGGAGGGTTTCCTCCGTCTACAGCAGTCAGTGTGAGCTGAATCACAGGCTGATTTTCTCGATCTAAAGCTTTCTGCAGTACTAACTCAGACGACACACTCTGCTCTCCTCCGCGTTGTACATCCAGAGAAAAGTGCTCGCTTGGACTCAGCTTGTAGTTTTTAACCGAGTTCGCTCCAACGTCAGGGTCAGACGCTCTATGCAACTGAAATCGGTCTCCAACAATGGACAGTTCTGAGATATTAAATCGCTTAGAATTAATACGAAACGACGGAGCATTGTCATTAATGTCTAAAATTTTTATCTCAATGCGAAACATGTTTAACGGATTATCGACAATGGCTTCTAAATTCACGGAACATTGCGGTGAGGCTGGACAAAATTCCTCTCTGTCGATCCTTTCGCTGACAAACAGAACACCGGTTTTCAAATTAACCTCAAAATATTTCCTTCCCAAAACTGCGGGGATATGAAACCCGCGTGATTCCAGTTCTTGAACATTCAAATTAAGATCCTTTGCGATATTTCCAACAAACGTTCCCGCATTCACCTCCTCTGAAATGGAATATGCGATCTGGGCTGAAGCTATAGGCAGTAAGCCCAGCAAAACCAGACAAAAAACGGTCCCACCAAGAAGAATTATCGGAGCCATTGCGCACCTATTTAGTAAATATTAATAAAAAAGGTTCATTTTTTTGGTTAAGTTATCCTATATGCCAATTCGTTTCAATGCTAATAGCCATACATAAAGACAAAACACAACAAAGCGCATAAGCACGGGCTCAAATGAGACTGAGGTGCGCACAAAATATGCAAACCACTTCAATACTGACACCAAGTGGCTTCAAAAAAAAAAAAAAAAAAAAAAAAAAAAAACGATACCATGACAATATCAGTTAAAACATAACTTTTCTCATAATCTGTACATTTAAGAGATATGGCAAAAATTGTTTTACGTTATTTTGTATTTTTATTTTTGGCATTTCACAATAGTGTCTGAAAAAAAGATTCATATGTTATATCTTACCTTTTCTTTATTAGGAAGTGTTTGTGTTCGTGTAAAAGTGTCTCCTCCGTTAATACTGATTAGTTCTGCATCTGCAGGAGTAAATGGCGCAGGGAAAACCACTACGTCACTCTTCAGTGTGTCGGAGCTAAAACACACGTCATACTGCTGAGCAGATTTGGAGTAAGACCAGCTCCCATCAGGATGAGTGGTGATCATCGGGGCTCTGTACCTGTCCAAACTGCTGTCTGTCCTGTGGCATTTTACAGCTACCAAACTGACGAGACTCAGTAAAAAGATGACGGAAACGCACACAATGGCGATCAGCAAATACAGATTTAAATCCGAGAAACTCTCCTCCTTTATCGGCGCGTGTCTGAATGGAGTCTTGACGTCACCTGCGCTTTCAACAACCACAACATCAATAGACACAGTCGCTGACAGTGAGGGCTCTCCGTTATCACAAACCAAAATGACCAGCGGGTGAGTTTTCAGATCATTGTCACTCATTCTCCTCTTAGTCCTGATCTCCCCGCTGCTGGTTCCGACTCGAAACAGATTGTTTCCTTTGGGTTCAGAGATGTGGTAAGACAGCAGCGCATTGTAACCAGAATCTGCATCTACAGCTCTGATCTTGGCCACAAAGTAGCCCGCATCAGCAGAATAGGGAATGTTCTCCGTGTTAACGGAACCGAGCTCGGAATAGGGCGCGAGAATCCCGGGACTGTTGTCATTCTCATCCAGGATAAAAACATTGACAGTCACGTCACTGCTGAGCGGAGGAACACCAGAGTCTGTGGCCTGAACTTTGAACTCAAACGTTTTTATCTCTTCATAGTTAAACGCCTGTAAACTGTGTATATCTCCACTCTCAGAGTTTATGTTGATCATGGATGTTACTGGTCCGCTTTTTGAGCTTTCTAGTAAAGAATATGTTATCCGAGCATTATCACCTACATCAGGATCAAAAGCAGATACTGTATGAATAACAGCTCCAATTTGACTGTTCTCTTTCACATAAACATTATTGACGGGCTCTGGAAAGCGCGGGGGGTTGTCATTCACATCAGAAACGTGTACAGTAATGACACTGGTGCTAGAGAGAGGCGGAGTCCCTTCATCAGTAGCTGTGATAGTCACGTTATACTCAGACGCGCGCTCTCTGTCTAAAGGTCCGTTAACAACTAGAGTATAATAATTCTTGTATGAGTTCTGAACTTTAAAAGGAGCAGATACCTGAATCTTCAAAGTTACCTGTCCGTTTTTACCAGAATCACTATCAGTTACAGTAATCATTCCAACCATTGTGTCAATCGGAGCATCTTCTTTTACACTGTTAACCAAAGACGTCACAGATATCTCTGGTATGTTGTCATTGATATCCACAACCTCGACCAATACTTTACAGTGTGCTCCTCTCGGGTTATTACTTTTATCTTTCGCTTGAACTCGAAGTTCAATTGAATTCTTCTGCTCATAATCTATATAATTTTTTACAGTAATTTCACCCGTTCCTGGATTTATCCAAAAAGAATCTACATTTTTATCATTATTGTGCTTGACAATTGCATAAATTATTTCACCGTTTACGCCCTCATCTAAATCAACAGCTTGAACCGTTATCACGTGAGTACCAGGCGCTGCATTCTCCGTAATTTTAGCTTTATACAAGGATTTACTGAAAACAGGAATATTATCGTTAACATCCACAACGTTAACTATTATCTCTGTTGTGCCAGATTTTGGAGGTTTTCCTCCATCTACAGCGGTCAGTGTAAGATGAATTACAGCTTGTTTTTCTCGATCTAAAGCTTTCTGCAGTACTAACTCTGCGGACACACTCTGATCTCCTCCGCTCTGTACATCCAGAGAGAAGTGTTCATTTGGACTCAGTTTGTAGCTCTTTAAGGAGTTACTCCCCACATCTGCGTCAAACGCACTCTGCAATGGAAATCTCTCCCCTGAAATAGTTGATTCGGTAATGTTCAGATGTGTGACTGTTGTCTGAAATGCGGGTGCATTATCATTAATGTCAACAACATTTATCTCAAATCTGTAAATGTTCAATGGTGAGCTTATCATGGCTTCTAAAGGCAGAGAACATTTCATATTCTGCTCGCAAATCTCTTCTCGATCAATTCTCTCTCTGACATGGAGAATTCCAGTTTTAGTATTAATATCGAAATACCTCTTGTTCGGTCCCGGAACAATATGAAACCCTCGAACCTCAAGGTCCCGAATATTCAGATTTAAATCCTTTACCAAATTGCCAATTGTAGTGCCTGTGTTTGCTTCCTCCGTCACTGAATACACCAGCTGTCCGCCCGCTATATTCCAAAGCCAACACAAAAAGTACACAGAAATCCAAACCCGGAATCTTGATTGCCCTTTGGATGCCATTGTCTCTAAATCTTCTGAATATGCCAAAGTCATATAAATTCAAGAGCATAGTATCTGAGGAAATGTTCACACGGAATCACGCACTATAGCAGATTCCAGACATAATGGCGAATTCTGAACAAAGCATCTCTGTTCCGGAAGCTACAAAATGAGGCGGAGCTTAATGGAGTCATGTAAAATTATTGTGTAAAATAAAAGGCTAGTGACATCGTGTGGACATCTGCAAACTTCACTGTTTAATCTGTCGGTTATAGGAGCATGCATTTAAAATAAAATTGATAATGCCCAGAACAGAGGAAATGTCCACATTGCTATCTAATTATAACGGCCACTGAAAAATATATATTTGATATAAATATTTTATTAATTTAATGTAATTTTTGCATGCTTCGTTTTTTTATTTTAGTTAAAAAAAATTATATATATATATATATATATATATATATATATATATATAAAACAAACAAAACAAACAAAAATAAAACAAAAAAGCATTATTAAACAATAAACTTCACATTTCAGAAAAGTATGAGTCAAAATTATACATAATAAGCATTTTATCTGCTTCATAAACAGTTCTTCACATGCTACTTTATTATTGAAGTGTTTACATTTTTAGAATGCACATTACTTTTCCATCTTTAAGTTAAGGTTCACAACAAAATGTTGGCCCAAATTTCACATAGGTCTGAACAAAAACAGCAGACAAGCTAAATAATAAAAAAAGCTTAAATCCACTGTCTGACAGCAGGTGCTATGGAACTTAGAAATAGTGATGTTTCTACGGTAACCTCTGTAAACAAAGCAGCGCTGCTCTCATTAAGCTGGGGACACATTACATGACTAGCTGAAACAGACTGACCTCAACAAACTTAAGGACTGTTTTCATCGACTGGAGCAGATTTAAGTCTTTGACAATGGAGCACAAATCTAATGACTGAGTCACTCCACTCCACAACACACTTAATGACTGGCGCATCCCAACTGGACAAATTCTGCCAAACCAAAAAATAAAATAAAATAAAAGTAAAAACTCACGAAAACACTGCAGACAACACAGGTGCTTTTACCTATTGAAATGTTAAGGATTGTTTTACTTTTCTTATGACCTTAATCCAACAGAAAACATTAGTCTGCTATGATGGTCATCCAAATAAATGTCACAGCAATGTGTCTTGAATAGCTAGGCTATGTTTGGCATTAAGTCCGGTGCTACCCTTTCTTTTTGGAATTATTGCTTGAGTATATTTCATAATGTCTTTTCAAATTTCTAGGCCTATGTTTAATTCCCTTAATTATACAATTTATTGCGCTATTTTTAAACATTTAATAAAACAATAGCATATTATCTTAAGTATGTCTAGAATGACATACTGGACACAGCCAATGTTACACAGTGTCTACACCGGACCCCAGTGGCACGAAGCAACAAAATACCTCATTATAATCAGGGAAGCTGTCTACATTACACATATATATAACCGATCTCAGGGATTCAGCTCCTTGAGAGCTCTCCAGTGCTGGAAAGCTGGTCCAATATTTACATGGTTCCTACTTCTTCCATTAGGCCTTCTTTTGTTCGCAGATGTTTTCCTATATTTTTTTTATTTTTTATCCGCAATCTCTATCTTTCTGTTGCTCGGCTCTATCAGTCCTGTACACACACTCTCTCCTCCATATCATGAGTAGACACGCCCCTTACTGCTGATTAGGTACATGTTTGTTTTGCTACTCAGCCGACTGCAAACAGCGTTTGAGCACATCTGGAACAGACCCGGTCCGACTGTGCACGATCCATCCTCAAGACCAAATTTCATTTATAATCGGCCTGACAATAGTGTAGTGTGTAGACTACTATATTTACACATTTAAACCTTAAATAAATACATTTAAATAAATGCATATGTAGATAATCTAATTCTAATGTAATAAAAAAAGTTTTTTTTTATCAACTCAAGAACATACTGTATGCGTTTACAGCACAATGGACAGAGTAGGTCACTGCAGACGATAAAACTGAATTTTAAACTTTTGTGCAACCAGAGTAGATTATGTTAGGTAGAAATAAGGTAACACTGATTCTTATTTACCCTCCAAGTTGATATAAAATCACCTGAATTAGCGATATAAAGCGGGTAAAATAACCATCCAACACATCATCATTTTCCTAAGTAAATATATTTAAAAGATGCTGTTGACTTAAAATTTTCACAAGATGTCAGTAACAACCCAAATGATCCACATATAAAAAGAAAAAAAAACAAATAAATTATGTGTAATAAAATGTAATGACACAGGGAAAAAGTATTGAACACGAAGAAAGGGAGGTGCAAAAAGGCTTGGAAAAAATTTCAGCTGAAATCTTTCAGTAACTATAAATCAATCCTGCACCTTGTAAGTGGAAATTAATATTAACTGGTTCAGTCCAAGCACCTACAGTACCAGGATGATGAAGATGAAACAAGGGTGTACATTTCAGTGAGACAATAATCCCAAACACAGCAAAGGAATCTCTCAATTGGTTTCAGAAAAAAAGAAAATAAAGCTGCTAGAATGACCCAGCCAATCAACTGACTTGAATCCAAAAGAAAATAAGAACAGAGCACATAGAAAAGGCCCACAGAACCTTAGAGCTTCTTAAAGCTGTCATTACCAACAAAGGCTTATGTACAAAGTATTTAATACATTTTAGTAGTTGAATACGTTGTTCCTGTGTCATTACATTTTATTACACATAACTTAATTTCTGAAATTGTTTTTTTTTTTTTTTTTTTTTACATGGATTACTATGGTTATTACCGACATCTGGTGAGAATGTCATGTCAACAGCACATTAAAAACATTTACTGGGAAAATTGGTGAAGGGATCAATACTTATTTTACTCGCTGGGCAGCATGAGAAAAAAAAACTACGTAGAAACAGAAGCTCCAATTAAAGCATTTTCTTCACCTGTAACAAAATGAAAGAGCTCTCTGGCAATCTAAAAATTCCATGATTATGCAGAGGTGTCATGAACCCAATACAATAAAAACTTGGAACTACACTTACCTAAAGGATTATTAGGAACACCATACTAATACTTTGTTTGACCCCCTTTCGCCTTCAGAACTGCCTTAATTCTACGTGGCATTGATTCAACAAGGTGCTGAAAGCATTCTTTAGAAATGTTGGCCCGTATTGAGAGGATAGCATGTTGCAGTTGATGGAGATTTGTGGGATGCACATCCAGAGCACGAAGCTCCCGTTCCACCACATCCCAAAGATGCTCTATTGGATTGAGATCTGGTGACTGTGGGGGCCATTTTAGTACAGTGAACTCATTGTCATGTTCAAGAAACCAGTTTGAAATGATTCGAGCTTTGTGACATGATGCATTATCCTGCTGGAAGTAGCCATCAAAGGATGGGTACATGGTGGTCATAAAGGGATAGACATGGTCAGAAAAAATGCTCAGGTAGGCTGTGGCATTTGAACGATGCCCAGTTGGCACTAAGGGGCCTAAAGTGTGCCAAGAAAACATCCCCCACACCATTACACCACCACCAGCAGCCTGCACAGTGGTAACAAGGTCTGATGGATCCATGTTCTCATTCTGTTTACACCAAATTCTGACTCTACCATCTGAATGTCTCAACAGAAATCGAGACTCATCAGACCGGGCAACATTTTTCCAGTCTTCAACTGTCCAATTTTGGTGAGCTCGTGCAAATTGTAGCCTCTTTTTCTTTTTTGTAGTGGAGATGAGTGGTACCCGGTGGGGTCTTCTGCTGTTGTAGCCCATCTGCCTCAAGGTTGTGTGTGTTGTGGCTTTACAAATGCTTTGCTGCATACCTTGGTTGTAATGAGTGGTTATTTCACTCAAAGTTGCACTTCTATCAACTTGAATCAGTCGGCCCATTCTCCTCTGACCTCTAGCAGCAACAAGGCATTTTCGCCAACACAGGACTACCAAATTCATTCTTTGTAAACCCTAGGTTGTGCGTGAAAATCCCAGTAACTGAGCAGATTGTGAAATACTCAGACCGGCCCGTATGGCACCAACAACCATGCCACGCTCAAAATTGCTTAAAACACCTTTCTTTCCTATTTTGACATTCAGTTTGGAGTTCAGGAGATTGTCTTGACCAGTACCACACCCATAAATGCATTGAATCAACTGCCATGTGATTGGTTGATTAGATAATTGCATTAATGAGAAATTGAACAGGTGTTCCTAATAATCCTTTAGGTGAGTGTATATCAAAGCACACATAGGAACTTATTAGGGGAAAAAAAATACATATATATATATATATATTTTTTTTTTTTTAACTGGACAAATAGAGCCCCCCTAGAAAGGCTTACCTTTTCTTTATTGGGAAGTGTTTGTGTTCTTGTAAAAGTGTCTCCTCCGTTAATACTGATTAGTTCTGCATCTGCAGGAGTAAATGGCGCTGGGAAAACCACTACGTCACTCTTCAGTGTGTCCGAGCTAAAACACACGTCATACTGCTGAGCAGATTTGGAGTAAGACCAGCTCCCATCAGGATGAGTGGTGATCATCGGGGCACTGTACCTGTCCAAACTGCTGTCTGTCCTGTGGCATTTTACAGCTACCAAACTGATGAGACTCAGGAAAAAGATGACGGACACGGACACAATGCCGATCAGCAAATACAGATTTAAATCCGAGAAACTCTCCTCCTTTATTGGCGCGTGTCTGAATGGAGTCTTGACGTCACCTGCGCTTTCAACAACCACAACATCAATAGACACAGTCGCTGACAGTGAGGGCTCTCCGTTATCACAAACCAAAATGACCAGCGGGTGAGTTTTCAGGTCATTGTCACTCATTCTCCTCTTAGTCCTGATCTCCCCGCTGCTGGTTCCGACTCGAAACAGATTGTTTCCTTTGGGTTCAGAGATGTGGTAAGACAGCAGTGCATTGTAACCAGAATCTGCATCTACAGCCCTGATCTTGGCCACAAAGTAGCCCGCATCAGCAGAATAGGGAATGTTCTCCGTGTTAACGGAACCGAGCTCAGAATAGGGCGCGAGAATCCCGGGACTGTTGTCATTCTCATCCAGGATAAAAACTTTGACAGTCACGTTACTGCTGAGCGGAGGAACACCAGAGTCTGTGGCCTGAACTTTAAACTCAAACGTTTTTATCTCTTCATAGTTAAACGACTGTAAACTGTGTATATCTCCACTCTCAGAGTTTATGTTGATCATGGATGTTACTGGGCCACTTTTTGAGCTTTCTAGCAAAGAATATGTTATCCGAGCATTATCACCTACATCAGGATCAAAAGCAGATACTGTATGAATAACAGCTCCAATCTGACTGTTCTCTTTCACATAAACATTATTGACGGGCTCTGGAAAGCGCGGGGGGTTGTCATTCACATCAGAAACGTGTACAGTAATGACACTGGTGCTAGAGAGAAGTGGAGTCCCTTCATCAGTAGCTGTGATAATCACGTTATACTCAGACGCGAGCTCTCGGTCTAAAGGCCCGTTAACAACTAAAGTATAATATTTCTTGTACGAGTTCTGAACTTTAAAAGGAGCAGAGCCCTGAATGTTTAAGGTTACCTGTCCGTTTTTACCAGTGTCACTATCACTTACAGTAATCATTCCAACCATTGTGTCAATTGGAGCATCTTCTTTAACAGTGCTCACTAAAGACGTCACAGATATCTCTGGTATGTTGTCATTGATGTCCACAACCTCGATCAATACTTTACAGTGTGCTCCTCTCGGGTTGTTACTTTTATCTTTCGCTTGTATTTGGAGTTCTATTGCAGTACTCTGCTCATAATCAATGTCTTTTTGCACAGTAATTTCACCTGTTTCAGGGTTTATCGAAAACGCATTTACATTTTTGTCATTGTCGTGGTTGACAACTGCATAAATAATATCACCGTTTACGCCCTCGTCTAAATCAACAGCTTGAACAGTTATAACGTGAGTACCAGGCGCCGCATTCTCATTGATTCGAGCTTTGTACAAAGACTTACTGAAAACAGGAATATTATCATTAATATCCACAACATTAACAACAATCTGCATTGTACCAGATTTGGGAGGTTTTCCTCCGTCTACAGCGGTCAGTGTGAGTTGGATCACGGGCTGTTTCTCTCGATCTAAAGCTTTCTGCAGTACTAACTCTGCGGACACACTCTGATCTCCTCCGCTCTGTACATCGAGAGAAAAGTGCTCATTCGGACTGAGTTTGTAGCTCTTTACCGTATTAACTCCAACATCACTATCAAATGCTCTGTTTAACGGAAACCTCTCCCCCGGAAAAGCGGATTCGCTGACATTCAGATGTGTTACTGATGTCCGAAATACGGGTGCATTATCATTAATGTCAATAACATTTATCTCAAATCTGTAAATATTCAATGGTGAGCTAATCATGGCTTCTAAATTCAGAGAACATTTAATATTCTGCTCGCAAATCTCTTCTCGATCAATTATCTCTCTGACATGGAGAATTCCAGTTTTAGTATTAATATCGAAATACCTCTTGTTCGGTCCTGGAACAATATAAAAGCCTCGAACCTCAAGGTCCTGGATATTCAGATTTAAATCCTTCACCAAATTGCCAATTGTAGTGCCTGTGTTTGCTTCCTCCGTCACTGAATACACCAGCTGTCCGCCCGCTATATTCCAAAGCCAACACAAAAAGTACACAGAAATCCAAACCCGAAATCTTGATTGCCCTTTGGATGCCATTGTCTCCAAATCTTCTGAATATGCCAAACTCATAAAAATCCGATAACATAGTATCTGAGGAAATGTTCACACGCAATCACGCATAACAGCAGCTTCCAGACATAATGGCGAATTCTAAACAAAGCATCTCTGCTCCGGAAGCTACAAAATGAGGCGGAGCTTAATGGAGTCATGTAAAATTATTGTGTAAAATGAAAGACTAGTGACATCGTGCGGACATCTGCAAACCCCACTTTTTCTAACTGAAATATTTTGATTTGATTAAATTATCGTTTATATGAGCATACAATATATTTAATAATGCCTAGAATGGATAGAGTGTCCACATCATACTGGCTATCGTAAAAAGGGGGGGGGGGGGGTTACCAAAAGGTTTTTTTTGTTGTTGTTGTTTTTTTTTTTTTTTTTTTTTTGTTGTTGTTTTTTTGCCAACTGAGCACTTTGGCTTTGATTATTTACTTAAAATAGCCCCTGCGATTTTAAGTAAACATTTCAATAACCCAATGCCACATTTTGTTGCATGTCTATTTCAAAACCATTTATTTTATTAACCACTTTAAAGTTTTTTATTAGAATAAGTTAACATAGCTATTGTTATTCGAGATTCAAAATGGCATGAAAATGTAATCACGATTATAGTAACCAAAATGAACAGTATCATCACTGTATTGTTCAGATGTGCTGGAAATGTTTAAGAAGTACTCACACACAGAGAATTTTTCTGAAAATCAACAGATTTTAAACAAACAAAAATTAATGGTTTGGTGACTTGCAGCATAAAATGTAATCGGCTAACATTTATCACGTTCAAAAAAAAAAAAAAAAAAAAAATAATAATAATAATATATCACATTTCAGGCTTTAAATATTTTATTTTTTTTCAAGAAAAGGATTAGTCAAAATTATACATTATAGGGATTTTATCTGCTTCATAAACAATTCTACATACTCTATTATTACAGCATTTAAATTTTTACACTGCATATAAGTTTGTTTTCCATCTACAAATTAAGAGTTACATATTATTTTGGTCCAAAACCACCAAACAAAAACATCAGACAGGCTGAATAAAAGCTTATATTCACTGTCTGACAGCAGGTGATTATGAAATAGCAGAAATATAGCGGTTTTCACGTAACATTTGCTAACAAAGCAGCGTGATTTTTTCAAAATGATTTATTAAATTCTATTATTATTATTTATTTATTTTTAATTAATAGCTTTTCAAACACTTAAGAACGCCCTGATGAACAGTACGTAGATACGAACATATGCGTCTTCAGCACCATGGACAGAGTTTGTCAGTAGGCTACGAAAGATAAAACTGCAGTTTAAACCTTCACGCAACCAGAGTAGATTAATTTAGGGAGAAATAAAGTAAAACTGATTCTTATTTTCCATCAAACCTTAAATAAAATCCCCTAAATAAGCAATACAAAGCAAGACAATGTCGAAGTAGAAACAGCAGCTCTAAAAAAAGGTAACATAATATAAATATCTTACCTTTTCTTTATTAGGAAATGTTTGTGTTCTTGTAAAAGTGTCTCCTCCATTAATACTGATCAGTTCTGCATCTGCAGGCGGAAATGGCGCAGGGAAAACCACTACGTCACTCTTCAGTGTGTCCGAGCTAAAACACACGTCATACTGCTGAGCAGATTTGGAGTAAGACCAGCTCCCATCAGGATGAGTGGTGATCATCGGGGCACTGTACCTGCCCAAACTGCTTTCTGTCCTGTGGCATTTTACAGCTACCAAACTGATGAGACTCAGGAAAAAGATGACGGAAACGCACACAATGGCGATCAGCAAATACAGATTTAAATCCGAGAAACTCTCCTCCTTTATCGGCGCGAGTCTGAATGTGGTCTTGACGTCACCTGCGCTTTCAACAACCACAACATCAATAGACACAGTCGCTGACAGTGAGGGCTCTCCGTTATCACAAACCAAAATGTCCAGCGGGTGAGTTTTCAGGTCATTGTCACTCATTCTCCTCTTAGTCCTGATCTCCCCGCTGCTGGTTCCGACTCGAAACAGATTGTTTCCTTTGGGTTCAGAGATGTGGTAAGACAGCAGCGCATTGTAACCAGAATCTGCATCTACAGCCCTGATCTTGGCCACAAAGTAGCCCGCATCAGCAGAATAGGGAATGTTCTCCGTGTTAACGGAACCGAGCTCGGAATAGGGCGCGAGAATCCCGGGACTGTTGTCATTCTCATCCAGGATAAAAACTTTGACAGTCACATTACTGCTGAGCGGAGGAACACCAGAGTCTGTGGCCTGAACTTTAAACTCAAACATTTTTATCTCTTCATAGTTAAACGACTGTAAACTGTGTATATCTCCACTCTCAGAGTTTATGTTGATCATGGATGTTACTGGGCCGCTTGTTGAGCTTTCCAGTAAAGAATATGTTATCCGAGCATTATCACCTACATCAGGATCAAAAGCAGATACTGTATGAATAACAGCTCCAATCTGACTGTTCTCTTTCACATAAACATTAATGACGGGCACTGGAAAGCGCGGGGTGTTGTCATTCACATCAGAAACGTGTACAGTAATGACACTGGTGCTAGAGAGAGGCGGAGTCCCTTCATCTGTAGCTGAGATAGTCACGTTATACTCAGACGCGCGCTCTCGGTCTAAAGGCCCGTTAACAACTAGAGTATAATAATTCTTGTACGACTTCTGAACTTTAAAAGGAGCAGAGCCCTGAATGTTCAAAGTTACCTGTCCGTTTTTACCAGCATCGCTATCAGTTACAGTTATCATTCCAACCATTGTGTCAATCGGAGCATCTTCTTTTACACTGTTAACCAAAGATGTTACAGAAATTTTTGGAACATTATCGTTAATGTCAACAATTTCCAGTAGCACTTTACAAAGAGCAGCTCTAGGTTTATGCCCTTTATCTTTTGCTTGCACACGGAGCTCCACCGCATTTTTTCTTTCGAAATCGACATCACCTTTCACTGTAATCTCGCCAGTTTCAGGATTTATTGAAAATGAATCGACATTTTTATCATTATCTTGGTTAATTAAACCATAAACAATCTGACCATTTACACCCTCATCTGGGTCGCTGGCCTGAACTGTAACAACAGAGGTACCGGGTGGCGAGTTTTCATTTACGAGAGCTTTATACAATGATTTACTGAAAACAGGAATGTTGTCGTTGACATCTTCAACATTTACAATTATTTGCATTGTTCCTGATCTCGGAGGTTTTCCTCCATCTACAGCGATGAGTGTGAGCTGAACAAATGGCTGTTTTTCTCGATCTAAAGCTTTCTGCAGCACTAATTCAGCAGACACACTCTGATCTCCTCCGCTCTGAACATCGAGAGAAAAGTGTTCATTCGGACTCAGTTTGTAGCTCTTTACCGAATTACTGCCCACATCTGCGTCAAACGCGCTCGGTAGAGCGAACTGCTCCCCTGGAAAAGCTAATTCTGAAATATTTAGTGTTGTCTTCGAGATACGAAATAATGGTGGATTATCATTAATATCTAGTACGTTTACCTCAAATCTATATATATTCAAAGGCGAGTTAACAATTGCTTCAAAAGGTAAAGAACACTTCACATTCTGCTCACATAGCTCCTCTCGGTCTATTCTCTCCTTAACGTGAAGAACACCCGTCTTTAAATTCAAATCGAAATACCTTCGGTTGGATACCGAAACGATTTGAAATCCACGTCTTTCAATGTCCTGTAAATTAATGTTAAAATCCTTAGCTAAATTTCCAACTGCCGTGCCAGGGTTTACCTCCTCCGTTATGGAATAAACAATCTGCCCATCTGTAATAATCCCGAAGCGAAGAAACGCACTGAAAAATATCCACACGTTCAAAATTTGTCCCTCTGTTAAAGCCATTTTACCAAAACATTGCCGTGTATGTTAAATCACCGAAATTCTCCCGCATGACTGTAAAACGCTTTCTGCTAAATCCACGAGTGGACTGTTTCCCAGAACAATGGCGTACGACTAACAAAGCCCTTATCCAGGAAGATAGAACATGAAAAATAGGAGGAGCCCAATCTTGTCAGGAATTCAAAAACAACGAGCAGATACTGACATCGCGAGGACAAAACTGAGCATCACATCAAGAAAAAAAAAATGTTTCAACCAACCAGATAGATAGATAGATAGATAGATAGATGGATAGATAGATAGATGGATAGATGGATAGATAGATAGAAATACAAGTCAAATGTTTACTCAAACAGCACAACGAGACACAAAAATCAAAACTACGGGAAGCAAAGCCAAATTAATGCAGACGAAAAGTGGCTTAAAAAATATTGATACGTGTGTAAAGAGAAAATTTGCTCTGCAAGCCTCTTACATTAAACAGTTTACATTTAGCTAAATGTATCCCCTCGTACGAAAAAAAGTAGACTGATTGATTGTTTGTATTTCAGAAATAAAATTAAATATTTAGTTCCAAGATAAAAACGCATTACATGTGTTATACGACAAGAAACTGTTACCTTTGGATGCAAAGTGTTCAGCAGCACGATGAGCTCAAGTTAAACCAACAATAAACAATATAGAACAATGCAATGTCCATCATGTCTATCGTGCATCACCTGCACTAAACTAATCTAAATTCTACAATATTTTGTAACTATAAACAAAATATTAAATAATCAGCACAGCAGAGAGAATACCAATTACAGTAGATATGTAACTCAAAACCATAAGACTTAATTAACCAGTGAAACAAAATGTAATCACTTATCTTACCTTTTCTTTATTGGGAAGTGTTTGTGTCCTTGTAAAAGTGTCTCCTCCATTAATACTGATTAGTTCTGCATCTGCAGGCGGAAATGGCGCAGGGAAAACCACTACGTCACTCTTCAGTGTGTCCGAGCTAAAACACACGTCATACTGCTGAGCAGATTTGGAGTAAGACCAGCTCCCATCAGGATGAGTGGTGATCATCGGGGTGCTGTACCTGCCCAAACTGCTGTCTGTCCTGTGGCATTTTACAGCTATCAAACTGATGAGACTCAAGAAAAAGATGACGGACACGCACACAATGGCGATCAGCAAATACAGATTTAAATCCGAGAAACTCTCCTCCTTTATCGGCGCGTGTCTGAATGTGGTCTTGACGTCACCTGCGCTTTCAACAACCACAACATCAATAGACACAGTCACTGACAGTGAGGGCTCTCCGTTATCACAAACCAAAATGACCAGCGGATGAGTTTTAAGGTCATTGTCACTCATTCTCCTCTTAGTCCTGATCTCCCCGCTGCTGGTTCCGACTCGAAACAGATTGTTTCCTTTGGGTTCAGAGATGTGGTAAGACAGCAGTGCATTGTAACCAGAATCTGCATCTACAGCTCTGATCTTGGCCACAAAGTAGCCCGCATCAGCAGAATAGGGAATGTTCTCCGTGTTAACGGAACCGAGCTCGGAATAGGGCGCGAGAATCCCGGGACTGTTGTCATTCTCATCCAGGATAAAAACATTGACAGTCACGTTACTGCTGAGCGGAGGAACACCAGAGTCTGTGGCCTGAACTTTAAACTCAAACGTTTTTATCTCTTCATAGTTAAACGACTGTAAACTGTGTATATCTCCACTCTCAGAGTTTATGTTGATCATGGATGTTACCGGGCCGCTTTTTGAGCTTTCTAGTAAAGAATATGTTATCCGAGCATTATCACCTACATCAGGATCAAAAGCAGATACTGTCTGAATAACAGCTCCAATTTGACTGTTCTCTTTCACATAAACATTAATGACGGGCTCTGGAAAGCGCGGCGCGTTGTCATTCACATCAGAAACGTGTACAGTAATGACACTGGTGCTAGAGAGAGGCGGAGTCCCTTCATCAGTAGCTGAGATAGTCACGTTATACTCAGACGCGCGCTCTCTGTCTAAAGGCCCGTCTACAATCAGAGAATATTTATTCTTATAAGTATTCTGTATACGAAAAGGTGCAGAATATTGTATTTTAAGAATAACTGCACCGTTTTTTGCCGCGTCTTCGTCTTTCACGCTGATCAATCCCACCATTGTACCTACAGCAGCGTCCTCTCTCACTGTTTCAGTAAGAGATGTTACTGAGAGTTCAGGTACATTATCATTAACATCAATAATTTCAACTAATACTTTACAATGGGCAGCCCTTGGTTTCGGGCCTTTATCTTTAGCTTGGACACGAATTTCTACGGCATTCCCTGCTTCGTAATCAATATTCCCTTTAATAGAAATTATGCCACTGACAGAATCAATGGTAAAAGCGTTAGCAATATTGTCATCGTCATCACTGCGTATAAATGAATAAATTATTTCTCCATTCAAACCCTCGTCAGCGTCACTAGCATGGACAGTGACAACAGAAGTGCCAGGATGCGCATTTTCCATAACTCTTGTTTTGTAAAGAGATTTACTAAATACAGGGATGTTATCGTTTGCATCCTCCACATTAATAATAATTTGTGTTGTTCCGGATTTTGGAGGTTTTCCTCCGTCCACAGCGGTCAATATGAGCTGAAGAACAGGCTGTTTCTCTCGGTCTAAAGCTTTCTGCAGCACTAATTCAGCAGACACACTCTGTTTTCCTCCGCTTTGAACATCCAGAGAAAAATGTTCATTCGGACTCAGCTTGTAGCTCTTCACCGAATTACTGCCCACATCCGCGTCAAACGCACTTGGTAATGTAAATCTCTCACCCGGGAAAGCTGATTCTGCGATATTTAGCTCCGTCTTTGGTGACCTAAATGTAGGAATATTATCGTTTATGTCTAAAACATTCACCTCAAGTCGATACATGTTTAAGGGGGAATTAACAATAGCCTCTAATTCCAGAGAGCATTTGCTGCTTCTTCCGCATAACTGTTCTCTGTCTATTGTCTCTTTGATGAGAAGAACACCACTTTTTAAATTAATACTGAAATACCTTTTGTTTGGGCCTGAAACGATCTGAAGCCTTCGATGCTCTAATTCTTGAAGATTTAGATTCAAATCTTTCGCTATATGTCCCACTGTAGTTCCCGGATCAGCCTCCTCCGATACCGAATACATGATCTGCCCATCAGTAATATTCCAAACTGAAAACATTGCAATAAAATACATCGACCATCTAAATCCATGTTTCGACATTTTTATAATTCCTTCAATAAATTAATCTCATCCAATCGGTGATTTAACAACACAACGTCGTAATTCCGCACAGCTCCTGCAAAAACAGAGACAGTAAAGTGGCCTTTGGTGAACAAAAGCCCCACGTGATAAACTAAACCCTCCCTAACTGAGGAGGAGCTTTGCATAGCTGGGGTGAGAGACATCCCGGTCTCTAACGACACCGCGCGGACAAATAGAGGCGAAGAAGATAATCCAGTATAAAGAGACCTAATGTCTTACAATCACAATAGAAGAATTTAAAACTATTTACATTTATCATTGTATTATTGTACAATGTTATTAGTGGATGATTACAATTCAACAAAAAAAAAAAACCAACTGTATACTCTTTTATATTTGTAAGCTTTGTCAATTCACACTGCATTTCAAGAAAATCAATACCAGGGAAAATTAAGTTTCATCACATAAAAAATGCTATACCAAACTTGTCAAAAACATGTATTTCTCCGTCTTTCTCTTTTTAACTTTTTTTTTTTAATTATATGTATGTTTGATTTTATTTATTTATTTATTTTCTGTATTGCATCATATACATGTTGTTATTCTCACGGCAAGAAAAAAAATAGGCTTTGCGATCGAAGGTGACTAAATCTGCTTTCTTGATGTTTAGGCACGAGTTGTTCAGTACCACAAACAGCTCCAAATAGATATGAGAAATAAACGCATTGTAAAACAATAATGTCCACTGTGCGAAAAATCTTTATCTGTACTCTAAGTGAATAACTACAATATTCTATAAACACAAGCAAAACAATACATGACCAAAACAACAGAAAGACAGCCGTTAGCTATGTAGCTCGAAAACGAAACAAGCACTACATTCGCCACAATTTATGCATGACAATTTAAGATATTTGCGTCTTTAGCACCACGGACAGAGGGCATTCGCACAAAAGAACCTGTGCGCAAAAATAAATAAATAAATAAATAAATAAACACATTTAGAAAGAAAACTAAAAGATAGTTATTCATAATTTCATCCCCTCAATCTTAAAATTGAAAGAAAAAAAAGACACCTAGCAAGAAGAATTCAAAAGAAGAAGCATCAGCTCTAAACCACAGTGAAGAGGAAAATGCGTCCATCACTTTTAATAAAAAAATCTTACCTTTTCTTTATTAGGAAGTGTTTGTGTTCTTGTAAAAGTGTCTCCTCCATTAATACTGATCAGTTCTGCATCTGCAGGCGGAAATGGCGCAGGGAAAACCACTACGTCACTCTTCAGTGTGTCAGAGCTAAAACACACGTCATACTGCTGAGCAGATTTGGAGTAAGACCAGCTCCCATCAGGATGAGTGGTGATCACCGGGGCACTGTACCTGGCCAAACTGCTGTCTGTCCTGTGGCATTTTACAGCTATCAAACTGATGAGACTCAAGAAAAAGATGACGGACACGCACACAATGGCGATCAGCAAATACAGATTTAAATCCGAGAAACTCTCCTCCTTTATCGGCGCGTGTCTGAACGGAGTCTTGACGTCACCTGCGCTTTCAACAACCACAACATCAATAGACACAGTCGCTGACAGTGAGGGCCCTCCGTTATCAAAAACCAAAATGACCAGCGGGTGAGTTTTCAGGTCATTGTCACTCATTCTCCTCTTAGTCCTGATCTCCCCGCTGCTGGTTCCGACTCGAAACAGATTGTTTCCTTTGGGTTCAGAGATGTGGTAAGACAGCAGTGCATTGTAACCAGAATCTGCATCTACAGCTCTGATCTTGGCCACAAAGTAGCCCGCATCAGCAGAATAGGGAATGTTCTCCGTGTTAACGGAAACGAGCTCGGAATAGGGCGCGAGAATCCCGGGACTGTTGTCATTCTCATCCAGGATAAAAACTTTGACAGTCACATTACTGCTGAGCGGAGGAACACCAGAGTCTGTGGCCTGGACTTTAAACTCAAACGTTTTTATCTCTTCATAGTTAAACGACTGTAAACTGTGTATATCTCCACTCTCAGAGTTTATGTTGATCATGGATGTTACTGGTCCGCTTTTTGAGCTTTCTAGTAAAGAATATGTTATCCGAGCATTATCACCTACATCAGGATCAAAAGCAGATACTGTCTGAATAACAGCTCCAATCTGACTGTTCTCTTTCACATAAACATTAATGACGGGCTCTGGAAAGCTCGGGGCATTGTCATTCACATCAGAAACGTGTACAGTAATGACACTAGTGCTAGAGAGAGGCGGAGTCCCTTCATCAGTAGCTGTGATAGTCAAGTTATACTCAGACGCGAGCTCTCTGTCTAAAGGACCGTCAACAATCAGAGAATATTTATTCTTATAAGTGTTTTGTAATAGAAACGGAAGGGGGTCCATTATTTTCAATTTTACAGATCCATTTTCGCCAGAATCGTCATCTTTTTCTGTAATTAGACCGACCACTGTCCCCTTCGGTGAATCCTCCCTCACAACATTAACAAGAGAAGTTACAGATATTTCAGGAATATTGTCGTTAACGTCCAATATTTCGACCAATACTTTACAATGAGCTACTCTTGGTGTCGAGCCTTTGTCTCTCGCTTGAACCCGAATTTCTATACCATTGTTTGACTCGTGGTCTAATTTACCATTTACTGTTATTTCACCAGATATTTGATTGATTGCAAATGACTCTATATTTTTATCATTAACATGTTTAATAAAAGAATAGACAATTTCTCCATTTAGACCAGCGTCTGCATCTCTCGCGTTTACAGTGATAACGGAAGTTCCAATAGAAGCATTTTCTGGAATTCGCGCTTTGTAAAGTGACTTTGTGAAAACAGGAATATTATCGTTCACATCTATGATATTAACAATTATATTTATTGTTCCTGATCTTGGAGATTTTCCTCCGTCTACAGCGGTCAGTGTGAGCTGGAGAACAGGCTGTTTCTCTCGGTCTAAAGCTTTCTGCAGTACTAATTCAGCAGACACACTCTGTTCTCCTCCGCTCTGAACATCGAGAGAAAAATGTTCATTTGGACTCAGTTTGTAGCTCTTTACCGAATTACTGCCCACATCTGCGTCAAACGCATTTGGTAATGCATACCTTTCCCCTATAAATGCCGCTTCAGATACATTTATTTGTAAAGATGAAGAGTGAAATGTGGGAGAATTATCGTTTATATCCAATACATTTACTTCAAACCGATGCATGTTTAATGGCATATTAACAATGGCTTCCAATTCTAAAGTACATTTTAAGCTATGTCCACATAGCTCCTCTCTGTCTACTTTGTCTTGCATATGAAGTATTCCCGTTTTCAAATTTACATCAAAATACCTCTTGTTGGGCCCAGAAGCAATCTGAAATCCACGGTTTTCCAGTTCTTGCAAATTAAGGTTTAAATCTTTTACTATATTGCCAACTGTAGTGCCCGGACTGGCCTCCTCCAACACAGAATACACAGTCTGACCGTAAGATATCATCGGAAGGAAATAAAATACAGTCACATATATCCACAATATATTTCGTTTCCTTAGTGAATTCGCCATGATCCGTCAGCGTCACATCCAAAGGAAAACGAAAAACAACCGTACACCGGTGTAGCAAAATTAACCACGGTCTGGACTGGGAGTCAGAAATTCTCTGTTGTGGCTTCTCACGAACAAAGCACTGCTCAAGCCCAAATGCCCTGCCCCCAAACGGGGAGGAGTGTCGCAGAGAATAAAAAAAAAGAACATTTTAGCGAAGATTGCTAATGACACCTTGTGGATATACATGGGTAGGATGGGACAGAAAATCATATATTGAATATATTTGAAGTGCAATAGACTTTAAAAGAAAAAAAACACTCCAATGTCCAACACGCAAAGCGAAATAACTGCACAAAAGCAACAATTAACAATATCAAATAAATCAAGCTGTCGGTGTAAAATGCATTGAAATGTTATTTATGGTCCACGCTATCAGCACCATGGACAGTTCAAACTTTTTGGGGGACAAGACGGGGAAAACACCAAATGAAAATTAAAAGATGTAGTTCATATTTTCAATGTAAATGAGAATCAAAGAAAGTAATTGACAACAATATAAAAAAAGGTTTTAAATGTGTTTTGACTTCAGCGTTTTCAGCACCATGGACAGAATGCATCAGAGCCAAAGACAAAAAAAAGCATGTTAAACCATTAAGCAACAGAAATAGTTTATTTTAAGGAGAAAATGGAAATGAATGATACTTATTTTTCCCTCAATGTGTGTGTGGGTGTGTACTGTACAAAAGTCTTAGGCCACTAGTATTTTCACCAAAAAAAAATTATATGTTTAAGTCAGTTATTTATACGTTTTGCTGTAGTGTGTCAGTAGTAAATATCAATTTACATTTCTAAACATTATTTTTGCCATTAATTGTAATAATCCAGTGAGATTTTTGTTTGCAAAAGGAGTCAACAGCCAGTGCTCCACACAGAGATCTGATCTCAACATCATACAGTCTGTCAGGAATAACAAAGAAACAGATCAAACTGAGACAGACTAAATCCAGAAGAACTGTGGCAATGTGTGGCGATGGTGAGATCAGATCTCTGTGTGGAGCACTGGCTGTTGGCTCCTTTTGCAAACAAAAATCTCACTGGATTACAACAATTAAAGGCAAAAATAATGTTTAGAACTGTAAACTGATATTTACTACTGACACACTACAGCAAAACATAGAAATAACTGACTTAAAAACATGTTTTGTTGTTGTTGATGAAAATACTAGTGGCCTAAGATTTTTGGACAGTACAGTATGTATGTATGTAAGAAAAAGAAAGAGCAGCTCTAAACCACAGCATACAAAATAGTGCTTTATTGAAATCTCTTACCTTTTCTTTATTGGGAAGTGTTTGTGTTCTGGTAAATGTGTCTCCTCCATTAAAACTGATCAGTTCTGCATCTGCAGGCGGAAATGACGCAGGGAAAACCACTACGTCACTCTTCAGTGTGTCGGAGCTAAAACACACGTCATACTGCTGAGCAGATTTAGAGTAAGACCAGCTCCCATCAGGGTGAGTGGTGATCACCGGGGCACTGTACCTGCCCAAACTGCTGTCTGTCCTGTGGCATTTTACAGACATCAAACTGATGAGACTCAGGAAAAAAATGACGGACACGCACACAATGGCGATCAGCAAATACAGATTTAAATCCGAGAAACTCTCCTCCTTTATCGGCGCGTGTCTGAACGGAGTCTTGACGTCACCTGCGCTTTCAACAACCACAACATCAATAGACACAGTCGATGACAGTGAGGGCTCTCCGTTATCACAAACCAAAATGACCAGCGGGTGAGTTTTCAGGTCATTGTCACTCATTCTCCTCTTAGTCCTGATCTCCCCGCTGCTGGTTCCGACTCGGAACAGATTGTTTCCTTTGGGTTCAGAGATGTGGTAAGACAGCAGTGCATTGTAACCAGAATCTGCATCTACAGCTCTGATCTTGGCCACAAAGTAGCCCGCATCAGCAGAATAGGGAATGTTCTCCGTGTTAACGTAACCGAGCTCGGAATAGGGCGCGAGAATCCCGGGACTGTTGTCATTCTCATCCAGGATAAAAACATTGACAGTCACATTACTGCTGAGCGGAGGAACACCAGAGTCTGTGGCCTGGACTTTAAGCTCAAACGTTTTTATCTCTTCATAGTTAAATGACTGTAAACTGTGTATATCTCCACTCTCAGAGTTTATGTTGATCATGGATGTTACTGGGCCGCTTTTTGAGCTTTCTAGTAAAGAATATGTTATCCGAGCATTATCACCTACATCAGGATCAAAAGCAGATACTGTATGAATAACAGCTCCAATCTGACTGTTCTCTTTCACATAAACATTAACGACGGGCTCTGGAAAGCGCGGCGCGTTATCATTCACATCAGAAACGTGTACAATTATGACACTGGTGCTAGAGAGAGGCGGAGTCCCTTCATCAGTAGCTGAGATAGTCACGTTATACTCAGACGCGCGCTCTCTGTCTAGAGGTCCATCCACCACTAGAGAATAATAATTTTTGTAATTCGTCTCAAGTTTAAAAGGCACTTTGTTGGACACAAGGCAATTAACCATACCGTTTTTGCCGCCGTCCCTGTCAATCACTGACACGAGAGCGACAGCAGTGCCAATACTGACGTCCTCTTTCACTGTACTGAGGAGTGACGTCACGGTTATCTCTGGCTCATTGTCGTTAATATCCAGCACTTCCAGCAGGACTTTGCAGTGCGTGGACATCGGAGGCTGTCCTTTATCACTGGCCTGTGCTCGGATCTCAAATGCATTGCTCTCCTCAAAATCTATATCGCCTTTAACTGTGATAACACCAGTATTTGGGTCAATATCAAAAATCTGTAGAATTTTATTCTGATCTCTTTTAATTATAGAATAAACAATATCGCTATTAGTACCTTCATCCAGGTCTGTCGCATTTAACACCACAATTGTCGTTCCGATGGGCACATTTTCTAAAACGGCTGTTTTATATAAGGGCTTACTAAAAGCGGGAGTATTATCATTAATATCTAAAACTTTAACAATTATTAAAGATGTTCCAGTCTTAGAGGGTGTTCCTCCGTCTATAGCGGTAAGCGTGAGCTGGATCACAGACTGCTTCTCTCGATCTAAACCTTTCTGCAGCACTAACTCAGCAGACACACTCTGATCTCCACCTTTGTGCACAGCTAAAGAAAAATATTCGTTCGAGCTAAGCTTATAAGTATTTACTGAATTTTTTCCAACATCTGTGTCTGTAGCATGATGGAGAGAGAACTTAACACCAGGCAGCGTGCTTTCTGCAATTTCTAGCGTTTGTGATTTCTCACTAAAAGATGGGGAATTATCGTTTATATCCAGAATATTAATCTCTATTTGATAAAGCTTCAGTGGATTGTTGATAACCGCTTCTACACTGAGAGTACATTTAGGTGCTTTAGCACAAAGCTCCTCTCTGTCTATTCTTTCGCTCACATACAAGAAGCCAGTTTTTAGATTTACCTCAAAATATTTTTTCTTGGATCCCGTGACAATCTGAAACAAGCGCGACTCCAGTTCCTGAACATTAAGGTTGAGATCCTTAGCGATATTTCCCACTGATGTTCCCGGATTCACCTCCTCTGAAACAGAATAAGAGAGCTGCCCTGACACCGCGTCCCAACAACACTCCAAAACAACGAGCACGATACAGGCCACAATAGATTTCCTTATGTACAGCGAGAACATTATTACATCCAGTGAATCCCTTGAAATGATCCGCGAAATAAAAGACGGTATTCCGAGTTCAACAATGCGAATAAAGAAATATTAGACAATATTCCATTTTTGGGCCTTCGTACTCTCTCTTATACGTCGAGTCTGTCTGAAACAAAGCCCTGTGAAATCTCCTCCCCACTAAAACCGGGAGGGGCTTCCAGACACGGTACACAGTTCGAGATTCAACGGGCTATAGTGACACCACGCGGATTTATAAATTGATATCCACCAAAAACCTTAATAATATCACAAACAGATCATCATATACAATTGTAGTTATTCATCATTTTTAAATAAATTCTACAAGAAAATACTGAGATTTTTCTTTGAATCCAATATATGAGAGGATATTGGGGCATATTCGTCATCAAAACAAAAGCTAGTTTGCATTAGCATATTATGTATCCACATTTCATCTCAAGATATATATATATATATATATATATATATATATATATATATATATATATATATATATATATATATATATATTAAATCTGAACTAGATTTCACTATGAGAAACATGCAGTTCTTATATCCAACTCCCTTAGATTATGCTCAGGATGACTTTGTACACGTAAATTATACAGTAATAAATATATAAGTACTGTCAAAATTTAATTAAAATCTATACGCATTACAATTATTAATTCGTACAGTTTAGCTATCATTCCACATTTAGCACAATAAATAATGTATGCATTATTAAACAGGAGAAACATAAGCAATTGCAGCGATAAACATCAAAAAGACCACGACCAATTCAGAACCACGGACAGCTCCACTAAAGCGCTAAAAGTTGGTCGTATGTAGCAATAATAATTAAACTATTGTAATAAGTCTGTTTAATTTAACCATAATAATAATAATAATAATAAACAAACATTAAGCCACTTTCAACAATTTAAATCTCAGGACCGTGTAATTGTCTGCCAATAAAAAGAGGTCAATGAGAGGAAACACCAGAAGTCACACCAACTTTACAAAACGAAAACAAAGAATTGTAATTAAAATGCTTTAATACTTACCTTTTCTTTATTGGGAAGTGTTTGTGTTCTGGTAAATGTGTCTCCTTCATTAATACTGATCAGTTCTGCATCTGCAGGTGGAAATGACGCAGGGAAAACCACTACGTCACTCTTCAGTGTGTCGGAGCTAAAACACACGTCATACTGCTGAGCAGATTTGGAGTAAGACCAGCTCCCATCAGGATGAGTGGTGATCATCGGGGCACTGTACCTGCCCAAACTGCTTTCTGTCCTGTGGCATTTTACAGCTACCAAACTGATGAGACTCAGGAAAAAGATGACGGACACGCACACAATGGCGATCAGCAAATACAGATTTAAATCCGAGAAACTCTCCTCCTTTATCGGCGCGAGTCTGAATGTGGTCTTGACGTCACCTGCGCTTTCAACAACCACAACATCAATAGACACAGTCGCTGACAGTGAGGGCTCTCCGTTATCACAAACCAAAATGACCAGCGGGTGAGTTTTCAGGTCATTGTCACTCATTCTCCTCTTAGTCCTGATCTCCCCGCTGCTGGTTCCGACTCGAAACAGATTGTTTCCTTTGGGTTCAGAGATGTGGTAAGACAGCAGCGCATTGTAACCAGAATCTGCATCTACAGCCCTGATCTTGGCCACAAAGTAGCCCGCATCAGCAGAATAGGGAATGTTCTCCGTGTTAACGGATCCGAGCTCGGAATAGGGCGCGAGAATCCCGGGACTGTTGTCATTCTCATCCAGGATAAAAACATTGACAGTCACGTTACTGCTGAGCGGAGGAACACCAGAGTCTGTGGCCTGGACTTTAAACTCAAACGTTTTTATCTCCTCATAGTTAAACGACTGTAAACTGTGTATATCTCCACTGTCAGAGTTTATGTTGATCATGGATGTTACTGGGCCGCTTTTCGAGCTTTCTAGAAAAGAATATGTTATCCGAGCATTATCACCTACATCAGGATCAAAAGCAGATACTGTATGAATAACAGCTCCAATCTGACTGTTTTCTTTCACATAAACATTAATGACGGGCTCTGGAAAGCGCGGCGCGTTGTCATTCACATCAGAAACGTGTACAATTATGACACTGGTGCTAGAGAGAGGCGGAGTCCCTTCATCAGTAGCTGAGATAGTCACGTTATACTCAGACGCGCGCTCTCTGTCTAGAGGTCCATCCACCACTAGAGAATAATAATTTTTGTAATTCGTCTCGAGTTAAAAAGGCACTTTGTTGGACACAAGGCAATTAACTGCACAATTTTTGCCGCCGTCCCTGTCAATCACTGACACGAGAGCGACAGCAGTGCCAATACTGACGTCCTCTTTCACTGTACTGAGGAGTGACGTCACGGTTATCTCTGGCTCATTGTCGTTAATATCCAGCACCTCCAGCAGGACTTTGCAGTGCGTGGACATCGGAGGCTGTCCTTTATCACTGGCCTGTGCGCGGATCTCAAATGCATTGTTCTCCTCGAAATCTATATCGCCTTTAACTGTGATAACACCAGTATTCGGGTCAATTTGAAAAATGTCTAAAATGTGATCTTGATCTGTCTCTCTAAGTGAGTAAACGATCTCACTATTTGATCCCTCATCTTTGTCTGTTGCGTTTATAATTATTACCGTGGTACCAATTGGCAAGTTTTCAACAAGACTAGCTTTATACAAGGGGCGACTAAATTCAGGAGCGTTATCATTATTATCTAAAACTCGAATGATTATCTGAGACGTGCCTGATTTGGGGGGATTTCCTCCATCTGCAGCGGTAAGCGTGAGCTGGATCACAGGCTGTTCCTCTCGGTCTAACGCTTTTTGCAGAACTAGCTCGGCAGAGACTCTCTGATCTCCTCCTTTGTGCACAGCTAAAGAAAAATACTCATTTTGGTTTAATTTATATGTGCTCACAGTATTTTTTCCTACATCAGTATCAGACGCATAAGAGAGAGGAAATTTTACGCCTCGTAAAGTGTTCTCGGCGACGTCTAAATACTGAGTTTTAGCACTAAAAGATGGGGCATTATCGTTTACATCCAGAATATTAATTTCTATTTGATAAAGCTTCAGTGGATTGTTGATAACCGCTTCTACACTGAGAGTACATTTAGGTGCTTTAGCACAAAGCTCCTCTCTGTCTATTCTTTCGCTCACATACAAGAAGCCAGTTTTTAGATTTACCTCGAAATATTTTTTCTTGGATCCTGTTACAATCTGAAACATGCGCGACTCCAGTTCCTGAACATTAAGGTTGAGATCCTTAGCGATATTTCCCACTGATGTTCCCGGATTCACCTCCTCTGAAACAGAATAAGAGAGCTGCCCTGACACCGCGTCCCAACAACACTCCAAAACAACGAGCACGATACAGGCCACAATAGATTTCCTTCTGTACGGCGAGAACATTATTACATCCAGTGAATCGCCTGAAATGATCCGCGAAATAAAAGACGGTATTCCGAGTTCATCAATGCGAATAAAGAAATATTAGACAATATTCAATATTAGGGACGAGAAAAAAACGAGTCCTTCGTACTCTCTCTTATACGTCCAGTCTGTCTGAAACAAAGCCCTGTGAAATCTCCTCCCCACTAAAACCGGGAGGGGCTTCCAGACACGGTACACAGTTAGAGATTTAACGGGATATAGTGACACCACGAGGTTTATGAATTAATGTGCTCAACCCCCCAACCCCTAAAATATCATAAAGAGATCATCATATACGATTGAAATTATTTGCAATTTTTTTTAACTTATACTATAATAAAATATTTAGCTTTGTTTGCGTGTGTCTCAGATATATGAGAGAGTATGGGGGCATTTTCGTAATCAAAACAAACTATTTGCATATTATGTTTTCATCTTTCATATCAAAATAAAATTTGAATGGCCTTAAATATATTTCACTACGAATAACAAAGTTATATAATATCCAATTCACTAATATTACTACAAGGATTATAGAACTAAATAATAAAACTAATTACTACACTAGTAATATTATAAATTAACAATATATATATATATATATATATATATATATATATATATATATATATATATATATATATATATATATATACTGTACGTATTACAATAATTAAGTTGTACAGCATCGCAATCATTTCATATCTAAGCAAGTTTTCAAAAAACAAACTAAAAAAAAAAAAGTTTATAGCAACAGGAGAAACAATTAGTTGCAGCGATATATATAAAAAAAGACCACGACAAGTTCAGAACCACGGAGAGCTCCACAAAAGCTCGAAATTTTGGTTTTATTATGTAATAATATATTAAGTAATTCCTATAAGTCTGTTTAATTCAGCAAAACACAATTAACCATTAAGCCATATTTAACATTTTAAGTCTCAGAAATTAATAATACAATTGTACTTCAATGAAAACTGGTAAATGTGAATAAACACTAGGTTTAGAAATAAATAAATAAATAAAAGAATTAATTAATTAATTGAATTCCTTACCTTATCTTTATTGGGAAGTGTTTGTGTTCTTGTAAAAGTGTCTCCTCCATTAATACTGATCAGTTCTGCATCTGCAGGCGGAAATGGCGCAGGGAAAACCACTACGTCACTCTTCAGTGTGTCGGAACTAAAACACACGTCATACTGCTGAGCAGATTTGGAGTAAGACCAGCTCCCATCAGGATGAGTGGTGATCATCGGGGTGCTGTACCTGTCCAAACTGCTGTCTGTCCTGTGGCATTTTACAGCTATCAAACTGATGAGACTCAGGAAAAAGATGACGGACACGCACACAATGGCGATCAGCAAATACAGATTTAAATCCGAGAAACTCTCCTCCTTTATCGGCGCGTGTCTGAATGGAGTCTTGACGTCACCTGCGCTTTCAACAACCACAACATCAATAGACACAGTCGCTGACAGTGAGGGCTCTCCGTTATCACAAACCAAAATGACGAGCGGGTGAGTTTTCAGGTCATTGTCACTCATTCTCCTCTTAGTCCTGATCTCCCCGCTGCTGGTTCCGACTCGGAACAGATTGTTTCCTTTGGGTTCAGAGATGTGGTAAGACAGCAGTGCATTGTAACCAGAATCTGCATCTACAGCCCTGATCTTGGCCACAAAGTAGCCCGCATCAGCAGAATAGGGAATGTTCTCCGTGTTAACGGAACCGAGCTCGGAATAGGGCGCGAGAATCCCGGGACTGTTGTCATTCTCATCCAGGATAAAAACATTGACAGTCACGTTACTGCTGAGCGGAGGAACACCAGAGTCTGTGGCCTGGACTTTAAACTCAAACGTTTTTATCTCCTCATAGTTAAACGACTGTAAACTGTGTATATCTCCACTCTCAGAGTTTATGTTGATCATGGATGTTACTGGTCCGCTTTTTGAGCTTTCTAGAAAAGAATATGTTATCCGAGCATTATCACCTACATCAGGATCAAAAGCAGATACTGTATGAATAACAGCTCCAATCTGACTGTTTTCTTTCACATAGACATTAATGACGTGCTCTGGAAAGCGCGGCGCGTTGTCATTCACATCAGAAACGTGTACAGTAATGACACTAGTGCTAGAGAGAGGCGGAGTCCCTTCATCAGTAGCTGAGATAGTCACGTTATACTCAGACGCGCGCTCTCTGTCTAGAGGTCCATCCACCACTAGAGAATAATAATTTTTGTAATTCGTCTCGAGTTTAAAAGGCACTTTGTTGGACACAAGGCATTTAACTGCACCATTTTTGCCGCCGTCCCTGTCAATCACTGACACGAGAGCGACAGCAGTGCCAATACTGACGTCCTCTTTCACTGTACTGAGGAGTGACGTCACGGTTATCTCTGGCTCATTGTCGTTAATATCCAGCACCTCCAGCAGGACTTTGCAGTGCGTGGATATCGGAGGCTGTCCTTTATCACTGGCCTGTGCTCGGATCTCAAATGCATTGTTCTCCTCGAAATCTATATCGCCTTTAACTGTGATAACACCAGTATTTGGGTCAATATCAAAAATCTGTAGAATTTTATTTTGATCTCTTTTAATCATAGAATAAACAATATCGCTATTAGTACCTTCATCCAGGTCTGTCGCATTTAACACCACAATTGTCGTTCCGATGGGCACATTTTCTAAAACGGTTGTTTTATATAAGGGCTTACTGAAAGCAGGAGCATTATCATTTATATCTAAAACTTTAATAATTATAAGAGATGTTCCTGTCTTAGAGGGTGTTCCTCCGTCTATAGCGGTAAGCGTGAGCTGGATCACAGACTGTTTCTCTCGATCTAAAGCTTTCTGCAGCACTAACTCAGCAGATACACTCTGATCTCCTCCTTTGTGCACAACTAATGAAAAATACTCGTTCGAGCTAAGTTTGTAATTATTTATTGATTTTTTTCCTACATCTGCGTCTGTAGCATGATGGAGAGGGAGTCTAACACCAAGTAGCGTGTTCTCCGCAATTTCTAGCGTTTGTGATTTCTCGCTAAAAGACGGAGAATTGTCATTCACATCCAGAATATTAATTTCTATTTGATAAAGCTTCAGTGGATTGTTGATAACTGCTTCTACACTGAGAGTACATTTAGGTGCTTTAGCACAAAGCTCCTCTCTGTCTATTCTTTCACTCACATAAAGAAACCCAGTTTTTAGATTTACCTCGAAATATTTTTTCTTGGATCCTGTTACAATCTGAAACATGCGCGACTCCAGTTCCTGAACATTAAGGTTGAGATCCTTAGCGATATTTCCCACTGATGTTCCCGGATTCACCTCCTCTGAAACAGAATAAGAGAGCTGCCCTGACACCGCGTCCCAACAACACTCCAAAACAACGAGCACGATACAGGCCACAATAGATTTCCTTCTGTACGACGAGAACATTATTACATCCAGTGAATCCCCTGAAATGATCCGCGAAATAAAAGACGGTATTCCGAGTTCATCAATGCGAATAAAGAAATATTAGACAATATTCAATATTAGGGACGAGAAAAAAACGAGGCCTTCGTACTCTCTCTTATACGTCGAGTCTGTCTGAAACAAAGCCCTGTGAAATCTCCTCCCCACTAAAACCGGGAGGGGCTTCCAGACACGGTACACAGTTCGAGATTCAACGGGCTATAGTGACACCACGCGGATTTATAAATTGATATCCACCAAAATCCTTAATAATATCACAAACAGATCATCATATACATTTGTAGTTATTCTTCATTTTTTTTATTAATTCTACAAAAAAATGAGATTTCTTTTTCTGTGTATCCCATATATGAGAGGATATGGGGACATTTCCGTCATCAAAACAAATACTAGTTTGCATTAGCATATTCTGTATATATCTTTCATCTCAATATATATTCTGAAAACTTAACTAGATTTCACTATGGGAAACATGCAGTTCTAATATTCAACTCTCTTAGATTACTGCAAGGATGACTTTGCATAACTAAATTTTGTATGTAACAAATATATAAATACTGTTATAAATTAATTTTAAACTAAGATCATTTCAATTATTCATTCTTAAAGTATAGCTATCATTTCACACTTTGCACAGTACATCAATAAATTTAGCATTATTTCAATTATTCATTCTTACAGTATAGCTATAATTTCACACTTAGCACAGTACATCAATAAATTTTGCATTATTGAACAGAAGAAAGATACGTAGTTGCAGCGATGTTCATCAAAAAGACCACGACAAGTTCATAACCACGGACAGCTCCACAAAAGGGCTAAAAGTTGGTCTTATGTGGTAATGATAATATATTAATCGATTGCAATAAGTCTGCTTACTTCAGAGAGAGAGAGAAACCTTAAGCCACTTTCAACATTTTAAGTCTCAGAAACTTGTAGTTGTCTGCCAATAAAACGAGGTCATTGCGAGGAAACACCAGAAGTCACACTAACTTTACAAAACAAAAACAAAGAATCGCAATGAAAATCATTTAATCTCTTACCTTTTCTTTATTAGGAAGTGTTTGTGTTCTTGTAAAAGTGTCTCCTTCATTAATACTGATTAGTTCTGCATCTGCAGGCGGAAATGGCGCAGGGAAAACCACCACGTCACTCTTCAGTGTGTCGGAGCTAAAACACACGTCATACTGCTGAGCAGATTTGGAGTAAGACCAGCTCCCATCAGGATGAGTGGTGATCATAGGGGCACTGTACCTGCCCAAACTGCTATCTGTCCTGTGGCATTTTACAGCTATCAAACTGACGAGGCTCAGGAAAAAGATGACGGACACGCACACAATGGCGATCAGCAAATACAGATTTAAATCCGAGAAACTCTCCTCCTTTATCGGCGCGAGTCTGAATGTGGTCTTGACGTCACCTGCGCTTTCAACAACCACAACATCAATAGACACAGTCGCTGACAGTGAGGGCTCTCCGTTATCACAAACCAAAATGACCAGCGGGTGAGTTTTCAGGTCATTGTCACTCATTCTCCTCTTAGTCCTGATCTCCCCGCTGCTGGTTCCGACTCGAAACAGATTGTTTCCTTTGGGTTCAGAGATGTGGTAAGACAGCAGCGCATTGTAACCAGAATCTGCATCTACAGCCCTGATCTTGGCCACAAAGTAGCCCGCATCAGCAGAATAGGGAATGTTCTCCGTGTTAACGGATCCGAGCTCGGAATAGGGCGCGAGAATTCCGGGACTGTTGTCATTCTCATCCAGGATAAAAACATTGACAGTCACGTTACTGCTGAGCGGAGGAACACCAGAGTCTGTGGCCTGGACTTTAAACTCAAACGTTTTTATCTCCTCATAGTTAAACGACTGTAAACTGTGTATATCTCCACTGTCAGAGTTTATGTTGATCATGGATGTTACTGGGCCGCTTTTCGAGCTTTCTAGAAAAGAATATGTTATCCGAGCATTATCACCTACATCAGGATCAAAAGCAGATACTGTATGAATAACAGCTCCAATCTGACTGTTTTCTTTCACATAAACATTAATGACGGGCTCTGGAAAGCGCGGCGCGTTGTCATTCACATCAGAAACGTGTACAATTATGACACTGGTGCTAGAGAGAGGCGGAGTCCCTTCATCAGTAGCTGAGATAGTCACGTTATACTCAGACGCGCGCTCTCTGTCTAGAGGTCCATCCACCACTAGAGAATAATAATTTTTGTAATTCGTCTCGAGTTTAAAAGGCACTTTGTTGGACACAAGGCAATTAACTGCACAATTTTTGCCGCCGTCCCTGTCAATCACTGACACGAGAGCGACAGCAGTGCCAATACTGACGTCCTCTTTCACTGTACTGAGGAGTGACGTCACGGTTATCTCTGGCTCATTGTCGTTAATATCCAGCACCTCCAGCAGGACTTTGCAGTGCGTGGACATCGGAGGCTGTCCTTTATCACTGGCCTGTGCTCGGATCTCAAATGCATTGTTCTCCTCGAAATCTATATCGCCTTTAACTGTGATAACACCAGTATTTGGGTCAATATCAAAAATCTGTAGAATTTTATTCTGATCTCTTTTAATTATAGAATAAACAATATCGCTATTAGTACCTTCATCCAGGTCTGTCGCATTTAACACCACAATTGTCGTTCCGATGGGCACATTTTCTAAAACTGTCGTTTTATACAACGGCTTGCTAAAAACGGGAGTATTATCGTTATTATCCAAAACTTTAATAATTATAAGAGATGTGCCTGTCTTAGAGGGTGTTCCTCCGTCTACAGCGGTAAGCGTGAGCTGGATCACAGACTGTTTCTCTCGATCTAAAGCTTTCTGCAGCACTAACTCAGCAGACACACTGTGATCTCCTCCTTTGTGCACAGCTAAAGAAAAATACTCGTTCGAGCTAAGTTTGTAAGTGTTTATAGAATTTTTTCCTACATCTGCGTCTGTAGCATGATGGAGAGAGAACTTAACACCAGGCAGCGTACTTTCTGCAATGTCTAACATTTGTGATTTCTCACTAAAAGATGGGGAATTATCGTTTATATCCAGAATATTAATCTCTATTTGATAAAGCTTCAGTGGATTGTTGATAACCGCTTCAACACTGAGAGTACATTTAGGTGCTTTAGCACAAAGCTCCTCTCTGTCTATTCTTTCGCTCACATACAAGAAGCCAGTTTTTAGATTTACCTCGAAATATTTTTTCTTGGATCCCGTGACAATCTGAAACATGCGCGACTCCAGTTCCTGAACATTAAGGTTGAGATCCTTAGCGATATTTCCCACTGATGTTCCCGGATTCACCTCTTCTGAAACAGAATAAGAGAGCTGCCCTGACACCGCGTCCCAACAACACTCCAAAACAACGAGCACGATACAGGCCACAATAGATTTCCTTCTGTACGACGAGAACATTATTACATCCAGTGAATCCCGTGAAATGATCCGCGAAATAAAAGACGGTATTCCGAGTTCATCAATGCGAATAAAGAAATATTAGACAATATTCAATTTTAGGGACGAGAAATTAAAACGAGGCCTTCGTACTCTCTCTTATACGTCCAGTCTGTCTGAAACAAAGCCCTCTGAAATCTCCTCCCCACTAAAACCGGGAGGGGCTTCCAGACACGGTACACAGTTCGAGATTCAACGGGCTATAGTGACACCACGAGGTTTATGAATCAATATCCATAAAAACCCATAAAATATCATGAAGAAATGATCATATACGATTGCAGTTATTTGCCATTTTTTTATTAATAAAATATTTAGATGTGTGTGGGTGCGGGTCCAATATATGAGGGTATATGGGGGCATTTTCGACATTTCAAAACTTGCATTTGCATATTTTGGTTTCATTTTTCATATCAAGAGATATTTTTAAAAGCCTTAACTCGATTTTACTACGAATAACATGAAGTTCTATAATATCCAATTCACGAATATTACTACAAGGATGACTTTTAATGATTAAACAATTAAATCGATATCATAAATATTGTTTTAACAATAATTCATTTGTACAGCATGGCTATAATTACACATTTAAGCAAGTTATTATTATTATTATTATTATTATTAATATATATATATTTTAGTTATAGCAACAAGAGAAACAAAAATAGTTTTAGCTACAGTTCAGGACCACGGACAGCTCCGCAAAAGCGTTAAATCTTGGTTTTACTATGTAATAATATATTAAGGCATTCCTATAAATCTGTTTACTTTAGCAAAACACAATTAACCGTTAAGCCATTTTTAAAATTTAAAAGTCTCAGAAATTAGTAATGCAATTGTATTGTATTTCAATAAAAAGAAGAAACAATGTCCCACTAATTAAAAAAAAATAATAATAATCGCAATGAAAATCCTTTAATCCCTTACCTTCTCTTTACTTCGAAGTGTTTGTGTCCTGGTAAATGTGTCTCCTTCATTAATACTGATCAGTTCTGCATCTGCAGGCGGAAATGGCGTAGGGAAAACCACCACGTCACTCTTCAGTGTGTCGGAGCTAAAACACACGTCATACTGCTGAGCAGATTTGGAGTAAGACCAGCTCCCATCAGGGTGAGTGGTGATCATCGGGGCGCTGTACCTGCCCAAACTGCTGTCTGTCCTGTGGCATTTTACAGCTATCAAACTGATGAGACTCAGGAAAAAGATGACGGACACGCACACAATGGCGATCAGCAAATACAGATTTAAATCCGAGAAACTCTCCTCCTTTATTGGCGCGTGTCTAAACGGAGTCTTGACGTCACCTGCGCTTTCAACAACCACAACATCAATAGACACAGTCGCTGACAGTGAGGGCTCTCCGTTATCACAAACCAAAATGACCAGCGGGTGAGTTTTCAGGTCATTGTCACTCATTCTCCTCTTAGTCCTGATCTCCCCGCTGCTGGTTCCGACTCGAAACAGATTGTTTCCTTTGGGTTCAGAGATGTGGTAAGACAGCAGTGCATTGTAACCAGAATCTGCATCTACAGCTCTGATCTTGGCCACAAAGTAGCCCGCATCAGCAGAATAGGGAATGTTCTCCGTGTTAACGGAACCGAGCTCGGAATAGGGCGCGAGAATCCCGGGACTGTTGTCATTCTCATCCAGGATAAAAACATTGACAGTCACGTTACTGCTGAGCGGAGGAACACCAGAGTCTGTGGCCTGAACTTTAAACTCAAACGTTTTTATCTCTTCATAGTTAAACGACTGCATGCTCTCGATCTCTCCTGTCAACGAGTTTACTTTAAGAAGCGCTGAAACAGGTGTACCAGTGACAGAGCTTTGAAGTAAAGAGTATGTTATATGTGCATTCTCCATGATATCTGCGTCACAGGCCGTCACTGTGGATATAATGGAGCCCACTTTGCTGTTTTCGCGCAGATATGCATAAACTACATAATTTGGGAAGTGAGGCGCATTGTCATTCACATCAGAGACCTGCACTTGTATTACTTTAGCTCTGGACATTGGCGGTGACCCTTCGTCTTCAGCAATGACTGTAATGTTATACTCTGTGACGTTTTCCCGATCCAGCACACCATCTAAAACCAATGAATAGTAGTTCTGAAAGGATGACTGTAATTTGAATGGATTGGAGCTGGCAAGGCGAACGCGCACTGCTCCGTTTTTACCCGAGTCTGGATCTGATACCATCATTAGGGCAATTACTGTTCCCTTTCCCGCATTTTCCTCTACTGGGCTAAGAAGTGATGTTACACTCACATCTGGAGGGTTATCATTAATGTCTAGAACCTCTATTAAAAGCTTAGTATGACCTGACATAGTCACTTGACCTTTATCGGTGGCTTGAACTCTAATTTCAAAAGCAGCGTTCTCCTCATAATCAATATCACCCTTAATTCGGACATCTCCACTTTGCACGTCAATTTCAAACTTCTCCAAAATATTTTGGGGTGTTCGACTTATAAAGGAGTAAACTATCTCCGCATTCAATCCTTCATCTAGATCTTGAGCTTGTAGTCTGGTTACTGTGGTGCCAATTGGCGCGTGCTCGACTATGGAGACTTTATATAAGGGTTTCTTGAAAACTGGAGCGTTGTCATTTATATCTATCACATTAACTTCGATCCTTACGGTTCCAGTCCTGGCAGGCGATCCGCCATCAACCGCTGTCACTGTGAACTCGAGTCGCGGAGTCTTCTCTCTGTCCAAAGCTTTCTGAAGCACTAACTCAGCGGATATCGTCTTATCACTATGAGTTTGTACGTCTAAGGTGAGATAATCATTAGATGTAAGCTTATAGGTTTTAACTGAATTCACTTCAATGTCTGCGTCATGCGCGCTCTCCAGTGGAAAGCGCACACCAGGAGCAGTGCTTTCACTAACATTAATCATTACAGAGCTCATAGGAAAAACTGGAGAGTTGTCATTAATATCGAGAATGTTTATTCTTATCCGGTAGAGTTGTAGTGGACCGTTCACTACGGCTTCCAGATTAACGGAGCATGATATTACGCCTGTGCAAAGCTCCTCTCGATCGATCCTTTCGCTCACCTGCAAAGCGCCCGTCTCTATATTTACACTAAAATACTGCTTTTTAGGACCTGACACGATACGAAAGCCCCTGGATTGCAGATCATTTACTGAAAGGTTAATGTCTTTAGCTATATTACCGACTGTGGTTCCCTGTTTCACCTCCTCCGATACACTGTATGAGATCTGTCCGGTTACAGCCTTCAAGAAATGACAGGTCAAAGCAAATGAGAAGCAGGCTAGTAAATGCCTCTGTGTAGATATTAACATGTTTGCTTTTTTTTTTCTTTTTTCTCCACAATAATTCTGAAAATTGGCAACAAAAATAGATGAGAGTAAAATTTCAGTAGAGCAAAGGATCCGTTTCGGGCTACCAAAGACAAAATAAAACAGCCAAAGATCCCTTTTCAGTCCTCAGGACAAACCCATAGTGACAATTAATCCAAAAGCATGGAAGTTTTGCATCTGTCAAAAATCATCTAAAACGGTCCAAATCCGCATACAATATTCCATAAACATCAATATTCCATCACATCTGAACCCGACGTTCTATAGTGAAGAGGCTTAATGCAAGAAATTCATGAAGGAGAGGGTGAGAGAATCAGAGAGAGCAAAGAGAGAGAGGGGGCTGGTCATGATTAGGAGGAGGAGAGACACGCCTTTTACACAGCTAATGGAACAAGAGTGACACATAGTGGCCTCTAAATTAACTGCAGTTTATGATTCACTTAAAGCTGCAGGGGTTTAAAACACTTGAGGATTTGCACTGATATACAAGAATTCATTTGAGGTATTTGTACTTTATTTGGGTACTACTGAAACTAAATACTTTTTCTCTTATATATATTACCAATACAAAATAATTTGTTCAGCTCTTTTCAATTTCATGTAGACAACAGTTTGTGGTCTGATAACAAATTTTACCCTATTTTTCATAACTCTTACCAACAACAGTCAAATACATTTCTGTGTAAAATCTCACAATGGCAATGCACCCTTATAAAGACATTTTAATCACAACATACTCAAAGCAAAAAAATTATAACATTGCTGAACATATCTATGATCAGTCTATTGACATTTTTTTTATTTAAACTTAAATAGTCACTCTTGAGTCAGAATTTTAACGTCAGGTTTCAGGATTTTCAGTTTAACATTTGAATTTCTAGAAATTTACATAAAACAACCTTAATTAAATTAGACAAAAGTTTTGCAAGTAACTTGTTAAAAGCTGTCACTTGAGAAATTCTCCTAATTAATTAATTTGTATAGTCAAGAAATAAAGTTTACTGTTTATTTATACATTCTTACATATCAATTCAAATGTGGAAATTGTAAAGATAAGCACTTTTCTTGCATTTGTAAACTTGTGGTATTCTGCAACATTCTCTGTTAAACATTAGTTGAAGAACTAAGGGCAAGAAAACTTTAATTAAATAAACTCCAACAATAAATAAATACAACATGATAACTAATATTTGCTAATATTTCAATACAACTCTATACAAGAAGAGAAAATATCATATTTAAAGAGAATGCATTGTGGAGGAATCCGGTCTGATGACACTGCCTTAATCAAACAGCGGTAACTACTGTGTAGTAAACAACACAGGTTGGTTATTTCTTCTAGTATAAGGATAAAATAATAATAATAAGCATAATATTTTTTTTCTCTACAGGGAGGTTTAATCATTACTACAAAGGTTGGCTTTTACTCTCTTGTTGATGTAAGATGCTAAGAATAAATATGAATTTTTATGATAAATAAATACATAATATTAATATAATAAATAATAATGTTCACAATAATAATAAAATGTAATAAATACTTATTAACTTAGTAATGAATAAGCTTACCTGTAGAGAAGAAACTCTGCCCTTATGAATAGGTATCACCACACATTAAATTAGGATAAGATAAAATATTTTAGAAAGGAAAATGAGCACTAAATCTTTAAGTTACTCAAACTCATATAAATGGTTATTAATTGCCCTCTTTGATGTAATTATAATTGAAGGATAGAGTCCATCAAACTGGATAGACTTTGTGTAGAACAAAAACAAGCAAGCAAAAAAAAGGTATTTACAAACATCTGAATAATGCAGTTTTAATTGTGTTGCAATTAAACATTATTCGGATAGTAATGTCATAATATAAAAGAAAAAAATATGATGTCATTGTATTTATTTACAAAAAATAAAAGCAAGTGTCTGTATACAGCACAAGGTTTATTTTTAAAGAATTAAACATACACAATGAGTGTGCATTAAGGTTAAACTAGGAATCAAACCAAAGCATGTGGGTTGGAGCTGCATGATTTTAAAAGAACGCAAGCTGAAAGAAGCCTATTCACACTCTCTCTCAAATGACTTTTTTTCACTTACAATATGTAATCCTTTAATTTGTTTGTTTGTTGTTTTTTTGCCACCACCATGCAAACACATACCTACAGGTAGAATTTTAGAATACCAATTGAATCGTCACTATAGTTCACAAACAAATAATCTTCTAATTTCTATGATTTTCTATATGAATAAACTAATGTGTAAACGAGTGTGCATGTGAAAAAAAAAATGTAAAAGTGGGGCATTTTTGCTAAATATTTCACCGCATGTTTCCTGAAGATGTGTGAGTGAGACCGAGGATAGAGAGAGATAAATAGAATTGGAATTTATGTTCAAAATCTGTGTAATCCAGGGATTAGCTTCTGCTGGCAGTCTCCCATGCCCTATTTTTATTCCCTCAAAATGATTTCAAATATTAATAATCATAATCTCCTGCAATGGTAACAAAAATATGAAGGCACATCACACTAGGTCACAGAAATAACAAGTCTTCCTAGACAATACAAGGTAAAATAGCAAATAAACAATGGCACCAGCCCTCAAATGCTGCAGAATCTTTTCTCAGAAGTAAATTCACTTTTCTTTATTTTATCAAATATTAAAAAGAAATAGTTTTCCTGATAAGAATAAGTTTACATTTTAAAATAAGGTGATTAACATAACTTATAATAAACATAGTCCAGATTTATTTATTTATTTTGCTCAGATTAAATGTAGTGGAAGACACTTTAAAAAAAAAAATTATAACAATAATAATAATAAAATAAGGAAAGCTTCATCCTACTGTATAACCTTTTCAGTAAATATATAAAATCACAGTTATTATGACACTGTGAATGAGGACCGGAATGAAAAAATCTTGATAATTATGAAACCAGGAGAAATAAAAAAAAGAGGAAAGCTTACTTATAGCAAATATTTCTATTACTCAAACATGGTTCAGGAAACACAGCATAAACTGTAGGTGTACTGAGCTAAAATGAGCCTGTTCAATAATAGAGCATTAAAATTGTGACACTTGAATGTGCAAGTGTAGAAACATTATTGAAATGAAGCATACTTAATGGATAATATAGAATTTGGTCATACTATGGCATGCTCATTAACCAGAGGCTAAATCTGACCTTTCTGTGTATGTGTGTGCATGCATTAAGAAAAAAAAATGCCTAAGGATGCATGGAAGCACAGTGAACACCAGAGGGGGTGGTTAGATAGTGTGTGTGATATCATCAAGGGTGGGGCTGCTGTGTGTGTGTGTGTGTGTGTGAGAAAGGGTCTTCAATATCTAAATGTGGTAAAGTGTAATCTGATTAATTATAGAGAGACAAAAAAAGAGAGGATGGTGTGTAAACCAGCATATCTATCAGACAATCAGGACTTTGTAGGAGGTAAGAAAAGGTAGGTATTGCTCTGTAGGTACAAACAGTATATTTATGTATATGCATGGGAAAGAGAGACAGGAGAAAGGGGGAAGGGTGATATTGCCAAGCAGCAGAAGAACACGCTCTGCAGAGTACCCCTGTTGCCACGGAAACTGCATTACAGCAGGAGGGTTTTTTTTTTAAGAGACCCCATTCTGCTTTAAGTGAGAGTGAGGCAGACGGGTGATACTAGGGACAACTGATCAAAGGAGCTATAAATCACAGTGTTTCATTACTATCTTACAAATATTAACGTCATTAATATGACAGAAAGATGAGGAAATTATAATGAGTCTCTTTGCATTTCTCTCTCTGGCACACTCACTCACACACACACACACACACACGCACACAATACGTTCTGGAGAGCAGGTCAGCTCAAGCAGTGACGAGAGACGAGGTCCTGCTGACTTCTGTCACCTCCCCCACAAACACGCTTCTGCAACGAGCCCAAAACGCTGCTAACACACCCTACTGCGCATTAAACATTCAACAGATTACAGTACTGGTACACCTGACATTTGCAATATAAATAGAGTAGATAACCCCCCCCCCCCCCCCCCAAAAACAATATTGGAGTATATTTTACTAGAAAATACAATTTCAGACTTTCTACTTCAAAAGGCCATGTTTACTTACTGTTTCTTGTGTAATTATTTACGCCTGTGGTGTGGGAGACCCGGGTTCGAATCCACTGTGAACCGCCAGTGTGTCCCTGAGCAAGACACTTAACCCCTAGTTGCTCCAGAGGCGTGCGACCTCTGACATATATAGCAATTGTAAGTCGCTTTGGATAAAAGCGTCAGCTAAATGAATAAATGTAAATGTAAATTATTTGTAAAATATACTAGCAATTTCTGAGTGAAAACGTGCCCAGCATGCAATCACAATTTAACCCAGTTTATGTTCCAGGTGCTCATGTGAATTATTCATTGGGGCACATTAGTCCTAAATTCCGAAATGTTTCTCTTTATAATCTTTTACCAAAATGTAGCAAATTGGTCTTGTTGAATAGTCTGTTTAACTCGGAAAATGTGTCAGAGTATGGAAGATGGGTATTTGTGGTAGCTGTATATATATATTTTTAAATCTTGTATAAAAATGTGTATTTACTAGTATTTGTGGAGCTGTTTCTACAGAAGAGAGCATGCATACTCCCACAGGCCAATGACAGTATGTACTTAGTTGAGGAGCTGCTGCAAAAATATGATTTTCTCCTGATTAACCACATCAACTCTGGGGACCCACCGGTGGGTCCAATATTGCATATGTCTAATTCTCAAAAAAATCAAAATAACAGCTGAAGTGGTTAAGAGCGTGATTTTAAGAGGATCTAACCTTTCAGTAAAAATCTAGTACTGACACACTAAATATGACTAGACATACGGGGTCTTAGAAAGAGACAAATAATATGCCTTCTCAATATCATAGACACATTTGTGAGGATAAGGAAATAGTTCAGTTGTTTATAATATTAATAAGCAGACAAACTGGATAAAATTTTGACTAACCCTTAGATCTGTTATAAGTTATATTTTATGTTTTATAATGTTTTTTTTTCTGAAAAACCATTCCTCCCACAGGCCACACACATTTACAATCCATTTTATCCCTCTCTTTTTTTCTGTTCTCCTTTCACATTCTAATTGTGATTCAGATTAAATTCTGTTTTAGATGCATTTTTAACCAAAAGCAAATGAATTCCACCATGTGTTAATATTAACTGAGCAGATGCCATCAAACACACACACAATGTGTGAATGACATCTTGAGAAAGATGAAACTCTGAGAGAATTTTAATCCAACTAAAGTGCTCAGATTTCTTTACACAGTTGCTCTAAAGGAAATGGGACAGGGCAGGATGAGTCTGGCAGTCATAGAGACTGTTACCAGGCCAGGCACATACAGTACAGTGATGACCACAGAAATGTGTGGCACACCACAGCCAACTCTAATTTGGATCAGAATTCATTTATCTCTAATTCACTTTCACCCCAAAATCCCAATGGATTCTGAGAGAAAAAGGTTTTGACAATAAAATAAGACCCTTACTTTTTAGAAAACCATTTTATCTCTCAGAACGCAGTGCTCAACAACTGCATTAATCATTCAAACCTTGAATGATTTAATGCTTATACACATAAAGACTAGGCATATTTTTAAAACATAACAATGAACTATTTAATATATAAATATATAATTATAAATATTGTACATTAATATAAAAAGGAAATAAATTAATGGAACAGACAAACTAATATCTGCCTAGAAAAAAAAAAATTTATTTAGTGTATTAAATGAAATCACTTTTATCGTCACATCATAATATATACATAATGTTACAATAAAAAAGTTATTTAATATATGCATTTACACAGTCTAAAAGAATGAACAGCAACAGCATGCTTGAATTCAGTATAAAACCCAAGAAACAGAAAGAGAAAATGTTTTTGTTTGTGCATGAAAAATAAAATCCATTTCAATCTCATAAATAGGCTTTTGATGTAATAAGGCTAAAGCAGCATGTGATGAAACAGCTTCTGCTGAAAGATGCTCTGGGCTCACACTGACCAAAAGATCTGATTGGCTCCTGATGCACTGCAATAACCATTTCATTACCTGATTGGTTAAGCACACTCTGTTTGATGCTCCTGTCTATTTGATTGGCTGAGGTGTTACTGTGCACAGCTCTGCTGGTGAGAGTGGTGATTGAAGCAGATTTATGTCTATCAGATTCTCAAGAGATTAATCGACCAATGAGGTCCGTGTATTGATTTACATTTCTGCCTGGTTTTGTTCCCAGATGTAGGGGCCACACCCTCAGAGAAACCATCAATGAGGAGAGGGTGTTTCACAAGGACAGATGACACATAAATTACAAACACACACACAGACACATACACACTAGCTGCTGTAAATAGGTCATCACCTATTAAACCAAATCAATTCTGACACACTAACACATATTGGGAAGGAAAGAATGAATCACTAATTGACACACACTGCTAAAGTGTAAACTGGTGGCAACCTTCTGTATACTAAAGCTAGTGCAAACACGCACACGCTCTCTCTCTCTCTCTGAAACACACACACACACACACACACACTTAAATACACCCAAAACACACACCATACAACATTACACTAATCCGCCACCAGGTGGAGATTTTCATTTGTGAGTCAGATGTGAAACAAAGAAACCAAGGCATTCTCTCTGACACACACACACACCTCTCTCTCACACTACATGTCAGAGGAAATGAAAATGCAGCTGGCATAATGTTAAGACAGAAGAGAATCCACGCAGTAAAGGGAGAGCAATCTGATATCACATACATGCACACACATATTACAATTCTAGGCTGAAATATTTATCATATCATACATTATTTGTACAATAGAGTTATTTAGTCGCCTTTTGCATGTTGCATTCATACAAGTTCTAATAAAATTAGTTTCAGATTCAGGAATGATTTCACAGAATTAATTTGTAGTGACACACATGTGTGTATATAGAAAGGTGATGGCATTGATTATTGTATGCTCTCTTTCGTAGACCCCCCCCCCCCCCAACCAATTTTGTCACCAAACTATAGCATATATTCATATAATAAACCCTCACACATTGTAGTAATCTAGTGACCAGCTGTTGTGACGAACCTCTTTGACCCCTTTCCTTCCATAATCCATTAACCTGCAAAACTCACACAGAAAATATAATCCACCCATGACCTAATTATTACAACAAAATGAAAATATATAAAATGTATGTATACCCACAGTGGTTTATGTTTTTGAGTTTTTGAGTGGTGTGCAGATTTATATGAAAAGGTTAACGAGAAAGAATAGATAGATGTAGTAGAGCTGCAGGTATGTGTGCTGCAGAATGCCATCAGCAAGAAATAGACTGAAACAGAACCCAGTGCTCCAAAAGTTCTGTTCTATATTCAACCTTCTCTCATATAAACACAAGCTTAACATCATATTTTACTCTCCTCATCAAAACTTAATAATTTCACTTGGTCTCATGCATTATCAAGAGCTTCATAGCCTGATTCTTTTAAAACCATCCTCTTCCTTCAAAAAAAAAAAAAAAATGTCATGGTCTTACCTTGAGTGTTCTCTGGGGACACAGCATATGCATGGAGAGCAAAAAAAAAAAAAAAAAGAGAGAGAGAGAGAGAAGAAGAGAAAAAAGTAGAGGTTGGTACATTACTTTTGTTAAAGCATTATCTTGCAGTGTACACATTTCAAACTCAAACAGATGTGAGATCCGGTCAGAGGCCCAGCTGTGCTGAGACACACAGAAGGACATTTGGAGTTTCCCTGAAGGAGACCTACGGGTACAAAAAGACAACAAATGTTTATCGTATTTAGATTAAATATGTGACCCTGGACCACAAAACCAGTCATAATTGTCAATTTTTCAAAATTGAGATCTGTACATCTGAATAAATAAGCTTTCCATTGATGTATGGTTCGTTAGGATAGGACAATATTTGGCCGAGATACAATTATTAAAAAATCTAAATATTGAGGAAATCGCCTTTAAAGTTGTCCAAATGAAGTTCTTAGCAATGAATATTAATACTCAAAAAATAAAGTTTTTATACGTTTTTGTTAGGAAATGTAAAAAATGTCTTCATGGAACATGATTTTTACTTAATATTCTAACATAATTTTTTTTGTTTATTCGTTTTTTTTTTTTTCATAAAAGAATAATCACTTATTTTGACCCATAAAATGTATTTTCGGCTATTGCTACAAATATACCCCAGCGACAAGACTGGGACACTTTGGGACACTGGGACACTTTGTGGACCAAGGTCACACATGGGTTAAAAATGCATGTTATACCAGTTTAAATGAAATGTATGATATGAGATATTTAGATTTAATCTTCCAGGACACCCAAGTCAAACAATGTGGCAACCATGTATTTATCATTGTTAGTGTACTTACCCTTGTAATTTTACATCTGTAAATAGTGTACCATATTACTGTATTGTACCATATTCAATTTATTTGGTTTTTTTAGAAATACAATTATTGTTATTGATTCTGATTTTTTTTTTTATGTATCTGAGATAGGCATATAGATGTTTTAAACTTCTAGACTATTGGGAAAGCATTTATAAAAGGTCAAAGCAACTACACTAAAAAGGCTCTAAATATGCCAAACCTTTATATAAACATATACACATTTCAGCCTCCTAGCTTGCTGGAAAGTCTTCCTGGAAAGTAAATGTTTTCATAAACAATTACAGCAGATGTGAAAAGTCTGCATACTTGAAAACCCACTGCAGTTTTCAGCCCCAAAACAAATATGCATTATAACAATAAACCATGACAGTGACCAAAAAAAAAAAAAACCTTTAAGGGCAAATAGTAAATGCAACATCAATATTAATGCCTGTGCCTCTTAGAGTTAAACTATGCATGTAAAAATAAAACATCCAAGGCCAGAGAGAGAGAGACATGATTAACAGCATGACGAAAGGAAGTAATAAAAATGGAGCAAAAGGAGAAGATAGACTAAGTAAGTGGACCAGTCATAAGGACAAGAAAAAAAGAAGAGCAGCATGAAAGAATAGGGATTGTGAGGGAGTGAATTAATGAAAGATAAAGGAAAACTAAACAAGGATTAAGAGGTGGAGAAAGAGTGAGTGTATTGTAATTGTAACAGTTTTTAGTGGCTCCTAATGAACTTTGTAAATGTATATTGCACGTGTGGATGAAAGGCCTTTTGCATGCTGGGTAAAGTTCTTTCCCCCTTCAGACCACTGTAAAGATGATGACTTTCCTCTGTAATCCCATTAGAAAGCTAGTAGTTGGATTACTGTCTCCCTGGTTATTCTGACAGGCCTAATACAACAGCACACATCAACACCACCGGGACCACGGCAATCGTGTTGGACCAGATTAACCTCAAAACACCTGAGCTATACAATGCATGATTCAGACTCTGCCATAAAGAATCTCTACAAAGCGATTCTGAAAATATCGACACTTATGGTGTGGCAGAGTGATTCTGAAGAGCACAAGGTCACAGCTAACTTGCATATTCCCTAATGACAGTTCAAGCACGCTAAACACAATTTGTCACATCAGTGTTCATTATTAACTGACAGAATGAATTAAATGCTTTTTTGTCTTCTTGATAATGCTTAAAATAACATTGCTGCAGTGTTTACTGCAGTTTATTTATGTTCAACAGAAAGAACAAAAACTACAGTAAGTATAAGATATTTTAGACCAGACATTTTCAGCCTTAATAGACCCAGCATTAATAGATTATCAGTGAATGTACATTTCTAATAACTGGAAATGTCCAGACAATCATTTATTTTATAAATCATTTAAAGATCCCAGATGGTCTGCAGACATGGTCAGTGCTATCGAGGCTTTGGAACAAATATTTGGTGTTTACAGAATTCAAATTATATGCAGTTACAGATGTGTGTCTCATACACTCACACACACACACACACACACACACACACACACACACACAGTGGAGAATTTAGATCTACACAATGAATATTACAATGAGCACAATGAGAAGCAGAGTGATAAAAGTAAATGAAAGAAAGTTAAAAAGATGAAGAAAATATAATGGACAAAGGCAAATCTGACACTAATTCAGAACCTGAGCTGATCTGAATGTCGTTCATAGCTGACACACACACACACAGCTCTCTTTCAGAGGGAACAGCTGCAGAAGGATGTGGCGGGAATCACTCTCAAGTCTAATGAACACACACGCACACACACGTCCAGAGAGCATCAGACACAGAAAAACCTTGCACCTGCATGCTAACCATTATTCTCAAAACTAGAAACCAGTAAACATTTCAATGATTAAAAGTTATGTATGACTAGGCCAATATGGACAAAAAACATGAGCTCTACTGATTTAAAATCTGTAGCTTTTGGTGCTCTATCGGTTAATAAACAGAACTGTGTGTGTCTTGTGGAATTAAGAACATTGCATCTAGAACTACTTCTCTCTGTTTATGTCTATCACGAATCATGCAGGTACTGGGCTACTCAACAGCTTTTCCAGCAATACCAGCCGAAATAGTCTGAATATAAAAATGTATTATAAATGTACCATAGTGATTCAGGATAAGCCAAAAACATAGTTTGGATAATGGATTCATTATGTACTTGCTTATTATATTAATTTTGTAAATTAAAACACAAAATAAAATAGGTTACAGACTGCAGCTTTAAGCAGAATTAACATACTAGAATTCACATTTTCCATCCCAATAGTTCATTAATAAAATATTCTGAATAATTCTGATGATAGTTTCAGTGACCAGTAAGAGTGTCGTACTGTCAGCTGTTTAAGCCATTTCACTACATTTAAATTCATGCAGTAGAATTCCATAGATTTTCAATTAAAATACGTGCACAAAACAAAGTCGGCAAATTCCGTCAGGATGTACAAAAAAGACATTTAAATGCAATATAAAAAGCAGATTCAAACTAATACATTTTATTTTTAGTCATTAAAACTACATTTAAATTGTATTAAATACAAAAGTACAATCAGTCAACAGACATATTAAAAAAATAGCTGTCTCATAAATGCATTATAATCAAGCTGAGATGTATATGTATTAATACAACTTCTTAATTCTTGAAAGTAAAAAAAAAACTATTAATACAAAACAAACAGAACAATTAAATAAATTCTAATAAATAAATAAAGAGATGCAGCTTGCAAGGTTATCCACACAAAACCTCTTTTTTTAAAAAAGAAAGAGACAGAGAGAATTCAGCCATATTTAAGCTGCAGTCAGTGAACAGACTAAATTATTCACATCGTGCTGGCCTACATCTTCCAGGCAAATGTCTGTATGTGTGTGTGTTCATGTGTGAGGGATGCAAGAATGCAGTTTCAGACTCAAACATGCTCTTAAATTCACAGCGACATTAAAAGCTTCTGTGAAATCTTCAAAATAGCAACTCTATCAACAAATCACAACAATTGTGTATAAACCTTTGTGAAGATTTCAACTTGAAAGCCTTCACACAAATTTTGGCAGATTTCAAACAACCAAGTATATAAAAATGCACACACCAGACCCTGTGCAAAGTTTATGTTATAAATCCCAAAGGGCATGAAAGTGTGGATATGCCCAGTTTTATACATAATGTTTGAACATTACATTCTTTTACATGAACACAAACGCATGAGATGCACAATGATGAGACATCCACGATGTCCCTGCTGCTTAAATCACTGATACACACCCACACACACAAGGCTTGTATTTGACATGCATGAGTGAGTCACTGTCCAAATGTCTTTGCCACTCACAAAACAGACATACCCAGATGACCACGCAAACACCATTGGCTGCTATTTTTATGTTCTTCATTTGTACACAGCATCTAAGATTAACACTATGTAAGTGCCAAATGAGAGTAAAATTGCTTTGGTGATTACATTATTGCAGGAATGTTAGCTGGTTACTTTATCAGGAAGGATAATAAACATTAGAAAATAAATTGTCACATCGTCACTCTCACTTTCTCTCCAATATCTTCTGTGTGTGTGTTTTTTTTTCTTTCCTTGTGCATTAAGAATTTACAGTATGAGAATAAAGCTAGTTGTGTGCACTCATACATGCACATGCATGTTCACAAGCACACAATTCACATGACAGTGAATGTGTGTTGTTTCTTGGGGTATTTGCTCTAAAGCCCCTCACTCAGGGCATCAATTAAAGACACACAGGATCCTGTTTGAATGGAACTAAATGTAAGAAAACGTTTAGCATGCTGAATAAACTGTTTTTGCGTGGAAACAGCTTTTCATATAAAACACTGACTGCCTGTTAGCTCATCTTTAATGTTTGGCATGATATCTAGACGCTGAGGTTGTCATCTCCTTTAATAAAAGCATATCTTGTTGTTCTATGAATACTTTCAAAATGGCTGCTGTCTCTGAAGAACACACATATATGAACTTGTTTTTAGCACACACGCACAAACACACACACACTGCTGTCTCTGAAGAACACACATATATGAACTTGTTTTTAGCACACACGCACAAACACACACACACTGCTGTCTCTGAAGAACACACATATATGAACTTGTTTTTAGCACACGCGCACAAACACACACACACTGCTGTCTCTGAAGAACACACATATATGAACTTGCTTTTAGCACATGCGCACACGAGCACGCGCACAAACACACACACACTGCTGTATCTGAAGAACACACATATATGAACTTGCTTTTAGCACATGCGCACACACACACACACGTACATGCGCGCACAAACACACACACACACATGCGCACACACACACACACAATTTGACTCAAATGGAAATGAGTCACTGCTCCTCTTCCTCCTCCACGCTTTCACATCAAGTCTCTGAGCTTTTAAAGAAAACTTTGAAAATTTAATTATTTCATCATCATTTTCTGGATGCCAAAAAAAGGAAACAAATTATTATTTTTTTAATTGTAACATATTTTGAGCTAGCCCATACGGAAATCTGATATTTGGCCTTATATGGACATATATACACTTATTCATTTAGCAGATGCTTTTATCCAAAGCGACTTACAAATGAGGACAGTGGAAGCAATCCAAAACAAAAAAAAGAGCAATGATATATATATATATATATATATATATATATATATATATATATATATATATATATATATATATATACATTAACGATGGTTAATATATGTGATGATATATGCACACATTTGTAATTCAGATGTTTGCTGGAGACATATATGATAAAGTACTGCATATTTTTCAAAAGTGTAATAAACATATAATATAGTACCATATTACTATAAAATTAAAGACCACTTAAGTATACTTAACAGAATATACTTTAATGACTGTTACCCAACACTTTATTGCACTTAAAAAATTAATTTTGTAATGACATCAAAGCTAATAAAATGTGCATTTTAAATAATACTTAGAAGTGCTTTAAAGAAGAAAATGTATTTTTATGTATTGACTAATATACTGATACTAAAGCACAAGCAAAATAAATGATTCGGTCTTAACTTTAGAGTGTCACCAATATTACATTTGTTAATATATTATAACTGTGTTTATTGTATAATATATACTGTGTACAGGCTTCTATTATGAAATATATCCTGTGTCCATTTCCATTTGCACTTGAAGTTTATTTTTCTTTTAAACTTCAGTTTACTTGCTTGAATGGTTCTGCTGCAGAAACCCTTTTGCTCAGTTTGGATATTGAGATTTTCATCACTAGCTCCTGCTCAATTAACTTATCTTCAAGAGTGTCAGCCTACATATACATTCTTTTTTTTTTTTGTGATCAACTTTTTTTTTAATTCAACAAAACAACATCAATTCAAACAAACAAAACAGGAAAGGGGAAGCAACAGACACATCAATAATTTTACAGTCCGAAATAAAATTAATGTCATTCCTTTATATAGTCTAAAACTTTTTTTAAAACATTGTCATGCATCGATGGTACAAGGTTAAGCCTTATTCATTCATGCTGTTTTACATTCACAAGTCACTATTTTAAGGAGGCTATGAATCCAGAATGTTTTTGCACATGTGCGGAGTAAACCAAATTTGTATTATTGTCTTCTTTGCAGCTGTAAAAACAGCAAACAACATTCTCTTCTTTAATGAACTTATACAGGAGTTAAAATCGTCATTGAGAAGACAAAAAACCTGGATTAGACATGTAATCAAGTTGTATTAAAAAGGAAAAAACAGAATTCACATGAGTCCATAGGTTAGCCTACATAATATTTTTGACAGGACACGTTGTTGATGAGAGAGAGAGTGTACTGCCTTTGGCTGGAGAACTCGGAGCTCTGCACAAGTGTGAAAACTGTGCATGTGCATCATTTAAACCTTAATGCCCAACTGCCACTAAGCAGAGGCAAAGAGTTGGCAGATGTAAAGGTAAGCCAAATGTCTTTAATTAGTCGTGTTCAATATTTTGTTGTAATATTTAATATTTTAAAGCACTTAAAACATGTGCCTTACAGGTTTGATGTAACTTATTGTCCTGTTTGTGAATCAGGTGCATTAGAGGGTAATTGTTGAAACTGTTTAAAATTAAAATAAAATAAAATAAAATAAATTTAATGCATTTTGCAGACGCTTTTATCCTTTTACCTAACTTAAAAAAGTTTTCCTTATTTAAAATTGGGAACTTTGACACCGTAAACTAATGGTAATCAATTTAGAAATTAGAATATAAATGAACTGAAATACAGTTGCTTTCGTTTCATTAGCACATAAGCTTGTAAAGCACAATAGGTCTTTGTGGAAATGTACATAGTGTTGTTTGTCTGTACGTAACTATCTACGAGCTAAAGTGGAAACTAAGGAGGAGAAGATGGTCAGCTCCAGACCCAGAGCTAAGGTTCCAGCCATAGATGGCGAAGCAGGGGCTTGGGCTGCTCTGCCATGACCTCCTGAACTGCCTGCATGGCCATGGCCTCCTGAGTTCTCTACTCCGCTATGGTCTCCCGGACTACCTGCTCCACCATGGCCTCCTGGACTACCTGCTCCACCATGGCCTCCTGGACTACCTGCTCCACCATGGCCTCCTGGACTACCTGCTCCACCATGGCCTCCTGGACTACCTGCTCCACCATGGCCTCCTGGACTACCTGCTCCACCATGGCCTCCTGAACTGCCTGCATGGCCATGGCCTCCTGAGTTCTCTACTCCGCTATGGTCTCCCGGACTACCTGCTCCACCATGGCCTCCCGGACTACCTGCTCCACCATGGCCTCCTGGACTACCTGCTCCACCATGGCCTCCTGGGCTACCTGCTCCACCATGGCCTCCTGAACTGCCTGCATGGCCATGGCCTCCTGAGTTCTCTTCTCCGCTATGGTCTCCCGGACTACCTGCTCCACCATGGCCTCCTGGACTACCTGCTCCACCATGGCCTCCTGGACTACCTGCTCCACCATGGCCTCCTGGACTACCTGATTCACCATGGCCTCCTGGACTACCTGCTCCACCATGGCCTCCTGGACTACCTGCTCCACCATGGCCTCCAGGACTACCTGCTCCACCATGGCCTCCTGGACTACCTGCTCCACCATGGCCTCCTGGACTACCTGCTCCACCATGGCCTCCTGGACTACCTGCTCCACCATGGCCTCCTGGACTACCTGCTCCACCATGGCCTCCTGGACTACCTGCTCCACCATGGCCTCATGGACTACTTGCTCCGTCATGGCCTCCCGAGCTTCCCGCTCTGCCATGGCACCTTGAACTGCCTGCACAGCCATGTAATAATGTCATAGTTGTGGACTTGTGTTTCCTTACACAAGCAACCAAAAGTTAGGTTGCTTGTCGAGGATCATATCATTATGCATGAGCTAGGAGATGTAAAATGTCATAATGTTCAATTATGCCTCATGTTAGTGTTTTAATACCAAGTACATTCATATCAAAAACATAACTGTCACTTTTGAAACTGAATGAAATAGCATTCTGAATGTTTTTCTATGTCTATGATTCATCTTTATATAGTACTGCTAGAAAATAGAAACTTAAAGCAAGAGTTCACCCAAAAATGAAAATTCTTTCATCATTTGCTTGGAACAATTAGTCACCCTCAAGTTGTTCCAAGTAAATTATGACAGAATTTTCATTTTAGGGTGAACTATCCTTTAAATACAAGAAATATGCTGCTTTTGCTGTCTAATAATATTAACATCAATCTCAAACTGTACTGTACAGTTTGAACTGAACAAATTATGTACTGTAATATTTAATAATTAATAAAAAACTGAAACATAACCACTGTTCTGTGTTTATTTGCAATTTATATTTCAAATTTTATTTCCTAAATATTTTAAACTTATGTTAAATTTAAATATATTCACATATATTTGTTATAAATAAAAAAAATGAACATCCTTACCCATATTGAAACATGCATGTTATATTTTGAAATATATGATGCATATATGTGCAAGTATCTGACATATATTTTTATATCTGTGAAATCCATACATGAACAGATTTCTGATTTCTGTATGGGGTGCAGGATGTAGATGCATCAGCCAATGTGTAACAAGGCAAATAAACAAAACACTTGCTTCGTCATTTCACAGAATGTAAATTATTCACTGATGGGGCAACGTAAACTTTTACAAAATGTATACATTACTTTTTGATATTCTTATTGATATCTATACATTTCAAACGTCAAAGTGTCATTAATGTAAAATGCTTTCAATTATTCTATTTAAAATAGTGTCCAAAACTTACATATAATTCATGGAATTATATAACATTAACATTACATATTAAAGGTCCCGTTTTTCGCACTTTTTTGAAGCTTTGATTGTGTTTACAGTGTGCAATATAACATGTGTTCATGTTTCGCGTGTAAAAAAACACGTGTAATAAGTTACAGAAACCGGTAAACGCACCAACTTAAATAATAAAATACACCTATCGGTTGTGTGCCATAAACAACGCCTTCTCCAGACAAAGAGGGAACTGCTCCATCTTTCAAGAATTATCTTTTTGCGAATCCGGCATTTAACTGATTGAGATTGAGGAAGTTGTCTTAGCAAGCTTTCCTCAGCAAAATGTGCTGCACATAGTTTTTCATGTGGATTATAATTTTTGGGAACTGAGTTAAACATAAATTGTAACCATTAATCTCCAAGTACAGCATCCCTGGGAAGGCCAAACAAAGATGATTGGACTCCGAGATGAAAATAACAGCGTTTCGACGACATGGTGTTAAACACAAACGCAACACTTCCTCTTCTCAGTCGGAGCGCAACAACACCACGCCCCCCTGTTTGTGTATTCATGTGGGCGGAGGTTAGTCAAAAAACTGTTTTAGGGACGTCATTACTGCAAGAACTAGAGGGATGTAGTCAAAACGGGGCGTTTTTTTGTAGGCAAATTCTGTTAAATAAAATATCTTGCTTGGCATTGAACTTTGAGCTTTAGAATTTTACAGATATTATTTATACTCTAACAACAACATTACACACTAACTAAAGTTTAAAACATGGGATCACGAAGAACGGGACCTTTAAACAGAAAAATAACATCACTAGTAACAACATTCCACTTCCTTGCCAATTCTGGGGGACCATCTCACCTCAAGGGTATAATTTTTTCTTTTTACTTCAAAATAAAAACTATAAATTTCATCATTAAAAAAATTGACACACACACCTTATTATCCAACAAAATACAATTTCACAGATCACTGTTTTCCAAAGACACAAAATTACATTAGTTAAACTTAAATACCCCATAAAACCATGTTCTTCTTTTACTGGATTTTTTTTCCTGCACATAATGCTTTGTATTTCCACATTATTCCATGCTTCTTTGTTGCTCTCAGGTTTAAATGACATAGAACAGAGTGGAAACAAGAACTCTGGCAAAATGCTGACTTGCAAAACATTTAATTTTTCGTATGATTAAATATTACCCAGAATGCCAAACAGTACAGAGACCACAGGGGAGATATGACCTAACAGCTCAGGACTCCAGAGACCATCTATAAATATGCCTAGAAACATGGATACCATAAGAGATACACTTGTTTCCTGCAGCATGGTTTTACCCAAATTTTATTTAGGATTTACACATCATAATACTTGCAAATAAAAATCTCACATATAAGACAAGCAGCACAGACTTTCTAAAAATACCGCATATATCCCTGACTCCACCCACATTCAGCACACAGCTCTGCTCTTAGTCTATGAGATCTCTTGTGGGCTTTATAGCACTTCAGCAATCATAAACTGAAGCTTTAAAACCATGTCAGAATCATCTATGTTACAGTCATCAAGCTATGTGTTTGGAATAGCATGCTAACTCTTTCTGCAGTACTATGAATATTTGTTCACAATGTAATTTTGCTTATATATATATATATATATATATATATATATATATATATATATATATATATATATATATATGCATGCAATATCTGAATGACTTTACAGCATTTTTCTATGCATATGCAATCAGAGCACAATCAATGCATGGAAATATGTATCCTACAATACACTTAAATTAACCTTAAGTGATATCAACTGTCTGTTTGATCACTTTCTAAAGACTATAAGGCATTTTTATACACATCTGTATTCAAATGCAAAACAGCTAGCAACACTGGCAGCCATAAACATGTAATCTGATGAGGTCATGTGACAGTATAAAATACGACTATTTGTAATGTAATGCATCTGACACACACACTTGCAGAAAGAAACAAGAGTATCCTGAAGTACTGTATATACTATCTAAAGTATGCTGATACTAGTAAATGAACAAAGACAGACAATAAAGACATTATACATATCATTATAGACCAATGCATCTAATAATAATAATAATCATCATCATTTAAATTAATCACTTCTAAAGCTGACATGACCGTTTCTATGACCATTAGGAGAGATAGAGTTCAGAAGATAAATGAAGACTTAAAGTCAAATATTATATAAATGAGAGTGATACACTTGAGACCAGCTGCAGACAGAGATATAGAGGACAGAGCTACTTATAACCACATGAACCAAAAGCAGAACTGATGTGACCCACTAAAGTACTGAACCACTGCAGAATGGACCTGACCTGCTCTCATGCACATACATTCACAGAGATGTCTGCCCTGTCATTCCATTGTTGTGTTTCCTGCTCAAGCCATTTGTACATTTACATCTGCACAGTACATTTTGTGTAGTGTGTTGCAGTTGCCTTAAAGCTCATCTGTATTGATCTGCCAGAGCTATAACAACATATGTCAGTGCACAGACCTGACCTGCTAATAACAGACATTAAAATGATCTCCAATGTGCAAAAGGCTCAGGCAATTCTGTTCTGCATTAGGAGAGAGAGATACCAGCTGACTTGGATACAGGATGATCTGTCAAAATCAACAGTTCTGAAAAAAAACTCTAAATTGTGAATGTGGAATGCTAATGCATTACTAAAGAAACTATTCCAACACAGTCCTTTCCAATTATCATACATATAAAAAAAAATAAAAAAAAGATGATATAGGTTAGGAAATATGATTATGGCAACACACAATTTAGTGCTAGCACACGAAATCTCCCCGTTTTCAGAGTTAACATTAATGAAAGATGCATATTTGTTTTCATCTCCAGGGTCTCTCCAAATGTTATAGTGTACAACAGCATTTTAATCTAAGTCACAATCAGAAGCAAACACAGAAAACAAAGATTTTCCTGGAATATTGTTTTCCATCACATAAAAATCATAGGGTGATAGTGAAAATGCTGGACTATTGTCATTTACATCTGATATCTGCACAGTTATAGTTTTAAATCAAGACAAAGGTGGCTGCCCAGCATCTTTGGCTACTAATGTGATGTCATAGTGAGGCACAGTTTCTCTATCAAGAGATGAGGCTGTAACCAGCCACTGTAGTTCCAATTTTAGAGTCTTCAGGCACTGCACTTGAAAATGATGTGACTTCTATCTCAGGCACATTGTCATTTACATCAATGATTTTAATGGTTATACTCTTATCTGATGTGAGGCAATTCTGTTCTGCATTAAGAGAGAGAGAGAAAGAGAGAGAGATACCAGCTGGCTTCGATACTGGATGATCTGTCAAAATCAACACAGTTCTTAAAACAAACTCTAAATTGTGAATGTGGAATGCTAATGCATTACTAAAGAAACTGTACCCCGGATAAATATTCCAACACAGACCTTTCCAATTATCATACATATTAAAAAAAAAAAAAAAAAAAGATTATCTATGTTAGGAAAGATGATTATGGCAACACAAAATTTAGTGTCTGACAGAGCAAACAAGATGAATTATACATTTAAAAATAATATATATATATTAGAGGGCAATGCAATTATTTTTATTTAAAAGACTACAAAAACAAACCATTTCCCCTCAAAATGACATGCATTAATTGTTTCACTTTTAATGTTATAAAAAAAAAAAAAGTCAGTTACTCCAAAATAGCTGCCAAAGGCCTTTATGTTACCTAAGCAACTGGAATCAGTAAACAAAGAAAGTGTTCTAGCTCTGTTGTTACCATAGCAACTAGGGTGGGAAAAAAACATGTCTTAATGTCTGCCTATGTTTCTTTTATAAAAATGTAAAATATTTACACAATCTAATATTGTGAAATCATTTTAACTGTTATTTTGTACAGGCTGGATGTCAGAGCATTGATAAATCAACTGCAATGCTAAATAATTAAAGAGTGAATTTAACTTAAATCCGAACCAAAGATGAGCGTTTACAACAGAGACCACCTGAATAGATTTCCACTGTTAAAAATTCCAAGGTTTATATCCAGACTAGGAAAAAAGACTTCAAATAGTAGATGCTGCAGCAACTTAATGAGATGCTGAGCAACACCCTAGCTGGACAAGTCTATGATCAGTGTGTGTGTTTTTGCTGGACCAGACTCAATATTCTGCTGATCTCTGCAATACATGATTAAACCTGCAGTTCAGTACTCTTTGTGCAGCAGGATAGTGGATTTCATCACAGCATTTAAAAACCTGACTCATCCCAAAATTATATACCAAATACTAATTTAATTTAGACAAATTTATTACTATAGTAGTACACAATAATTTTTCTATATTAATAGTAATACTAATACAGACAGACAGACAGACAGACAGATAGATAGATCAACGTGATCTCATGAGAATACGTGTGTATTTTTACGTTTAATGTGGTTCTACCACACGTACATTTACTTACGTTTTCATGCACATAAAAACGTACAACTTAGACGTATTTATAGCAGTAAAACGTACAAATATTTACGTGTTAGCAGCTACAAAAACGTAAATAATCTAACGTAAAGTGTGAATTTATATGAATTCCCATGTATTAATATTAAAATCGTGGCTTTAATGATTAAAATCTGTTGTATTTAATTGTCATATCAATAAATGTTTTTATTGAATTTATTGAAAGCAGTTTACTCATCTACTTAATAGGAAATAACATTTCTGTGCATGCTGCAACACATAGATACACAAAAGCACAGCATACAATTACAAATCACATCCATTTTATTTGTTTGCTGTACTCCATCTTTAGAATCCAGATGTTTGCAAGGAACATAACCATATCAATCGATCTTCATCTTCATTCTCAGCAACAGCGTCCGTCACAGTCAAAGCCCGCGCTCGTTATGATTTGAATTAGTGATGTGTCGTTCTTGAACGATTCGTTCATTTTGAACGAATCTTTAATGTGACTCGGGAAGAAAGATGTCGTCTCGTGGAGTGATTCGTTCAGTCGCGCATGCGCATTATTCTATAGGTTCTGTTCTAGTAGTAGTGATTCACCTGTCAGTCAATGCAGTCTTGAGCCGGAAAGAGAATTGATTAGTTCATAGTTCGGGTCTATCGGGTTTTTGACTCGTTCCTTAATCCCGTGACAGCCCCATACGCTAAACCCAATTGCAGTCTGAGCCGGAAAGAGAATTGATTAGTTCATCTCATGAGTCTTCGGGTCGAGTCATTCCTTAATCACGTGACAGACCCATACGCTAAAACCATAGACAGTTCGGGTTGTTTGTTCTTTTGTCCCGTGATGTGACAACATTGGCTAGAGTAATTATTAAATCAGATTGTCTGTATAAACCATACTTTTGTAACATATGACACTTTATAAACATTAAAAAACACTGTGTACATACTTTTGAATTGTTGTTTATTGTTTATTTTTGTGCCAGAAAAGCTTTGTAACAAAGAGGACAACTATTCCAAAATAAATCAAAATAATAAAAAAGTAAATAATTAAAAATAAAATTAAAATTAAAAGATAATAAAGCCACAGGGTCTAGTAACCTTAACAAATGAACTTTAAAATTACAATATAAAAAAAGAAAAAAAAAAAGAAAAACTAAATATTGCACAACAAGCTTTGTTTTTTTTATATAATAATTTAAAATGAATACGTTTTAAAATAAATAACACTTTTGTGCCAAAATAAAAACTTTATATCAAAGAGGATAACTATTCCCCAAATAATTTTAAACCATTTTAATAAAAATAAATGAAAATTAAGATAAGCTACGGAGCCTTATAACAATAACAAATTACCTTTAAAATCACAACAACAACAAAAATATTGCACAACAAGCTAGTCTTTTTCTAAATAAATAAAAATAAATAAGCTTTAAAATAAATAACACACTGTGGCTATATATTTAGGACTTGCTTTAAGGCATGTTTGCATTTAAAAAAAAAAACAAGCTCCCTGACCTTGGATGGGCTGAGTCTGTTTCTTCTATCTGAAATAATCTGCCCAGTTTTAGAAAAAAATATTTCAGATGGCACAGATGTGGCCACAATGCAAAGTCTTGTCTTTGTGACTTCAGAAAGGCTTTTGTATACTGGTGAACATCTCCTCCACCAGGCCAGAGGGTCTGATGTGCGGGGTAAGAGTGGCTCTGCAAGGTAGGCCTGCACCTTTATAGCATCTGATGTCTTAGAAGAGGTAGCAGAAGGCCTCAAGCTTGCTACCCTCTCGTCAAAGTCTTCCCAAAACATGGCCCCTGCACTGGCAGTCGCACCGGGATCTGAACTATCCTCCTCACTCTTAGCTGGGTTAAAACTGTTAAAGCTGAAGTTATCATAACCTTAATGTTTTAAACTAACATTAATAATTCAAATTCAACATTTTATTTGCTTTTAATGTATATGTCATTATGTCCTTTTTTGAGCAATCTTCTTATACATATATTACACCAATATGTCAAGTCTGCCTAGGAAAAGCAATTATTATACCAGCAAACTCAAAATTGGAGTAAAAATGAACAAACTAGTCTATAAAAAGTTTTTATTGTAAGCTTGGATTATTATATTATTATATAGCCTAGTGTTTATTTACCGATAGACAGTCAAAAAGACAAATTAATCAATATTTTATTTATAACAGGGTTTTATTTATTTATAAAATAATAACAAACCACAGATCCTCAACAAACAGTAACAAAAACACAGTGACAAAAAATGTCAGAAATAGCGTATGGGTCTGTCACGTGATTAAGGAACGAGTCAAACTCGACCCGAGACCCGAAAGACTCATGAGATGAACTAATCAATTCTCTTTCCGGCTCAAGACTGCGTTAGTTTTGCGTATGGGTCTGTCACGTGATTAAGGAATGACTTAAACCCGAGGACTTCTTGTCAGATAAGAGGTGAGGTGAGCTAATCACAGACTAAAGACCCAGGTAAAGATATATAGCATTTATTATATATAGGTTATAGCATTTTAGTTTTGTATTGTTTTTAGTGTGATCAACGTTTACGTAAGTACTAGATGTGTTGGGGAAGTAACACGTAACATTTTCATTACATTTTGCTAAAATGAACGAAATGAAATAAATGACTCGAAAAAAGATTTGTTCATTTTGCTGAACGAGACTCAAAAGTCTGAGTCGGTAAAATGATCCGAACTTCCCATCACTAATTCGAATTTGAAAATAGCGCCAGTGCGTCACAGGAACGTTACGACATGGTTTACGGCACTAATATCGAACTCTCATTGGTTCTCACATAATTCGTCACAGATTGCGACATGTCGTGTTTCAGTTGATAGACATTTGAAATCAGGACTGCTACTGCGCCATAGTGATGGGAAGTTCGGATCATTTTACCGACTCGGACTTTTGAGTCTCGTTCAGCAAAATGAACGAATCTTTTTTCGAGTCATTTCGTTCATTTCGTTCATTTTAGCAAAATGTAATGAAAATGTTACGTGTTACTTCCCCGACACATCTAGTACTTACGCAAACATTGATCACACTAAAAACAATACAAAACTAAAATGCTATAAGATACAAAAAAAAAATCATTCTTTACCTGGGTCTTTAGTCTGTGATTAGCTCACCTCACCTCTTATCTGACAAGAAGTCCTCGGGTTTAAGTCATTCCTTAATCACGTGACAGCCCCATACGCAAAACTAACGCAGTCTTGAGCCTGAAAGAGAATTGATTAGTTCATCTCATGAGTCTTTCGGGTCTCGGGTCGAGTTTGACTTGTTCCTTAATCACGTGACAGCCCTATACGCAAAACTAACGCAGTCTTGAGCCGGAAAGAGAATTGATTAGTTCATCTCATGAGTCTTTCGGGTCTCGGGTCGAGTTTGACTCGTTCCTTAATCACGTGACAGACCCATACGCTATTTCTGACATTTTCTGTCACTGTGTTTTTGTTACTGTTTGTTGAGGATCTGTGGTTTGTTATTATTTTATAAATAAATAATGTGTGTGAGTGCTTGCACAGGGTGTGTGTGATGCGTCACGTACAGTAGTGCGTAGAAGTACTTGTAGTCAGTGCATGTTGCATGTTGTGTGCTGCATGTTGCTCCTGCCTGCTACTCTCTGCTTTCAGCTACTGCCACCGGCTAGCCCCCCTAGTGGAGGTGAATAAGAGGAGCCGAGTGCGTAAGCCTCCTCCTGCCGGTACACAGCCTCTCTACCACCAAGACTCCTGCAGTGCCTCCACGTGGCCACACACGGATACTGGGTGCCGCGAGGCCCCAGGCTAATCTGCAGGAGATCTCGGAGCAGCAGTGCGCCCCAGAGGCATGACGTGCAGGCCCACCGGCGTGTGGATACGCCCTGGTGTCTGCCAACCACTGCCCCCAGCTAGGGGTCAAATAGCATGGGCAGATGGGGCTCATAGCCTTGGATGGCAACCTGTCTAAGAGAAGGTCACTCTGAAATAAAATCGGGACTGTGAGGAGTTGCGCCCCACAGTCCACTATTAGCATAGTAAAGCCAACCATGGAGCACAAAGACATCCCAAATCCTATACTTCCAGTGGCGGGAGTCCGTAGGAACATCGCGGCGGACGGTGGTGCTGGTCCTCCTCCTGGAGGATACCATGACAACGGGACCTTAAACTCTGGGATTGTCCCGGGGAGGGTCCTGTGCGACTACATTACCCCGTCCAATGCAATCATGCGCTGTCGGAAACCAGTTGTTATGGGAACTTTCAACGCATGCACAGTGAGAGAAGAAGCGAGGTTGATAGAACTTGCACATTGTGTAGAGGAACGGGGAGTGGAGATCCTGGGGGTCCAAGAACATAGGAGAGTGCACACTGATGACCTAATACTGTACCACAGAGTGGAGAGATGCACGTTTATTTCCAAATCAGCATGGAGGAACGATGCCCAAGCCGCAATAGGCGGTGTAGGGTTAATGCTGGGCCCACGGGCACGTAAGGGTCTACGTCGGGTTTACCACCACACTGACAGGATTATGTGTGCAGAGTTCTCGGGTAACCCAGTAACAACAGTCATAGTCGTGTACTCACCACCAACGTGGCGTCATCTGACGAGGTGGAGAAGTTCTTTGAGCACCTTGTAAGAGCGGTCCGCGGCGTCCCAACGCACAACTTCCTGGCAATTCTTGGGGACTTCAATGCAAGGCTTGGACCAGAGGACGTACCCTTCCCCTACCACGACTCTACCAACCGCAATGGCACCTACCTCACTGCCTTCCTCACGGAGCACGAGTTACTGGCGGCAAATACCATCTTCCGGAAAAGAACAGGAAAGAGGTGGACCTTCCGGGACCGAGCCTCAGGAACGCTACGGCAGCTAGATTACATCCTAGTGAGGAAGAAGTGGAGGAACTCCATTATGAATGCTGAGCCATACAGCACTTTTAGTTCTGTGGGCTCAGACCACCGCGTGGTCTCAATGATATTTCTCCTGAGCCTCAGGGTTCCCAAACCAAGTCCCAAAATACGGTATAACTGGAAAGCTTTCTCAAGTGACCCTGGCCTTCTAACCAGATACACAGAGGAGGTGAGGAGACGATTCCAGCAGCTGGACAGGGGAGCGGAGGCAAGCAGCGAATACAGGAGATTCGTCACAGTAAACAAGGAGGCGACTAGACAGTGCGTGCCTAAGATGGAGAAAGTCAGAACCTCCCTGCGATCAAAACATCCAGAGGTCATAGCAGCACGTGGGATGGTGGAGGAACCGCGCCTCAACTTTGAGCGGGAACCAACTGCGGAGAGGCGCAGCGAGCTGAACGAAGCCAAACAGTTTCTTTTCAGAACCTATGATGCCATTAAAGTGGAAGAACTGATGGAAAAAGTGCGGAGGGTGCAGGCGGCGCAAGGGGAACAGCAGTATGGGGAGGCCTGGAGGGTCATCAATGAAATGACGGGGCGGAAGAGGACAAAGGAGGGACAGGTGAAGGGACACAGCCCGGAGGAGGGTGATGACCTGGTCAAGCCACTTCAAAAGGCTGCTGGGGGAAACAGCAGACGCAGCTGAGGAAGAGGAAATACCATCAGACCTCCCAAACCTGAACATCAACGATGGTCCCTTTACACTCGGTGAGCTCGTCAGAGCAAAAGCCACAGTAAGAGAGGGAAAAAGTGCTGGTCCGGATGGCATACCCCCAGAGGTGCTGAAGAACTGTGACTTTGATGACATCATTCTAGAGTTCTGCAACCTTGCTCTGCTGCACAATCGGCTGCCTGATATGTGGTCTCTATCAAACATCGTGCCAGTGCCCAAATCCGGAGACCTCTCGAAGCCGGACAACTACCGAGGCATCAGCCTGACCTGTAGTATTGCGAAAATCTACAACCGCATGATTCTGAACAGGGTCCGGCAAGCAATCGACCCTCATCTGAGAGTAAATCAGAACGGCTTTCGAGAAGAGCGAACTGCTACAGCCCAGATCTTGGCACTCAGGAGATTGATAGAGGAGGTGAGGAAGGACAACCTGACTGCAGTCCTATGTTTCATAGACTTCAAAAAGGCATTTGATTCGATTCACAGAGGTACGATGGTGAAGATCCTGAAGGCATACAGAATTCCTCCGAACCTACTCCGGGCAATAGAGTCCATGTACTCAGGAACAAGGGCCAGGGTGGTGACCCCAGATGGCAACAGTGAGGAGTTTGACATCCTGGCTGGAGTTATGCAAGGGGACACACTAGCCCCCTTCCTCTTCATCATAGTCCTTGATTATGCGCTCAAGAAGGCAATCAGTGGGCGAGAGCAGGAACTTGGCTTCACGCTGACACCAAGGAAGTCAAGTCGACACCCGGCAGTAGTCTTGACAGACCTTGACTATGCAGATGACATCAGTCTGCTCTCCGACAACATGGAACAAGCACAGGAACTACTACACAGGGTAGAGCTAGAGTGCACCAAGGTTGGCCTTAGGATAAATGCAAAGAAAACTGAGGTCATGACCTACAACGTTCCACCAGATCATCAACCTCTGATAACAGCAGGAGACACTGTGCTGAAAGAAGTTGAGGACTTCAAATACCTGGGTGCATGGGTCAACTCAACTGAGCAAGATCTAAAAGTGAGGAAGGCACTTGCATGGAGGGCCCTGAATGGCATGAACAGTGTATGGAACTACAACCTTTCCCGCCAAATCAAACTCAGCTTCTTCTACGCGACGGTAGAGTCCGTTCTCCTCTATGGCAGTGAATGCTGGACCCTGAATCCAACCTTAGAGAAGTCCCTGGATGGGTGCTACACCAGGATGCTACGTGCAGTGCTTAACATCAGCAAGAGTGAGCATGTAACCAACAAAATCCTGTATGAGGGAGTACTAAGAGTGAGCAATAAGATTGCTGTGAGGAGAATGAGACTTGCAGGACATTGCCGAAGGCATCGAGAGCTGCCAGCCAGCAAGCTGGTGCTATGGGAACCAACACATGGCCATCGGTCAAGAGGACGTCCCACGCTAACTTACGTGGACATACTCAAAGAGGGATGCAGGAGCCCAGAGCACCAATGAACTGGCCAGATGCATGGAGAATCAGGATGACTGGAGGCAACGATGGAAGGCTCGTCTGAGGACGACCTAGAGAGATGAGTCTTTCGGGTCTCGGGTCGAGTTTGACTCGTTCCTTAATCACGTGACAGACCCATACGCTATTTCTGACATTTTCTGTCACTGTGTTTTTGTTACTGTTTGTTGAGGATCTGTGGTTTGTTATTATTTTATAAAAAAATAAAACCCTTTTATAAATAAAATATTGATTAATTTGTCTTTTTGACTGTCTATCGGTAAATAAACACTAGGCTATATAATAATATAATAATCCAAGCTTACAATAAAAAGTTTTTATAGACTAGTTTTTTCATTTTTACTCCAATTTTGAGTTTGCTGGTATAATAATTGCTTTTCCTAGGCAGACTTGACATATTGGTGTACAACCCGAATTCCGGAAAAGTTGGGACGTTTTTTAAATTTTAATAAAATGAAAACTAAAGGAATTTCAAATCACATGAGCCATTATTTTATTCACAATAGAACATAGATAACGTAGCAAATGTTTAAACTGAGAAATTTTACACTTTTATCCACTTAATTAGCTCATTTAAAATTTAATGCCTGCTACAGGTCTCAAAAAAGTTGGCACGGGGGCAACAAATGGCTAAAAAAGCAAGCAGTTTTGAAAAGATTCAGCTGGGAGAACATCTAGTGATTAATTAAGTTAATTGATATCAGGTCTGTAACATGATTAGCTATAAAAGCTTTGTCTTAGAGAAGCAGAGTCTCTCAGAAGTAAAGATGGGCTCTCCAATCTGTGAAAGACTGCGTAAAAAATTGTGGAAAACTAAAACAATGTTTCTCAACGTCAAATTGCAAAGGCTTTGCAAATCTCATCATCTACAGTGCATAACATCATCAAAAGATTCAGAGAAACTGGAGAAATCTCTGTGCGTAAGGGACAAGGCCGGAGACCTTTATTGGATGCCCGTGGTCTTCGGGCTCTCAGACGACACTGCATCACTCATCGGCATGATTGTGTCAATGACATTACTAAATGTGCCCAGGAATACTTTCAGAAACCACTGTCGGTAAACACAATCCGCCGTGCCATCAGCAGATGCCAACTAAAGCTCTATCATGCAAAAAGGAAGCCATATGTGAACATGGTCCAGAAGCGCCGTCGTGTCCTGTGGGCCAAGGCTCATTTAAAATGGACTATTTCAAAGTGGAATAGTGTTTTATGGTCAGACGAGTCCAAATTTGACATTCTTGTTGGAAATCACGGATGCCGTGTCCTCCGGGCTAAAGAGGAGGGAGACCTTCCAGCATGTTATCAGCGTTTAGTTCAAAAGCCAGCATCTCTGATGATATGGGGGTGCATAAGTGCATACGGTATGGGCAGCTTGCATGTTTTGGAAGGCTCTGTGAATGCTGAAAGGTATATAAAGGTTTTAGAGCAACATATGCTTCCCTCCAAACAACGTCTATTTCAGGGAAGGCCTTGTTTATTTCAGCAGGACAATGCAAAACCACATACTGCAGCTATAACAACAGCATGGCTTCGTCGTAGTAGAGTCCGGGTGCTAACCTGGCCTGCCTGCAGTCCAGATCTTTCACCTATAGAGAACATTTGGCGCATCATTAAACGAAAAATACGTCAAAGACGACCACGAACTCTTCAGCAGCTGGAAATCTATATAAGGCAAGAATGGGACCAAATTCCAACAGCAAAACTCCAGCAACTCATAGCCTCAATGCCCAGACGTCTTCAAACTGTTTTGAAAAGAAAAGGAGATGCTACACCATGGTAAACATGCCCCGTTCCCAACTATTTTGAGACCTGTAGCAGAAATCAAAATTGAAATGAGCTCATTTTGTGCATAAAATTGTAAACTTTCTCAGTTTAAACATTTGCTATGTTATCTATGTTCTATTGTGAATAAAATATTGGCTCATGTGATTTGAAAGTCTTTTAGTTTTCATTTTATTAAAATTTAAAAAACGTCCCAACTTTTCCGGAATTCGGGTTGTAATATATGTATAAGAAGATTGCTCAAAAAAGGACATAATGACATATACATTAAAAGCAAATAAAATTTTGAATTTGAATTGTTTTTTTTTAAATGCAAACATGCCTTAAAGCAAGTCCTAAATATATAGCCACAGTGTGTTATTTAGTTTAAAGCTTATTTATTTTTATTTATTTAGAAAAAGACTATCTTGTTGCAATATTTTTGTTGTTGTTGTGATTTTAAAGGTAATTTGTTATTGTTATAAGGCTCCGTAGCTTATCTTAATTTTCATTTATTTTTATTTAAATGGTTTAAAATTATTTGGGGAATAGTTATCCTCTTTGATATAAAGTTTTTATTTTGGCACAAAAGTGTTATTTCTTTTAAAACGTATTCATTTTTAATTATTATATAAAAAAAGCAAAGCTTGTTGTGCAATATTTAGTTTTTCTTTTTTTTTTCTTTTTTTATATTGTACTTTTAAAGTTCATTTGTTAAGGTTATTAGACCCTGTGGCTTTATTATCTTTTAATTTTAATTTTATTTTTAATTATTTACTTTTTTATTATTTTGATTTATTTTGGAATAGTTGTCCTCTTTGTTACAAAGCTTTTCTGGCACAAAAATAAACAATAAACAACAATTCAAAAGTATGTACACGGTGGTTTTTAATGTTTAAAAAGTGTCATATGTTACAAAAGTATGGTTTATACAGACAATCTGATTTAATAATTACTCTAGCCAATGTTGTCACATCACGGGACAAAAGAACAAACAACCCGAAGAACCGAAAGATGAACTAATCAATTCTCTTTCCGGCTCAATACTGCATTATTTTACTGTCTATGGTTTTAGCGTATGGGTCTGTCACGTGATTAAGGAATGACTCGACCCGAAGACTCATGAGATGAACTAATCAATTCTCTTTCCGGCTCAGACTGCAATTGGGTTTAGCGTATGTGGCTGTCACGTGATTAAGGAACGAGTCAAAAACCCGATAGACCCGAACTATGAACTAATCAATTCTCTTTCCGGCTCAAGACTGCATTGACTGACAGGTGAATCACTACTACTAGAACAGAACCTATAGAATAATGCGCATGCGCGACTGAACGAATCACTCCCCGAGACGACTCGTTCTTCCCGAGTCACATTAAAGATTCGTTCAAAATGAACGAATAATTCAAGAACGACACATCACTACTGCGCCAGTGCGCCTTCACGGAGAGAAGACAGATTCATAATTTCACGGATTAATAAATTAAATTAAATTCTGCTCTGTACCCTATAAAAACTATTACCTCCAGAGAGGACTGCGACTGGAACTCATTATCATTTGAACTACTTTTGGTACCACTTTTGATATTTTTTCGCAAAAAATAAATGATTAACATTATGTTTGTTTGTCTGTTATTTGTTTATTTATAACAGTAACGTTATGTAGTTTTTAGAAATGGTTATGGGTAGGTTTAGGGGTAGGTGTAAGATTAACGTTAGTGGCTCAAAATAACGTTTTAATGTTATATTTTTACAAAACTTGTGTTTTATTATGTTTCATTCTTTTAACATTCTGTATAAAATGGGTAGGTTTAGGTTCGGGTGAGGTATAGGGATCTTACATTTATCACAAAAAAATTATAAAAAGGGAAAATATACATAAATATTTAAAAAATTAATCCGATACGCATTGAAAAGCAGCTTCATGAGCAAATTTCTATGGATAACTGACTGGTCAGAAAACACGTTCTATCTGTACGTATTTGAGGTTGTTTTTACGTAAATTTCGATACGTATCGAACCTGTAATTACGTCCAGATAATACGTAAATGACACTGTAAATACGTAAAGGCACATACGTATTGGACAGTTTTAATTTACGTCTAAATATGTACGTTTTGATTGTGAGATCAGGCTGGATAGATAGATCCTGTAGATAGATAGACAGGCCAATCCTGTCTGCTTTATGGACTAAAATATGCTTGAGTAACTGCCTGAGGTGTTCAGCACATAAATAAACTCCAATAGATAAAAAAAAAGAAAAAAAAAAGTAGTCTGTCATCTGCTGTCATCTGAGCGCTACATTAAAATGAGTAACCTCATTTATATGTTTATTTACATAAAAACAATCTTATTAACCGAAAAACAAGCATGACAGCACAACCAACTACACACACACAGAGAAAGAGAGAGAAAACACAACTGAGACTGCCTCCCACAATCAAACACATATGTCTGTGTGTCCTCTTCAAAGGGGGATGAATCTGTTGACACCATCTGCTGACTAAATTACAGTATCAGCTTCTCCAATTAAATCCATTTCATGTAATAAACCCAGCTGTTAAAAACCCAGCAAGCTGACCAACCAATGTATTCTGTTAATCTCTCTCTGTTTCCATTTCCTGTTCATGTTTCCTTTTCTCAGGATACTGAGCGTGTTGGATTCAAGAAAGATACTGAATGGGAATCAGAATGTGCATTGTGATGGAACGTTAATGATGACAGAATTTGTCATCACATCTGCCAGCATATGCGAACAAGACTGAACAAAATTCAAAAATACAGATAAGGTCATGGGAAATAAGTGATACAAATAAGTGAGAGAGTGAGTGTGAGAGAGAGAGAGATTATTATTTTCATAAATGTATTAAAACAAAAAATAATAATAATAATACATCCTTGCATCTTTTGCAGCAAACCCTCAATTGGAGTTATTGAGATAATCTAGTGAGACACTAGACTTCATACTTCATATACTTACAATGGCTAACTAAAACTACATCACAGATTATATATAAACATACATACTGTATTTTCAGTCCCTAGGTCTGAAATTTTCATAATCTTGTCATTCAGATTTAGGGTATTTCAGTCTGCTGAACAATTTTATATTAGAGATCAGCTTCTCTTTCTAGGACATGAACAATTATGTGTTTATTTACAATGTATTTAAGATGGTGATGAGAGGACAGTTAGGCTAAACAATATAAAAAACACAGAAACCATTAGAGATCAAAATTTTACCTCTCCAGAACCTCTCCTCCTGCGATCTGGGATCACTAGAGTATTTCCATTACTGCCTGGGACTATAGTAGAACCGATACTCATTCTGGGTCCAACTAACATGTACCGTTTGTCTCCAGATCTGTACTGGATGCTGTGACACAGAGTCCCGTCGTAATTTGTATCCTGTAAATACTTGGACGAATAGTCTGTTGATTTAGAGCACTGCATTACAATCAAAACGATGATGCTGATGACAAAAAGCACTGAAACCGAGCCCAAAGTGATGATCAAATAAAATGTCAAGTTGTTTTCCTCCTCGTCTTTTACTGCATTTTTCTCATCAGAAGCTGCAAAAGCCTCTTTGGGCTCCACAACTTTGACAATCACAGTCGCTGTTGCTGAGAGAGAAATGTTTCCATTGTCTTTGACTAGTATGATCAGTTTATGCTGGGCGTCGTCTGTTTCTGTGAATGAGCGAAGGGTCCTTATCTGTCCTGTGTAGCGGTCCAAACCTAAGAGACTGTGGTCACTAACTTCCTGCAGTGAAAATAATAACCAGCCATTGTATCCTATATCTGCGTCATAGCCTCTGATTTTAGTGACCAAATGACCTGCGTTTACATTACGGGGAATCTCTTCCACACCCTCAGCAGAACCGTTAGCGCTGACTGGATATAAGATCACTGGAACATTGTCGTTCTGATCCAGAATAAACACGTTCACTGTCACGTTACTGCTAAGTGACGGAGTTCCAGAGTCTGTAGCGAGAACATGGAACTGAAACATTTTAACAGACTCAAAGTCAAAGCTCTTTAGTGCATAAATCTCCCCATTTTCAGAGTTAACATTAATGAAAGATGCATATTTGTTTTCATCTCCAGGGTCTCTCCAAATGTTATAGTGTACAACAGCATTTTCATCTGAGTCACAATCAGAAGCAAACACAGAAAACAAAGATTTTCCTGGAATATTGTTTTCCATCACATAAAAATCATAGGGTGATAGTGAAAATGCTGGACTATTGTCATTTACATCCGATATCTGCACAGTTATAGTTTTAAATGAAGACAAAGGTGGCTGCCCAGCATCTTTGGCTACTAATGTGATGTCATAGTGAGGCACAGTTTCTCTATCAAGAGATGAGGCTGTAACCAGTGCATAAATGTTATCCTGGGATGATGGCGTTAGCCTGAAAGGTACTTCTTCAGTTATGTAACACAACACTTTCCCATTTACACCAGAGTCCAAATCACTGACGCTGATTAAAGCCACTGTAGTTCCAATTTTAGAGTCTTCAGGCACTGCACTTGAAAATGATGTGACTTCTATCTCAGGCACATTGTCATTTACATCAATGATTTTAATGGTTATACTCTTATCTGATGTGAGAGGAGCACTCCCTTTGTCTGATGCTTGGATATCTATTTCAACGTTATTAATCTCTTCAAAATCTATTTGACCGATTACAGTCATTTCTCCAGTCCTGGAATTTAAATCAAAAAGTTTCATTAACCTACTGTCTATATCCTTACCAAACGAATAAAAAACTTCTCCATTTGGACCATCATCCATGTCAGTAGCATTAACCTGTATAACAGTTGTGCCCACAGGGACATTTTCTTGAAGCATTACAGAGTAAACTTCTTGTGTAAAAACTGGCATATTGTCATTAACGTCCAAAACGTCAACTATTATATCCATTGTTCCAGACTTTGGGGGTCGCCCTCCATCAAGCGCAGTGAGGACTAGCTTGTGTCTACGGCTTGTTTCTCTATCCAAAGGCTTTTGAAGAATTAAAAAGGGCATTTTGCGATCTTCTCCGCGATCTTTAACCTCTATGCGGAAATGATCATTATGACTGAGTTTATATTGTTGAACAGAGTTAATTCCGCCATCGGGATCCCGCGCCGCCTGTAATTGGTACCGAGCTCCAGGTAAGGCTGATTCCGATATTTTCAACAACTTTTCTTTTTCCGGGAAGGTCGGGGCATGATCATTGACGTCCACAATTTCGATCGACACGTAGTGGATCTCTAAAGGGTTTTCTAGGGCGATTTTTAGATTGATGACACACGAGCCGCTTTTCTCGCACACCTCCTCGCGATCTATTTTCCCATTTACACTTAAAATCCCGTCATTCTGATTTACCGTGAACAGCGAGTCGCCTGAGGTTGAAACGATCCGAAATCCTCTCTCTTTTAACGTCCTGGTATCGAGGCCTAAATCCTTCGCAAGGTTTCCAACCACAGATCCTTCTTTTTGCTCCTCAGAAAGAGAATATCGTATTTGCGCGCATACCTCTCTCCAAAGCAGCATTCCCAAAGCCATGAATAGTCTGTGGCGCCATGACGAACGTGCCCTTTGTTGCATTTTGCAGGAAATTAAAACGGCGTTTAAAGATGTTCCACTCTAAAATTTTGACACATAACTGACGTAAGCGCTGACCATAAAAATTATGGTTTATGTTAGAAAAACCCTTAGGTACGAAGCAGGTAGCTCTTGGCGAATGTGAAGGCAATGTCCACGGCCTTCTTACCGATCTGATGGAGAGAGCGAATGAAACTGCCAACACACGATGCCTCATCAGGTCCGTATTTTTGGTATGCACTGACACCATGCGAATTTATTTTTCACTGCAAACGAACGTAACTGAGAAATTAAAACGATAAACAGGCTAAGTCGAAAAACAGGGTTATCTGTCAAAATGATAAACATTCTAAAAAAGAACATAAAACGGAATAATCATGAACATTTAAATAAGTCATATTTAAGACAATAGATTTGTCCAAATGAAGGACAGAAGTGATTGTAATTGTTTACAAGCCACTGCATTAGTAATGTAGTTTTATATACCATGCCAACCATAACAATCCCCTTTATGTAGCCTAGAGCTACAATCATAAACATTGAACTTTTAAACACACAATCAACGGCATAAAAAGGATGCTAGTTCATAGTTCATTGGCATTAGAAAGTAATTCATTTTATAACAAACAGGTAGTAGCTGAATCATTGTCACTCAATAATTATGTGAATAGTAGAAGAATCGTATAACAATTATTACTAATTTTTAAATTAAATAATTTTTGAGACTTACATTTTATATGTAGAGAAAAAAAAGTGTAAACCACCATACTAAATAGTCATAATGATAATCATCATCATCAAAATAGATAGATAGATAGATAGATAGATAGATAGATAGATAGATAGATAGATAGATAGATAGATAGATAGATAGATAGATAGATAAATAGATAGATCTATTTAACTTGACTTATTCTTTGAATTTCACCTCAAAATATCTAATCAATTTTTGATTCAAATAAATCTAGCATGTGTCATTTTCACATGCAAATAGAATCTTAATAAATATTTTCAACTAATTGTAGAGACACTGCACTTGCATGTGCACTGCGGCTGTATATTTAGTGAAAAGACACTATGGTCTTCATTGCAGCATACAATCTCAAGATCCATGCTTCAGCACAATAGTAATATTAAAAATGGCAACAACATGAACACTTCGAAATCTGAAATTAAGACACTAGCAAATATGTCCTTCACTTAGTAACATTTCAACATATACTATTCTCATCCAATCCCATGCAAAGTATGTTGGGACACAGACATTCACTGTCCAGTAATTTTTGTCTAATAGTTTGACCCAACTTTTTCACCATAATCTATATCTAAATGCTAATGAGCATAACAATAGACATAAAAATAAAAATATATTAAACCTAAAAATATTTAATATATTTTTTATATTAAAAATATATCAAATATATTAAATAATATAAATATATTATATATTAAAAAATCTATAAAATATATTAAAATAAAGTTTCTTACCTCCCCAGAATCTCTCCTCCTGTGATCTGGTATCACTAGAGTGTTCCTATTACTGCCTGGGACTATAGTAGAGCCGATACTCATTCTGGGTCCAACTAACATGTACCGTTTGTCTCCAGATCTGTACTGGATGCTGTGACACAGAGTCCCGTCGTAATTTGTATCCTGTAAATACTTGGACGAATAGTCTGTCGATTTAGAGCACTGCATTACAACAAACACGATGATGCTGATGACAAAAAGCACTGAAACCGAGCCCAAAGTGATGATCAAATAAAATGTCACGTTGTTCTCCTCCTCATCTTTTACTGTATTTTTAACATCAGAAGCTGCAAAAGCCTCTTTGGGCTCCACAACTTTGACAATCACAGTCGCTGTTGCTGAGAGAGAAACGTTCCCATTGTCTTTGACCAGTATGATCAGTTTATGCTGGGCCTCGTCTGTTTCTGTGAATGAGCGAAGGGTCCTTATCTGTCCTGTGTAGCGGTCCAAACCAAAGAGACTGTGGTCACTAACTTCTTGCAGTGAAAATAATAACCAGCCATTGTATCCTATATCTGCGTCATAGGCTCTGACTTTAGTCACCAAATGACCTGCGTTCACATTACGGGGAATCTCTTCCACACCCTCAGCAGAACCGTTAGCGCTGACTGGATATAAGATCACTGGAACATTGTCGTTCTGATCCAGAATAAACACGTTCACTGTCACGTTACTGCTCAGAGACGGAGTTCCAGAGTCTGTAGCAACAACTTGGAAGTGAAATGTTTTAACGTTTTCAAAATCAAAACTCTTAAGTGCATAAATATCCCCATTTTCAGAGTTAATGTTAATGAAAGATGTATATTTGTTTTCTACACCATCTCTCCATATTTGATAACTGACTACACTGTTTTCACTTGTGTCTTTGTCAGAGGCAGACACAGAAAATAAAGATTTGCCTGGAGCATTATTCTCCATCACATAAATTGAATAAGGAGAAAAAGAAAACTCTGGAACATTGTCATTAACATCTGATACATGTACTGTTATAGATTTAACAGAAGACAGTTGTGGCTGACCAGCATCTTTGGCTTCTAATGTGATGTCATAGCAAGAAATTTTCTCTCTGTCCAGAGATGATATTGTCACTAATATGTATGTATTTTCTTGTGATGACGGCATTAATTTGAAAGGTATGTCTTCACTTAATGAACACGTGACTCTCCCATTAATCTCAGAATCTAAATCAGAGACACTTATTAAAGCCACCGTTGTGCCGGGTTTGGAGTCCTCAGGAATAGCACTTGAGTATGATGTTACTTCTATCTGAGGAGGATTGTCATTTACATCAGCAATTTTTATAGTTAAACTTTTATCTGTTGTTAGAGGAACAATTCCTTTGTCAGATGCTTGAATATCAATCTCGTATTTATCTTTAACTTCAAAATCCAAAAGACCCGTCACAACGATGTCTCCTGTGATTGGATTAACATTAAAAAGTTTACGCAGTTTATCATTGACATCATGCCCTAATGAATAAACTATTTCGCTGTTCTGACCTTCATCCAAATCAGTTGCATTCACCCTGAAAATTGTTGTGCCAACGGGTGTGTTTTCATTTAGCACTACAATGTAAGCTTCCTTGGTGAAAACAGGTGCATTGTCGTTTATATCTAATACATCTATTGTTATCTCCATAGTTCCAAACTTTGGAGGTTTGCCTCCATCTAAAGCAGTTAGCTGCAATTTCATCCTTTTTATAACCTCTCGATCGAGCGGCTTTTGTAAAACCAGCACTGGAATTTTGCCGTCTTCATCGCGATCTTTAATTTCAATACGGAAATGATCGGTGTGGCTCAGTTTATAAGTCTGAACTGAATTACTGCCACTGTCTGGATCGCGCGCTGCCTGAAGCGGAAACCGCGCACCGGGAATCACCGTTTCACTTATTTCTAAATGCTTTACCTGCACTGGAAATCTCGGAGCGTGGTCATTCATGTCTATTACATCAACAGTCACGTAATGAATCTCGAGAGGATTTTCTAATGCGATTTTCAGATTGATTAAACACTGTGTGCTTCTTTCGCACACCTCCTCTCTATCTAATTTACCGTTCACATACAAGACACCGTCATTCTGATTTACTCTGAACATTGACTCGCCTGAAGTCGAGACGATACGAAATCCTCGCTCCTTTAAGGTTCGATAATCAATGCCTAAATCCTTTGCAACATTTCCCACAGCAGCTCCATCCTTTTGCTCCTCCGAAATCGAGTAGCGTATTTGTGCCCAAACTGTTCTGCCGAAAACAAGCGATACAACAATGAAGACGATTTTCACATTCCGCTCAGGCCACTGCTCAAGTCTTCTTTGTCCCATTTTTGCAACGTATTGGTTCCAAAACAATTACACAACGACTGTGAAAATATTAGTCCAATGACCACATGAAAGATTTATTAATCCTCAAAAGATATTACGAAGAAAAGCAAAGGACAAAACCATCGAGCAAGCCACGCCGCTGATGAAAGAGATAATATACAATTCTAAATGATGAGCAAAAAACAGGGAGGTACTCTTACGTTATGAGTTTCACTTCAGGTTTACACTGACACCTGGCGCTCTTTCACTGCATTGCCATTCATTAAAAGCTGCAAATTCATAATGAAACAAATTAACATTTTTTAATTTCTCGGAGTTTGTCTAATACAACTAAAATATGCACAGAAAAGAAAGAATGAGACAAATTTGCAGAACAGAAAGCTGTATCATGTATTCAGCACCAAGGACAGCGAATCTCGCTCCCAGAGTTACTTTTACAGTTTGTTCTGTCATTGGAGCCCAGGAAAAATTGTAAGATAATTAATTAAAATGCATGTGTAGCTATAAAATGTAAATAAAAGCACTAAAACGTATTTAAAAATAATAAAAGAACAATGCTGGCCATGAAAGCAATATAGCACAACGCTAGTCCTTTTCTTACCTCTCCAGAGCCTCTCCTCCTGCGATCTGGGATCACTAGAGTATTTCCATTACTGCCTGGGACTATAGTAGAGCCGATACTCATTCTGGGTCCAACTAACATGTACCGTTTGTCTCCAGATCTGTACTGGATGCTGTGACACAGAGTCCCGTCGTAATTTGTATCCTGTAAATACTTGGACGAATAGTCTGTCGATTTAGAGCACTGCATTAAAATCAACACGATGATGCTGATGACAAAAAGCACTGAAACCGAGCCCAAAGTGACGATCAAATAAAATGTCACATTGTTTTCCTCCTCATCTTTTACTGTGTTTTTCACATCAGAAGCTGCAAAAGCCTCTTTGGGCTCCACAACTTTCACAACCACAGTCGCTGTTGCTGAGAGTGAAACGTTCCCATTGTCTTTGACCAGTATGATCAGTTTATGCTGGGCCTCGTCTGTTTCTGTGAATGAGCGAAGGGTCCTTATCTGTCCTGTGTAGCGGTCCAAACCAAAGAGACTGTGGTCACTAACTTCCTGCAGTGAAAATAATAACCAGCCGTTGTATCCTATATCTGCGTCATAGGCTCTGACTTTAGTCACCAAATGACCCGCGTTCACATTACGGGGAATCTCTTCCACACCCTCAGCAGAACCGTTAGCGCTGACTGGATATAAGATCACTGGAACATTGTCGTTCTGATCTAGAATAAACACGTTCACTGTCACGTTACTGCTCAGAGACGGAGTTCCAGAGTCTGTAGCAACAACTTTGAACTGGAATTTTTTAACAGTTTCAAAGTCAAAGCTCTTCAGCGCAAATATCTCCCCATTTTCAGAGTTAATATTAACGAAAGACGAATATTTTTCTTCGCTACTTTCTCTCCATATTTGATAACTAACTATAGCATTTTCCTTTGCGTCTTTGTCAGTAGCAGACACAGAAAATAAAAATTTGCCTGGGACATTATTTTCCATCACATAAAACGCATACGGGGAAATTGAGAATTCCGGGGTATTGTCATTTACATCTGATATCAGAACAGTTATAGTTTTAACAGAAGACAATGATGGCTGTCCCATATCTTTTGCACTTAATGTAATGTCATAGTGAAATTTCGTTTCTCTATCAAGTAATCCAGAAGTAACTAAAGAATAAATATTAACTTGTGATGACGGCATTAGTTTAAAAGGTATATCATCGGAGAGTGAACAGGAGATTTTTCCATTGAGTCCGGAGTCTAAATCGGTGACGCTTATCAAAGCCACTGTAGTACCAGGTCTAGAATCCTCTGGAATGGCGTTTGAAAATGATGTGACTTCTATTTCCGGTGCATTATCATTTACATCAACTATTTTTATGATTACACTTTTGTCCGTCGCAAGAGGAACAATTCCTTTGTCAGACGCCTGAATGTCAATCTCATATTTATCCTTGACCTCAAAATCCAAACGATCTGTCAAAATAATTTCCCCAGTGATTTCATTAACTTTAAAAAGTCTGCGTAAATTATTCTTGACATTATTGCCCAATGCATAAACTACCTCTCCATTTTGACCCTCGTCCAAATCAGTGGCATTGACCTGTACAACTGTTGTGCCCACAGGTGCATTTTCGTTTAATGTCACAGTGTAAGCGTCCTTCGTAAAAACAGGCACATTATCGTTAATATCCAGCACATCAATAAATATTTCTTTTGAGCCAGACTTAGGAGGTCTCCCTCCATCTAAAGCAGTCAATTCTAAGTTTAAGTGTTTAGTCACTTCCCTGTCAAGCTGCTTGTGTAAAATCAGAATAGGAATTTTACCATCCTCTTCTCGGTCTTTAATTTCAAGACGGAAATGGTCGTTATGGCTGAGTTTGTATGTTTGAACCGAATTGCTTCCACTATCAGGATCATGCGCTGCCTGTAGCGGATATCGCGCGCCTGGCAGAACAGATTCCCCAATTTCCAGCCGCTTTTCATTCTCGGGAAACCGTGGACTGTGATCGTTTACATCTAATATCTCTATAGAGATGTAGTGGATTTCTAGGGGGTTGTCTAAAGCAATTTTCAGATTGATTAAACACGGTGTGCTTCTGTCGCACACCTCCTCTCTATCTATTTTACCGTTAACATATAAGACACCGTCATTCTGATTCACACTGAACATTGACTCGCCTGAGGTCGAGACGATGCGAAATCCTCTTTCCTTTAGTGTTCTGTGGTCAATACCTAAATCCTTCGCGATATTTCCCACAGCTGCTCCGTCCTTCTGCTCCTCGGAGATCGAGTACCGTATTTGTGCCCAGACTGCTCTCCAAAACAACAGCGATACAGCAATGAAAGCGAGTTTCGCATTCAGCTCCAGCTGATGAGAGCGTCTTCTTTGTTCCATTTTTCTGAGATTACAAAAACCAGTTACAGCGGAATTTCAAGATAATTCTACAAATATGTGTTGTTTAGTTCCATCGTTGCTCACATTTACGCTGTAAACCAGTCAGACAAGACAAGGACGCTGTACTCAATCCTGACAAATCTTAAAGCACCGGTGCTGAAAATGAGAAAACACGAATAAACTGAGAAGGCGGAACAAAAAACCTGTGACAACCGTTTGACGTCACGAGTCTTTCTTTAGGTTTACACTGACATCTCGCGATCTAAAGCATTAGTTGCATTGCAGCTTCCAAAAAACATTTCACTGAAAATGTCATATGCAGACCAAGTAAACACAACCTTGCCATAGAGATGAACAGGCACAGACAGATAGCAAATAAAAAAGACTGCACTTAGTGCACATTAAATGAAATGAAAACAGAATGGCACTTTATCAGCATGCACCAATTATACATATATTAAAGAAACAATTTTCCTTGCTTCACAAACCACCACAATAACTTTAATTAGACTGAGAAAAAGATCAAATTTCCATTGCCACTCAGAAATACCTTGCTGTAAAATATGAAAGGCCTGTTATGACAAAAAAAATAAAACAACCATGGGCTAGGATATTATGCAACATGCATAAAAGGAAAGCAATGACAAACTGCTCTATTCCTATTTTATTAGTATATATATATATATAAACCTGTGCTTTGGTTATATAAATCCTAAGTCTAAATACTAAATGAAATCTGAAATCTGAATCTATAAAGATAGAGAAACTAACAGTATTTCATTTGAAAAACATCCTGAGCAGGTTCAGTACCAAGGAGGGCAGCCAACCTCTGCCATAAAGGGATCGTTCACCCAAAAATCATAATTATGTTATTAATAACTCACCCTCATGTCGTTCTAAACCAGTAAGACCTCCATTTATCTTCGGAACATAGTTTAAGATATTTTAGGTTTAGTCCGAGAGCTCTCAGTCCCTCTATTGAAACTGTGTGTACGGTATACTGTCCATGTCCAGAAAGGTAAGAAAAACATCATCAAAGTAGTCCATGTGACATCAGAGGGTCAGTTAGAATATTTTGAAGCATCGAAAATACATTTTGGTCCAAAAATGGCAAAAACTAAGACTTTATTCAGCGTTGTCTTCTCTTCCATGTCTGTTTTAAGACAGTTCAAAACAAAGCAGTTTGTCATATCTGGTTCGCGAACGAATCATTCGATGTAACCGGATCTTCTTGAACCAGTTCACCAAATCGAACTGAATCGTTTTAAATGGTTCGCGTCTCCAATACGCATTAATCCACAAATTACTTAAGATGTTAACTTTTTTTAATGTGGCTTACACTCCCTCTGAGTTAAAACAAACCAATATCCCGGAGTAATTCATTTACTCAAACAGTACACTGACTGAACTGCTGTGAAGAGAGAACTGAAGATGAACACCGAGCCGAGCCAGATAATGACTCGTTCATGAGTCAAGAACCGTTTCTGTCAGACGTGTCCGATTCGAGAACCAAGGAGCTGATGATACTGCGCATGTGTGATTCAGCGTGAAGCAGACCGACACACAGAGCGTCTGAACCGAACTGATTCTTTTGGTGATTGATTCTTAACTGATTCTGTGCTAATGTTATGAGCCCAGGTAAACTGAAGGCTTGCAATCATCGCCAATGACGCCATTACGTAGAGCGCAAAAGAACCGATGAACCATTTTCTTCAACCGGTTTATTGAATCGAACTGTCAGAAAGAACTACTGGTGATCCGATAACCGATGCAACCGGTTCTTGACTCGTGAACGAGTCATTATCTGGCTCGGCTCGGTGTTCATCTCTCTCTTCACATCAGTTCAGTCAGTGTACTGTTTGAGTACATGAATTACTCTGGGATATTGGTTTGTTTTAACTCAGAGGGAGTGCCAAATTTAAAAAGTTAACAGCTGAAGTCATTTGTGGATAAATGCGTATTGGAGACGCGAACCGTTTAAAACGATTCAGTTCGATTTGGTGAACTGGTTCAAAAAGATCCGGTTACATCGAATGATTCGTTCGCGAACCGGATATGACAAACTGCTTTGTTTTGAACTCTCTCACAACAGACACGGAAGAGAAAACAATGCTGAATAAAGTCGCAGTTTTTGCTATTTTTGGACCAAAATGTATTTTCGATGCTTCAAAAAAATCTAACTGACCCTCTGATGTCACATGGACTACTTTGATTATGTTTTTCTTACCTTTCTGGACATGGACAGTATACCGTACACACAGTTTCAATGGAGGGACTGAGAGCTCTCGGACTAAATCTAAAATATCTTAAACTGTGTTCTGAAGATAAATGGAGGTCTTACTGGTTTGGAATGACATGAGGGTGAGTTATTAATGATAAAAGTATGATTTTTGGTGAACTATACCTTTAAAATTGTTTGGTACAACAAATGCACAAGTTATTTGCTTACCTCTCCAGAATCTCTCCTCCTGTGATCTGGGATCACTAGAGTATTTCCATTACTGCCTGGGACTATAGTAGAGCCGATACTCATTCTGGGTCCAACTAACATGTACCGTTTGTCTCCAGATCTGTACTGGATGCTGTGACACAGAGTCCCGTCATAATTTGTATCCTGTAAATACTTGGACGAATAGTCTGTCGATTTAGAGCACTGCATTACAACCAACACGATGATGCTGATGAGAAAAAGCACTGAAACCGAGGCCAAAGTGATGATCAAATAAAATGTCACGTTGTTTTCCTCTTCATCTTTTACTGTGTTTTTAACATCAGAAGCTGCAAAAGCCTCTTTGGGCTCCACAACTTTGACAATCACAGTCGCTGTTGCTGAGAGAGAAACGTTCCCATTGTCTTTGACCAGTATGATCAGTTTATGCTGGGCCTCGTCTGTTTCTGTGAATGAGCGAAGGGTCCTTATCTGTCCTGTGTAACGGTCCAAACCAAAGAGACTGTGGTCACTAACTTCCTGCAGTGAAAATAATAACCAGTCGTTGTATCCTATATCTGCGTCATAGGCTCTGACTTTAGTCACCAAATTACCTGCGTTCACATTACGGGGAATCTCTTCCACAACCTCAGCAGAACCGTTAGCGCTGACTGGATATAAGATCACTGGAACATTGTTGTTCTGATCCAGAATAAACACGTTCACTGTCACGTTACTGCTCAGAGACGGAGTTCCAGAGTCTGTAGCGAGAACATGGAACTGAAAAGTTTTAATTCCTTCGAAATCAAAACTTTTAAGGGAATGAATAACCCCTGTTTCTTGATTTATGTTCAACGATGAGGTTATCTCATTTTGTGTCCCTACACCTCTGTTTATTTGGTACGATATCAAGGCATTTTCATTCACGTCTTTATCAGATGCTCTTACTGAAAATATGGAGGCTCCAGGAGCATTATTTTCAAATATGTAAAGCTCAAGGAAATTAATAGAAAATTCTGGCTGGTTGTCATTCACATCTGCTACTTTGATGCTTAATGTTTTGATAGATGATAAGGCCGGCTGACCTAAATCTGTTGCTGTAATTGTGATGTCATAATGGGGCACAAGTTCACGATCCAAACGCCCCTTTGTCACCAGCGAGTACATATTATCTTGAAAAGATGGTTTCAGCTCGAAAGGAACATTCTTTGTGGGACTACATACAATTTTACCATTAACACCAGAGTCTTTATCTGTGACACTAATCAGCGCAATTACTGTTCCAGGTGTAGAGTATTAAGCAACAATATTAGATAATGAAGTCAGCTCAATTTCAGGCTTATTATCGTTTATATCTTGTATTCTTATAATAACTTGACCTTGAGCAGAGAAAGGAGGCTGGCCTTTGTCTATAGCCTGCACATCCAGTTTGTAAACGTCTGTTTCCTCAAAGTCTACCTCGCCCTTTACCGTTATTTCGCCTGTAATGCGATCCAGTTGAAATACGTCATAAACTTTGCGCTTTAAAGTTTTACCAAGCGAATACTCAATTTCACTGTTTGAGCCCTCGTCGCTATCAGTTGCCGTTATTTTAATCACAGTCGTTCCGACGTTGGCATTTTCCTGTAAACTGACAGAATATGTGTCTTGACTGAACACCGGCCGATTATCATTAATATCCAATACGGTAACGTTGATGCTAAGGTTACCTGATTTTGGAGGGTTTCCACCATCGAGGGCTTTTAAAATTAGCAGGTGCTCTGACTTATGTTCGCGATCGAGTGGTTTCTTCAACACTAAAAAGGGGATTTTTTCCTCATCGCTGTTTCTGATGTCTATCTCGAAATTTTCATTCTGACTCAATTTATACAAACGAACAGAATATGGTGAGGCATCCTGGTCTCGTGCTGCGTGCAGCTGGAAGCTCGTTCCTATAGGGTGTGTTCTGTAATCTCGAAATGTTGATTCTGTTCAAAAAAACTAGGATGGTTGTCGTTTATGTCTGTTATTTCTACTGCAACGTTGTGAATTTCTAAAGGATTTTCGACCGCAGTTTTTAGATTTAATATGCATGCACCATTCCCTTCACAAAGCTCCTCTCTGTCTACGCTTTTATGAATATACAATTCGCCATTGTTCTGATTTACCTGTAAAAACGCGTCTTTAGAACCAGAGACTATACGGAACCGTCTGTCGACCAATGTACTCACGTCAAGTCCAAGATCCTTAGCAATATTTCCCACAACCGATCCCTCTTTCATTTCCTCTGGAACGGTGTATCTAACGCATAATTCTCATCCCAAGGCGTCATATACTGACCCTTTTGACATTTCGTCAACATCCTACGCATATGGCACCCTCTAGCGTCAATATGAGACACAGACTATGGGTTAAGGTTAGGGTTAGAGTTAGACCGCTAGGAGGCGCCTTCTGGCCCATTTTTATCTGCGTCTAATATTGACGCTAGAGGGTGCCATGTGCGTAGGATGTTGACGAAATGTCAAAAGGGTCAGTATATGACGCCTTGGGATGAGAACGGTCTGGTGTATCTTATCTGAGCTGAAACCTGCGGTCCAAAGCAGAGAAGAAAAGAGAAAAACAAAGCAATCCACCAGTTCTCCCATCTGCGCCTTTGTTCATCCATCGTAAAGAAATCCTTGAAAACAGCTTAAAACAAGTAACGATGGTATTCAGTGGAAATTTTCTATTTCCAGATGCATCATTCTTGATTGATTAACATCGATAACATTTTAGAACATTTCCTATATTTCCACTTCTCGCGATATACTCGTCAGCTGCTGTCACAGTTAAACTGAACGAAACAGCTATGCGCACCACACATAGATAGGCAGGGTCAAAGTTTATTCATATCCTAATGTAACACTGACACCACATGGTATAGAAGGAGAAATAGTAAATCTAAACTGTCACGTAAAAAAATAAATGCTGATCAACTCAAGACATAAAATTAGAACAAAATGCACAACAAGCCATCATTATGCTTCGACATGGTGGAAAAAAAAGTCAAATATTTATATAGGTATTTTTACAAACAAAATAAGAAACGAAAGAATTGCTGTTAAGCAAAGGTGATACATTTCAGCACCATGGACAACGAATATCAACAATTACAATTCGATGACAACACGCCTGATAAAGTTTTGTTTAATATATTTCATGTACTCTTACCTCTCCAGAATCTCTCCTCCTGCGATCTGGGATCACTAGAGTATTTCCATTACTGCCTGGGACTATAGTAGAGCCGATACTCATTCTGGGTCCAACTAACATGTACCGTTTGTCTCCAGATCTGTACTGGATGCTGTGACACAGAGTCCCGTCATAATTTGTGTCCTGTAAATACTTGGACGAATAGTCTGTCGATTTAGAGCACTGCATTGCAATCAACACGATGATGCTGATGACAAAAAGCACCGAAACCGAGCCCAAAGTAATGATCAAATAAAATGTCACATTGTTTTCCTCCTCGTCTTTAACTGTATTTTTTACATCAGAAGCTGCAAAAGCCTCTTTGGGCTCCACAACTTTGACAATCACAGTCGCTGTTGCTGAGAGAGAAACGTTCCCATTGTCTTTGACCAGTATGATCAGTTTATGCTGGGCCTCGTCTGTTTCTGTGAATGAGCGAAGGGTCCTTATCTGTCCTGTGTAGCGGTCCAAACCAAAGAGACTGTGGTCACTAACTTCCTGCAGTGAAAATAATAACCAGCCGTTGTATCCTATATCTGCGTCATAGGCTCTGACTTTAGTCACCAAATGACCTGCGTTCACATTACGGGGAATCTCTTCCACACCCTCAGCAGAACCGTTAGCGCTGACTGGATATAAGATCACTGGAACATTGTCGTTCTGATCCAGAATAAACACGTTCACTGTCACGTTACTGCTCAGAGACGGAGTTCCAGAGTCTGTAGCAAGAACATGGAACTGACACTTTTTAACAGATTCAAAATCGAAACTTTTAAGCGCATGGATAACGCCACTTCCATGATCAATACTGAGAAACGAAGACATGTCACTCTCTGTTCCATTTCCTCTAGCTATCTGATATGAGATCGCGGCATTTTCATTCAGATCTTTGTCTGACGCGCTCACGGAGAATACTGATACACCAGGAGTGTTATTTTCCACTAAATACAGCTCGAGGGGATTTTTGACAAACTCTGGTTTATTATCATTAACATCAGCCACCTGCACAGTAACAGTTTTAAAAGAAGAGAGAGGTGGCTGACCTAAGTCACTGGCTTTGATTATGATTTCATAATCTGCGATAAATTCCCTGTCCAAGCGTTCTTTAGTAATTAAAGAATACATGTTTTCCTGAACAGATCGCTTTAACTCGAACGGAACATTCTCTGAAAGACTACAAACAACCTTGCCATTAACACCAGAGTCTTTATCTGATACACTAATCAGAGATATTACAGTTCCAGGTTTTGCATTCTCTGAAATTGTGTTAGAAAGGGACGTGACGTCTATCTCGGGATAATTATCATTTTCGTCTGTGATCTTTATAATGACTCTGCAGTCAGTGGTCATCGGCGGCTGACCCTTATCCGTAGCCTGGACGGTCAATCTATGTATCTCGTTTTCCTCAAAATCGATTGGCTCTTTAATCTGAATTTCGCCAGTTACGCTATCAAGGCTAAATATTTCATGAACTTTTCGTCTACTAGTTTTTCCCAGAGTGTAAATGACCTCCCCATTTAAACCCTCATCAGAATCAGTGGCATTTACGCGTGCCATTACGGTCCCTATAGGTGTGTTTTCTGGAAGCGTTACTGAATATATATCTTTACTACATACAGGGCGGTTATCGTTGGTATCAAGAACAGTAATAGTAATATTCAATGTACCTGACTTTGGGGGAATGCCTCCATCCACAGCAGTCAACACGAGTCTATGCTCTGAATTTTGCTCTCTGTCTAAAGGTTTAAGTAAGACTAAAATTGGATTTGTTTCCTCTTCGTCACCGTCTCTCATTTCTAGCTCAAAAAAATTACTCTTTGCTAATTTATAAAACCGAATAGAATGACTTCCAATGTCAGGATCTCTTGCAGTTTGGAGCTCGAAACGTGCACCTTCAATCGTGTTTTCAGCCATTTCAAAATGCTGTTCTTTCTCGGGAAAACGAGGACTGTGATCATTCACGTCTGTGATTTCTACTCCAACATAATGTATTTCAAGTGGATTTTCAACGGCGATTTTCAGATTTATCAGGCACACACTATTTCCATCACACAACTCCTCTCTGTCAATTTTCTTCCTCACATACAATTCACCGTTGTTCTGATTTACTTCCAAAAGAGCGTCTTTCGATCCAGAGACGATACGGAAACGCCTGTCCACCAGAGTATTCACATCAAGACCCAAATCCTTTGCGATATTTCCCACAACAGATCCCCCATTTACCTCCTCTGGTATAGAATATCGTATCTGAGTTGAAACTTGCAGCCCGAACCTCAGCAGCAAAGAGAAACACAAAGCAATCCACCAGCACTCCCATTTGCGCCTTTGTGCTGCGGCTTCCATCGTTTAAAGATTTGTTTAAAAAAATAAATAATACAATTTCAGATCATTTGCGCGAGTGAACTACTCATTCATGTCAGCGTGTATTCATTGTAATATAGTCGCTTTAAAATAAAATAGGAAAATGGTCATATCCAGCTTCTCGTGATATATAGCTCCCATTGCAGTGAAAATGAACAGAACAGCCATGCGCACCACATGTCAATGGGCAGGGCAAAATCTCTCCCGAATATCCTTATGTAACACTGACACCTCATGGTACAAACACGTAAGCATGAATTGTTATAAATGCCACCGAAGGAGACCATATGGACTGCCCGTCACTTACAGGAAGGCCTGAACGAAATATTTTAATAAATGACGCATATATTCTTATCGCAATATGTCTATTATACAATGTTTCAAATGGTAAAACTAAATAATGAGATATGCAATTTTCCGACAATCTATGATAGGAAAGATTATTATTCTACAAAGGTGAAACATTTCAGCACCATGGACAACGGATATTTATTCCAACGTTAAAAACTTAATTCCAAAGCAGCAATAAATATAAAGTATGCTCTTATTTGTCAGTACATAAAATAAACCATATAGTATAAATATATAACCCGATAAATAAATAAATAAATAAATCACATTTTGATGACAGTAAGCCTGAGAAGGTGTTGTTTAATATATTTCACATACTCTTACCTCTCCAGAATCTCTCCTCCTGCGATCTGGGATCACTAGAGTATTTCCATTACTGCCTGGGACTATAGTAGAGCCAATACTCATTCTGGGTCCAACTAACATGTACCGTTTGTCTCCAGATCTGTACTGGATGCTGTGACAGAGAGTCCCGTCGTAATTTGTATCCTGTAAATACTTGGACGAATAGTCTGTCGATTTAGAGCACTGCATTACAATCAACACGATGATGCTGATGAAAAAAAGCACCGAAACCGAGCCCAAAGTGATCATCAAATAAAATGTCACATTGTTTTCCTGCTCATCTTTTACTGCGTTTTTAACATCAGAAGCAGCAAAAGCCTCTTTGGGCTCCACAACTTTGATAATCACAGTCGCTGTTGCTGAGAGAGAAACGTTCCCATTGTCTTTGACCAGTATGATCAGTTTATGCTGGGCCTCGTCTGTTTCTGTGAATGAGCGAAGGGTCCTTATCTGTCCTGTGTAGCGGTCCAAACCAAAGAGACTGTGGTCACTAACTTCCTGCAGTGAAAATAATAACCAGCCGTTGTATCCTATATCTGCGTCATAGGCTCTGACTTTAGTCACCAAATGACCTGCGTTCACATTACGGGGAATCTCTTCCACACCCTCAGCAGAACCGTTAGCGCTGACTGGATATAAGATCACTGGAACATTGTCGTTCTGATCCAGAATAAACACGTTCACTGTCACGTTACTGCTCAGAGACGGAGTTCCAGAGTCTGTAGCAACAACTTGGAACTGTCCAGTTTTCATCGTTTCAAAATCAAAACTTTTCAGCGCATGGATAGCTCCAGTTTCAGAATTGACATTCAAGAATGATGATAAATCGCCTTTTGTTCCATCATCCCGAATTATACGATATGAAATAACAGCATTGTCGTTTATGTCTTTGTCAACTGCGCTAACGGAAAACACTGATGCGCCGGGTGGATTATTTTCAAATAAGAAAAGCTCTGGAGGATTCTGAGGAAATTCTGGTTTGTTATCATTCACATCTGAAACCTCAATGCTTAAAGTCTTTACTGAGGACAGAGGAGGCTGCCCCATATCACTAACAGTTAATAAAATGTCATAATGAGCAACCAACTCCCGATCTAAAGCCTTTTGCGTCACAAGCGAATACATATTTTCCTGAAAAGAAGGTTTTAGTTCAAACGGAGTACCCTCATTAAGACTGCAGACTATTTTTCCATTAGCACCCGAGTCTTTATCTGATAAACTAATCAGTGAAATAACAGTTCCTCGTTTAGAATCCTCGGGTACTAGATTAGATAGAGATGTTACCTCTATTTCTGGTTTATTATCATTTACGTCAGTAACTTTTATTACTACTCTACAGTTTGTAGTCATAGGAGGCTCTGCGCTGTCTGACGCTGTGACGTCAGCTCTGTATACTTCTGTGTCTTCGTAATCAACATCACCTATGACACGAAGTTCACCTGTATTCTTGTCTATTTCAAATGTGTCATACACCTTTTTCTTTAAGTTGCTCACAAATGAATATATTATATCACCATTCTGTCCCAGATCTTTGTCTGTGGCATTTACTTGTAATATGAGACTACCAACGGGAAGATTTTCAGTAATTGTAACTGAGTAAACATCTTTACTAAACACAGGTCTGTTGTCATTAATATCAATTACATTTATGGTAATGTTCATAATGCCTGATTTCGGTGGATTTCCACCGTCTAGAGCGGTTAACACTAAGTGGTGCTCACTATGTCGTTCCCTGTCAAGGGCTCTCTGCAGTTTAAGAATAGGGATCTTGTTGTCCTCTCCGCCATCTCGGACTTCCAATTCAAAATGTTCGTTATGACTCAGTTTGTATGTACGAAGGGAATTTGCTCCAGAATCGGGGTCGCGAGCTGCAAGCAACTGAACATCAGCACCAATTAAAGTATTTTCTGCGATCTTTAAATCCTGTTCTTTCTCGGGGAAAACAGGTGCATGATCGTTGATATCTGTAATCTCAACGCCTACATAATGAATTTCGAGAGGATTTTCGATAGCAGTTTTCAGATTCACATAGCAGACATTACTGTCGATACAAAGCTCTTCTCTGTCGATTCTGTTTTGAACATACAACATGCCATTGTTCAGATTTACCTGGAAAGGAGCATCCATAGATCCAGAAACGATACGAAATCGCCTGTCCACTAATGTACTGACATCAAGACCCAAATCCTTAGCAATATTTCCTACAACGGCACCCTCTTTGACCTCCTCTGGAACGGAGTATCGAATCTGAGCTGAAACCTGCTGTTCGACGCAAAATAGAAAAAAGAGGCACATAACAATCCACCAACACTCCAGTTTGCGTCGTTGTCTTTCGTTCCCCATCGCGAATATTGGAATGATTTGTCCAACAGCTAAACAGCACATTGAATGGCGTGCATTTCATGTGTTGTACAGACCTGGAAATCGAACCCAAAATATGGCCCTGCTCTTTAACAACAGCGTATGTCCGTGATCCTTTCTTCTGAACAGGACGCTCACACAAGCCTCTCCAAGTGAGGAACAATGCCTTTCACGTCATCACAAGCAGATCGGTTCTCTCGCAACATTAATGCAGCACTGACACCGAGCGGACTTAAGTGTATAGCACATTCTTAAAGAGATACTCCGAGCACTATCGGAGAAAAAACTCAGAAAAAAAAAGAAAAAAAAATTATAACAACCTGGAATTAAAAGAAAACAATATCAAAATATATTATTATCACATCTTACCTCTCCAGAACCTCTCCTTCTGCGATCTGGGATCACTAGAGTATTTCCATTGCTGCCTGGGACTATAGTAGAGCCGATACTCATTCTGGGTCCAACTAACATGTACCGTTTGTCTCCAGATCTGTACTGGATGCTGTGACACAGAGTCCCGTCGTAATTTGTATCCTGTAAATACTTTGATGAATAGTCTGTCGATTTAGAGCACTGCATTACAGTCAACACGATGATGCTGATGACAAAAAGCACCGAAACCGAGCCCAGAGTAATGATCAAATAAAATGTCACATTGTTTTCCTCCTCGTCTTTCACTGTATTTTTTACATCAGAAGCTGCAAAAGCCTCTTTGGGCTCCACAACTTTGACAATCACAGTCGCTGTTGCTGAGAGAGAAACGTTTCCATTGTCTTTGACCAGTATGATCAGTTTATGCTGGGCCTCGTCTGTTTCTGTGAATGAGCGAAGGGTCCTTATCTGTCCTGTGTAGCGGTCCAAACCAAAGAGACTGTGGTCACTAACTTCCTGCAGTGAAAATAATAACCAGCCGTTGTATCCTATATCTGCGTCATAGGCTCTGACTTTAGTCACCAAATGACCTGCGTTCACATTACGGGGAATCTCTTCCACACCCTCAGCAGAACCGTTAGCGTTGATTGGATATAAGATCACTGGAACATTGTCGTTCTGATCCAGAATAAACACGTTCACTGTCACGTTACTGCTCAGAGACGGAGTTCCAGAGTCTGTAGCGAGAACATGGAACTGGAACGTTTTAGCAGTTTCAAAGTCAAAGCTCCTTAAAGAATAAACCATACCTGTCTCGGAATTTAAATTTAAGAAAGATGACAAATCATTATGAGTTCCGTCACCTCTAATTATGTGATAAGATATCACAGCATTTTCAACTGTGTCTCTATCAGAGGCGCTTACTGAAATTATTGAGGAACCGGCTGCATTGTTTTCCATTAAGTAGAGATCTAAAGGATTTATTAAAAAAACCGGCGCATTATCATTCACATCAGAAATCTGAACGTTTACAGTGGTCGATGCAGTTAAAGACGGCTGTCCTAAATCAGAGGCAGTTATTGTAATGTCATAATGTGAACTCATCTCTCTGTCTAAACGATCTTTTGTCACTAAAGAGTACATATTGTCTTTGAAAGAAGGCTTTAGTTCAAAGGGAATGTTTTTGTTTAACTGACAAATTACTTTACCATTGATCCCTGCATCTTTATCAGTCACACTGATGAGAGAAATTACCGTTCCAGGCTTAGAATCTTCAGGGATGTTCTTTGAATGTGATGTAATCTCAATTTCAGGCCGGTTGTCATTCAAATCAGTAATCTTAATAACAATTCTAGACTTTGTAGACATTGGTGGATGCCCTTTATCTGAGGCTTGAATATCGAGTTTATACACTTCTGTATCTTCAAAATCCACTTCCTCCTTTACACGTATTTCACCTGTGACCTGATCGAGCTCAAAAACGTCATGCCCTTTGCTATTTAACGTTGCAAAACTGTATTCAATATCACTGTTTGTGCCCTCATCCATATCAGTTGCATTTACTCGAACAACCACAGTGCCAATAACAGAGTTTTCCGACAGTGTCACAGAATATGTCTCTCGACCAAATACAGGGCGATTATCATTTATATCTAGAATGGTAATTGTAATGTTAAGAGCACCAGATCTCGGAGGATTCCCTCCGTCAACAGCTGTTAAAATAAGATTGTATGTATTTGTAATCTCCCTATCAACAGCCTTCTTAAGGACTAAAAATGGCATTTTATCCTCATCACTCTCTCTAACTCGATTTTCAAAATGATCATTAGGACTTAATTTATAGGACCGGATTGAATTCGTTCCAGAATCTGGATCTTTGGCAGCCTGTAACTGATAATCAGCGCCAGGGAGCGTATTTTCATAAATTCGCAAGCGCTGCTCTTTTTCAGGAAAACTAGGGGAATGGTCATTTATATCTGATATTTCTACTTCTACATAATGCATTTCCAAAGGGTTTTCAATAACGGTTTTTAAATTTACCATGCAAACACCGCTGCCAGCACATAAAGACTCTCTGTCGATTTTCTTATGAACGTACAAAACGCCATTTTCCTGATTTATCTGAAAAAGCTCCTCCTTAGACCCAGAAACGATTCGAAATTGCCTGACCACCAAACTACTTACTTCAAGACCCAAATCCTTTGCAATATTTCCGACATCGGTCCCTTCTTTCACTTCTTCTGGAATCGAGTATCTTATCTGAGCTGAAACTTGCTGTCCGATGCCAAGAAGAAAATAAATACACAAAGAAATCCAGCAGTACTCCCATCTGCGCCTTTGTCCTCCAGCTTCCATCACGCACGATTAACAAACGGTTTCTCTAGGATCAACCTCTTATACCCTTGATTATTTGAGGTCGTAGTTGGATGTTTATGGCAAGTACATGATGAGAAAATAAGAAAACATATAGTTGTTTTTTAAGCACTGTCAGTACGTTCAAGCATCCAAAGCCATTGTGTGTGGAAAAAAAAACAATACAGCCCTAAGTCATCATCAGGGGCAGGACTCAATATTCTAAATAAATCATGGAGCAACACCGACACCAAGTGGTTTCAAAACACTTTAAAATATTTTGAAATAAACCACTCTCAGTAAAAAAAAAGTCATAAATTTAACATAAAAGAATATTTAAGTGTACACAAAAAATGTCAAATTAAGCTACTTAACGAAACTTTGCGCTATGAAATCATAAGTAAAACAAACTTTTTAAGTATAAAAATTATTAGAATTAATCTGCTATTCTTACCTCTCCAGAATCTCTCCTCCTGCGATCTGGGATCACTAGAGTATTTCCATTACTGCCTGGGACTATAGTAGAACCGATACTCATTCTGGGTCCAACTAACATGTATCGTTTGTCTCCAGATCTGTACTGGATGCTGTGACACAGAGTCCCGTCGTAATTTGTATCCTGTAAATACTTGGACGAATAGTCTGTCGATTTAGAGCACTGCATTACAATCAACACGATGATGCTGATGACAAAAAGCACCGAAACCGAGCCCAAAGTGATCATCAAATAAAACGTCACGTTGTTTTCCTCTTCATTTTTTATTGCATGTTTAACATCAGAAGCTGCAAAAGCCTCTTTGGGCTCCACAACTTTGACTATCACAGTCGCTGTTGCTGAGAGAGAAACGTTCCCGTTGTCTTTGACCAGTATGATCAGTTTATGCTGGGCCTCGTCTGTTTCTGTGAATGAGCGAAGGGTCCTTATCTGTCCTGTGTAGCGGTCCAAACCAAAGAGACTGTGGTCACTAACTTCCTGCAGTGAAAATAATAACCAGCCGTTGTATCCTATATCTGCGTCATAGGCTCTGACTTTAGTCACCAAATGACCTGCGTTCACATTACGGGGAATCTCTTGCACACCCTCAGCAGAACCGTTAGCGCTGACTGGATATAAGATCACTGGAACATTGTCGTTCTGATCCAGAATAAACACGTTCACTGTCACGTTACTGCTCAGAGACGGAGTTCCAGAGTCTGTAGCGAGAACATGGAACTGGAACGTTTTGACTGTTTCAAAGTTAAAACTTTTGAGAGCACTAATTACGCCTGTTTCAGAATGGATGTTAAGGAACGAAGTCATGTCGCTTTGTGTTTGATCGCCTCTTATAATATGATACGTAATATGAGCATTTTCATTTTTGTCTTCATCAGTGGCGCTCACAGAAAATATGGACTGTCCGGGTGGATTATTTTCAAAAAGGTAAATCTCAAAGGGGCTGTGGGGGAATCGCGGTGTATTATCGTTGACATCGGACACCTCTATGCTCAGAGATTTTGAAGCTGAAAGAGCTGGGTTTCCTAAATCAGTAGCTGTTACTGTAATGTCATAATGGGAAGCAACTTCTCTGTCCAAATTATCTTTGGTTACTAGAGAATACATGTTCTGCTGAATATATGGTTTCAACTCAAAAGGTACACTCTCTGACAAGCTGCATACAACTTTACCATTAATTCCTGAATCTTTGTCCGTTATGATAATAAGAGAAATGACTGTCCCGGGCTTTGAGTCCTCCGAAACAGTATTAGAAAGTGACGTGACCTCAATCTCTGGTTTATTATCATTGACATCAATAATTTTAATGATAACTCTGCAGTCGGTGTTTGATGGAGGGCGCCCTTTATCAGAAGCCATGATGCTCAGACTAAAAATGTCATTCTCCTCAAAATCTATTTTGCCTTTGACACGGATTTCACCTGTCACCTTGTTTAGTTCAAATACATCATGCACTTTTCGCTGCACATTCCTACCGTAAGCATATTCAACTTCTCCATTAAGGCCCTCATCTGGGTCAGTTGCATTAACAAATGTTACAGTAAAACCGGGAGAGGCGTTTTCTTTTAATGCAATAGTGTATGTGTCTCTGTTGCATACTGGACGGTTGTCGTTAACATCGAGGACCGTGACAGTTATATTTAAAGTGCCTGATTTTGGTGGATTTCCACCATCGATGGCAGTCAAGGTTAAGACGTGCTTGTCCCGTATCTCCCTATCTAACGGTTTCTTTAAAAGAAGAAAAGGATTTTTATCCACGTATTCACTGTCTCCTATCTCTATATCAAAATGATCATTTTGACTGAGTCGATAGGAACGAATGGAATGTATTCCAACGTCTGAATCTCGTGCGGTTGGTAGACCAAAACGAGTTCCCTTTAAAGTGTTTTCCGCTACTTCAATCTGCAAGTCTTTTTCTGGGAATGAAGGGAAATGATCATTAACATCTGTTATTTCAACCTCAACATAGTGAACTTCGAGTGGATTTTCAACTGCAATCTTTAAGTTTTGCAAACATGCGCCATTGCCATCACAAATCTCCTCTCGGTCGATTTTCTTATGAACATATAAGATGCCATTGTTTTGATTTACCTGGAAAAAACCGTCCTTAGATCCAGAAACAATACGGAATCGTCTGTGCTCTAACGAACTCACATCAAGACCGAGATCCTTAGCAATACTTCCCACTTGTGATCCCTCTTTCACCTCCTCCGGAATAGAATATCTGAGCTGTGCAGAAACAGGCTGATCACAATGCATCAGCAGACACAAAGCAATCCACCAGTATGCCCATCGGCACCTTTGTCTATCATTATCCATCGCGAGGAAGTATAACAAACGTGTTATTCTCTCAACAAGATAATCCGTGTAATAACAGAGATCGGGAAACGAAAATTATGTCCTACGTCGCATCGTCAGTCTACCGCAAGCACTGTAATTTTATTCGACTCACAGTGGCTCCTAAAATGTACTGAACAATGTAGCATTGCGCATGTCACCATTTAGGGCAGGGTATAATCTCTCCATCGTATCACAGTGTAATACTGACACCGAGCGGTCTACTGTTCATTTCAAACAACCAATCTCTAAAATATTATGAATGATTCTAAATGAATTAGTAACTCTGTGTCGTGCAAAGTAAAGTGTTACATCCTCTGTCGAACCCATTACAAAAATGAAAATACCATTCAAAATTTAATCCACTGAATTAAAATATAGCAATTTAAACGGATCATGGACATAAATACATTCAATTTACACAGAAAAGACAAAATGAATGCACATAAAATAAAATAAATAAACAGTAGGAAATACATATCTAAAAAAATAGCAATTATGGGACTTCAGTTTACATACTTTCAGTAACTTTCAAACCACTGAGGTTTTTTTTTTTTTTTTTTTTTTTTTTTTAATAAAAAAAATGGAAAAAGGAATTTCAGAACCAGCGCAATGAACAGCTCCCTACAATCCGCGGTTTCTTACAATACGATCAGTCTATAAAAGCTGTCAACTACTGAAAATGATTGTGTGCTGTATAATCATACAGTAACTACTTTAAGGCATAACATATTGCATGAACAACTGTTAGGTTTAACAACAACAAAACAAAACGGTAGCTGTAGCCTAATTAGAATGAATCTGTTAGTCTTACCTCTCCAGAATCTCTCCTCCTGCGATCTGAGATCACTAGAGTATTTCCATTACTGCCTGGGACTATAGTAGAGCCGATACTCATTCTGGGTCCAACTAACATGTACCGTTTATCTCCAGATCTGTACTGGATGCTGTGACACAGAGTCCCGTCGTAATTTGTATCCTGTAAATACTTGGACGAATAGTCTGTCGATTTAGAGCACTGCATTACAGTCAACACGATGATGCTGATGACAAAAAGCACCGAAACCGAGCCCAAAGTGATGATCAAATAAAATGTCACATTGTTTTCCTCCTCATCTTTTACTGCGTTTTTAACATCAGAAGCAGCAAAAGCCTCTTTGGCCTCCACAACTTTGACAATCACAGTCGCTGTTGCTGAGAGTGAAACGTTTCCATTGTCTTTGACCAGTATGATCAGTTTATGCTGGGCCTCGTCTGTTTCTGTGAATGAGCGAAGGGTCCTTATCTGTCCTGTGTAGCGGTCCAAACCAAAGAGACTGTGGTCACTAACTTCCTGCAGTGAAAATAATAACCAGCCGTTGTATCCTATATCTGCGTCATAGGCTCTGACTTTAGTCACCAAATGACCTGCGTTCACATTACGGGGAATCTCTTCCACACCCTCAGCAGAACCGTTAGCGCTGACTGGATATAAGATCACTGGAACATTGTCGTTCTGATCCAGAATAAACACGTTCACTGTCACGTTACTGCTCAGAGACGGAGTTCCAGAGTCTGTAGCGAGAACATGGAACTGGAACGTTTTAGCAGTTTCAAAGTCAAAGCTCCTTAAAGAATAAACAATACCTGTCTCGGAATTTATATTTAAGAAAGATGACAAATCATTCTGTTTTCCATCTCTAATTATGTGATAGGATATCACGGCATTTTCATCTGTGTCACGATCAAAGGCTCTTACCGAAATTATGACCGAACCGGCTGCATTATTTTCCATTAAATATAGATTTAGAGGATTTATTAAAAATCCCGGCGCATTATCATTCACATCAGAAATCTGAACGTTTATAGTGGTCGATGCAGTTAAAGACGGCTGTCCTAAATCAGAGGCAGTTATTGTAATGTCATAATGTGAACTCGTCTCTCTGTCTAAACGATCTTTTGTCACTAAAGAGTACATATTGTCTTTGAAAGAAGGTTTTAGTTCAAAGGGAATGTTTTTGTTTAACTGACACATGACTTTACCATTGATCCCTGCATCTTTATCAGTCACACTGATCAGAGAAATTACCGTTCCAGGCTTAGAATCTTCAGGGATGTTCTTTGAAAGTGATGTAATCTCAATTTCAGGCCGGTTGTCATTTACATCAATAATCTTAATTACAACTCTACAGTTTGCAGACAGTGGTGGATGTCCTTTATCTGATGCCTGAATATCGAGTTTATACACTTCTGATTCTTCAAAGTCAACTCTCCCCTTTATACGTATTTCACCTGTGACCTGATCGAGCTCAAAAACCTCATGCACTTTGCCGTTTAACGTTGCAAAACTGTATTCGATTTCACTATTAGGACCGTCATCTATATCAGTTGCATTTACTCGAACAACCACAGTGCCAACAGCAGAGTTTTCATGTAATATCACAGAATACGTCTCTCGACTAAATACAGGGCGATTATCATTTATATCTAGAATGGTAATTGTAATGTTAAGAGCACCAGATCTCGGAGGATTCCCTCCGTCAACAGCTGTTAAAATAAGCTTGTATGTATTTGTAATCTCCCTATCAACAGCATTCTTAAGGACTAAAAAAGGCTTTTTATCTTCATCATTTTCTCTAACTCGAATTTCAAAATGATCATTAGGACTTAATTTATAGGACCGGATTGAATTCGTTCCAGAATCTGGATCTTTGGCAGCCTGTAACTGATAATCAGCGCCAGGGAGCGTATACTCGGAAATTCTAAGTTGAAATTCATTCTCAGCAAAACTAGGAGAATGGTCATTTATGTCTGTTATTTCTACTTCTATATAATGGATCTCGAGAGGATTTTCAATAACGGTTTTTAAATTTACCATGCAAACACCGCTGCCAGCACATAAAGACTCCCTGTCGATTTTCTTATGAACGTACAAAACGCCATTTTCCTGATTTATTTGAAAAAGCTCCTCTTTAGATCCAGAAACGATTCGAAACTGCCTGACCACCAAACTACTTACTTCAAGACCTAAATCCTTAGCAATATTTCCCACAGCGGTTCCTTCTTTCACTTCTTCTGGAATCGAGTATCTTATCTGAGCTGAAACTTGCTGTCCGATGCCAAGAAGAAAATAAATACACAAAGAAATCCAGCAGTACTCCCATCTGCGCCTTTGTCCTCCAGCTTCCATCACGCACGATTAACAAACGGTTTCTAGGATCAAATGTATATATCCTCCAGTATTAGAGGCCGCAGAAGGATATATTTTGCAAGTACATTGTAAGAATATAACCAGGCCTTAATATTAAATCGTTTTTAGGTACCGTCAGTGCAGCATATAGCCCATGCAATCAGAGCCTTTCCAGTGTATGTGAAAAAAAGGAATACAGCCCTATTCGTGTCATCATCAGGGGCAGGACTCAATGTTCTGCAAAAATGCTGGAGCAACACCGACACCAAGTGGTTTCAAAACATTAAAAACTATTAAAAAACACTATAGTCAGTCGTAAAAAAAAAAAAAAAACGTTAACGTAAACAAAATAATTATATTTAATTTACATCCATCCAGTATTTTTGACGCTTTCAGAACAGAATATTTTTCACATCATTAAAATAAATAATAATAATAATAAATAAATACTAACAAAATTATAACACAGCGGACAGTAATTATTACAACACAGGGGACAGCGCCCTGCAAGCTAAGATTACTTACAATATAATCAAAAATGTGCCCTGCAAGCTAAGGTTACTTACAATATGAAAAGATAATCAAAAATGTGTGAAAAAGAAAAGAAAACAAGACAACTATGATATTTAATGAGACTTTGCACTATGAAATCATAATGAAAAATAATACCATTTTGCAATCATATCGTAAAAAAGCAATCCAACACGTTGATTTCAATTAGAATTAATCTGCTATTCTTACCTCTCCAGAACCTCTCCTCCTGCGATCTGGGATCACTAGAGTATTTCCATTACTGCCTGGGACTATAGTAGAGCCGATACTCATTCTGGGTCCAACTAACATGTACCGTTTGTCTCCAGATCTGTACTGGATGCTGTGACACAGAGTCCCGTCGTAATTTGTATCCTGTAAATACTTGGACGAATAGTCTGTCGATTTAGAGCACTGCATTACAACCAACACGATGATGCTGATGACAAAAAGCACTGAAACCAAGCCTAAAGTGATGATCAAATAAAATGTCACATTGTTTTCCTCCTCATCTTTTACTGTGTTTTTCACATTAGAAGCTGCAAAAGCCTCTTTGGGCTCCACAACTTTGACAATCACAGTCGCTGTTGCTGAGAGAGAAACGTTGCCATTGTCTTTGACCAGTATGATCAGTTTATGCTGGGCCTCGTCTGTTTCTGTGAATGAGCGAAGGGTCCTTATCTGTCCTGTGTAGCGGTCCAAACCAAAGAGACTGTGGTCACTAACTTCCTGCAGTGAAAATAATAACCAGCCGTTGTATCCTATATCTGCGTCATAGGCTTTGACTTTATTCACCAAATGACCTGCGTTCACATTACGGGGAATCTCTTCCACACCCTCAACAGAACCGTTAGCGCTGACTGGATATAAGATCACTGGAACATTGTCGTTCTGATCCAGAATAAACACGTTCACTGTCACGTTACTGCTAAGTGGTGGAGATCCTGAATCCTTTGCAAGAACTTGGAACTTAAACTTTTTAATTCCTTCAAAGTCAAAGCTGTTTAAGGCGTAAATAACTCCCGTTTCAGAGTTAATGCTCAAGAAAGTCGTTATATCATTTTGTGCAGCATCCCCTCTAATAATATAGTAAGTAATAATTGCATTTTCATTTACATCTTTATCAAATGCGCTCACCGACATTATGTTGGCACCAGCTGCGTTATTTTCTACTAAATATAATTCAAGCGGATCCTTAGAAAATTCAGGACGGTTATCGTTGACATCTGATACCTGAACGCTCAGAGACTTAAAGGATGATAAAGGAGGCTGTCCTAAATCAGTGACTGTTATTGTTATGTCATAATGGGACACGAGTTCTCGATCTAATTTTCCCTTCGTTACAAGGGAATAAATATTCTCTTGAACTGATGGTTTCAGCTCAAAAGGAACATTATCAGAAACACTTGGTACTATCTTCCCACTTATACCAGAGTCTTTGTCACTGATGCTAATTAATGAAATTACAGTGCCAGGTTTAGAATCCTCGGAAACAACACTGGAAAGAGAAGTTACTTCTATTTCAGGGGCGTTGTCATTTATGTCTATTATTTTAATAGTAACGACAGATTCAACGATCCACGGAGGCTGTCCTTTATCAGCTGCCTGTACGTCTAATTTGTACACCTCCGTTTCCTCAAAGTCCAGTTCACCTTTAATATGAATTTCTCCTGTGACACTATCCAGTTTAAAGAGATCGTAAACTTTGCGCTTCAAGTTTCTTCCAAAAGCATATACTACAACACCATTTGAACCCTCGTCCAAATCAGTTGCATTAAGTTTTACCAACACAGTTCCGAGTGAAGCATTTTCTCTTACTGCTACAGAATAGGAGTCTTGACTAAACACGGGACGGTTATCATTAACATCAAGAACAGTAACAATGATGTTAAGATTTCCTGAGCGTGCTGGATTTCCACCATCGATTGCAGTTAATATTAATTTATGTTCTGCGGCGTTTTCACGGTCAAGAGCTTTCTTTAAAACTAAAAGCGGTAATTTTTCCTCATCTCTATCCTTTGTCTCAACTTCGAAATGCTCATTTTGACTCAGTTTATACGACCTAACATTATTCACGATCGTATCAGCATCTCGTGCTGCCTGTATTTGGAATCGCGTCCCTGTGGGTGTGTGTTCTGCGATTTCAAAATGCTGCTCCTCTTCTGTAAATGTAGGTGAATTATCATTAATATCAGTTACCTCCACTCCAACATAGTGTATTTCTAAAGGATCTTCGACTACCATTTTCAGATTAACCAAGCATGCGCCATTTCCATCACACATTTCTTCTCTATCAATTGTCTTGTGGACATATAAGACTCCATTGTTTTGATTTACCTCAAAAAGAGCGTCCTTTGATCCAGAGACGATACGGAATCTTCTTTTTACTAAAGTGCTGATATCAAAGCCAAGATCCTTAGCAATATGTCCTACAACGGATCCTTCTTTCAATTCTTCTGGAATAGAATATCTTATCTGCGCTGAAACTTGCTGTCCAAAACACAGAAGCAAAGAGAAACACAAAGCAATCGACCAACACTCCCATTTTCGCCTTTGTCCTCCGGCTTCCATGATGGAACGGTTACTGAGACTGCCAGAAATATATTCTCGGCGATTACAAACAACAGTATAACGTACAATTTATCTGCATAATGCAATACAGTATCACTGAAACATGCAGAGAACAGATTTACAAATACTCAAATGCCTTTTCGGATCGTACCATCCAGGATAAAGAAGAGGACACGCGCCTGTGCGTCATTATCCTAGGCTGGACTTAAAACTAGAAAACAAAAATTAGAGCAACACTGACACCGAGTGGAACATTGGACCTTTAAAGTAACCTTCAGCGTTAGCGTTTACAGTATATTTCAATTTGCAGGACCTTAAACATTCCCTAAAATATGTTTTATGGTTGGAATTGAAAAAAAAGGAAGAAAAAAAAAAACATTTTTATTAAAAATATATACATTTGCACACTTCATGTTGCTTTAAAAAAAACGAAGCAAAAGACAGCTCTAGTCTCAAACAACAACAACATGATAATAATAATAATAATAATAATAATAATAATAATAATAATAATAAACTATGCACAATTCAACACAACAATTTTGGACACCAGGGCTTGTTTAAAATAATATAAAATAGTTTATTCTTTAAAATAAAAGATTAAAATGTAGGCCACCTAAGACTAAGCAACATCTTAAAGTCCATTTTGGGAAAAGTTGTGCAAACTGTAATAAATAACTGACATTATATAAATACCAATATAAATACCGAATTAAATCTTTACAAACACCTAAGTAAAATTACAATAATTAATTTCAATTATTCTTACCTCTCCAGAATCTCTCCTCCTGCGATCTGGGATCACTAGAGTATTTCCATTGCTGCCTGGGACTATAGTAGAGCCGATACTCATTCTGGGTCCAACTAACATGTACCGTTTGTCTCCAGATCTGTACTGGATGCTGTGACACAGAGTCCCGTCGTATTTTGTATCCTGTAAATACTTGGACGAATAGTCTGTCGATTTAGAGCACTGCATTGCAATCAACACGATGATGCTGATGACAAAAAGCACTGAAACCGAGCCCAAAGTGATCATCAAATAAAACGTCACGTTGTTTTCCTCCTCGTCTTTTACTGTGTTTTTCACATCAGAAGCTGCAAAAGCCTCTTTGGGCTCCACAACTTTGATAATCACAGTCGCTGTTGCTGAGAGAGAAACGTTCCCATTGTCTTTGACCAGTATGATCAGTTTATGCTGGGCCTCGTCTGTTTCTGTGAATGAGCGAAGGGTCCTTATCTGTCCTGTGTAGCGGTCCAAGCCAAAGAGACTGTGGTCACTAACTTCCTGCAGTGAAAATAATAACCAGCCGTTGTATCCTATATCTGCGTCATAGGCTCTGACTTTAGTCACCAAATGACCTGCGTTCACATTACGAGGAATCTCTTCCACACCCTCAGCAGAACCGTTAGTGCTGACTGGATATAAGATCACTGGAACATTGTCGTTCTGATCCAGAATAAACACGTTCACTGTCACGTTACTGCTCAGAGACGGAGTTCCAGAGTCTGTAGCAAGTACGTGGAAGGGAAACATTTTGACTGTTTCAAAGTCAAAACTTTTGAGAGCACTTGTTACACCTGTTTCAGAATTAATATTTAGAAAAGATGTCATGTCACTTTGTGTCCCATTCCCTGTAATAATCTGATACGAAATCACAGAGTTTTCATTTAGGTCTTTGTCAAAAGCACTCATCGTGAGAATGGGCGCGCCTGCAGCGTTGTTTTCAATCATATATAATTCGATGAGATTTAGGCTGAATTCAGGCGGGTTATCATTAACATCTGACACCTGTACGCTCAGAGTTTTATATGAGGACAGTGGAGGCTGACCCAAGTCTCTCGCTGTTATTGTAATGTCATAATGTGATACAGTTTCACGGTCCAAGTTCCCTTTAGTCACTAACGAGTACATGTTTTCCTGAACCGATTGTTTTAATTCAAATGGAACATTTTCTGAGAGAGAACACACAACTTTCCCATTAACACCAGTGTCTCTGTCAGTAACACTAATGAGTGAGATTACAGTGCCAGGCTTGGAGTCTTCAGGCACGACGTTTGATAGTGACGTCACATCAATGATCGGCTTATTATCATTTAAATCAATTATCTTTATAATTACTCTACAATCAGTGTTCAAAGGCGGCTGTCCATTGTCAATTGCCTGTATGTCCAGCTTATAAACACTGTTCTTTTCAAAGTCTACCTCTCCTATAACACGGATTTCCCCAGTTAATCTATTCAGGCCAAATATATGAAATATGTTTTCGTTGTTGTCCCCTCCAAAAGTGTAAGACACTTCACCATTTGGACCGTAATCATAATCACTTGCCTTAACTTTTATAACCAATGTTCCAATTTCCACATTTTCGTGCAGAGTTGAAGAATAAACATCCTGACTAAACAAAGGACGGTTGTCATTTACGTCAAGAACAAATACTGTTATGTTTAATGTTCCTGATCTCTGCGGATTGCCTCCATCTATTGCTGTTAATATTAAATTGTGTTCAGCTCTGTGCTCACGGTCAAGGGGCTTTTGTAAAACCAGAAAAGGCAGTTTATCTTCTGCCCTGTCCCTTATTTCTAAAGCAAAATGCTCGTTTTGACTCAATTTATACAAGCGCACAGAATTGGATCCAATATCAGGGTCACGCGCGACTTGCAGCTGAAAACGCGTTCCTTGCGGAGTGTTTTCTGATATTTCTAATCGCTTTTCTTTTTCTGTAAATGTAGGGGAGTGGTCATTTACATCAGTTATCTCAACGACAATATAATGAAGCTCAAGTGGATCTTCCACTACTATTTTTAGGTTAATCAAGCATGCTCCAATACTATCACATAGCGCCTCTCTGTCGATTTTTCTTTGGACATATAAAACGCCATTGTGTTGATTTACCGTGAAAAGCGCTTCATCTGATCCGGACACAATTCGGAACCGTCTATCCATCAAAGTATTGACATCAAGTCCTAAATCCTTAGCGATATTTCCTACAACAGATCCCTCTTTTACCTCTTCTGGAACAGAGTATCTTATCTGAGCTGAAAGCTGCTGCCCAAAGCACAGAAGAAAACAAAGAACCGTTCTCCAGTGCTCCCCTTTGCGCCCCTGTCCTCCAGCTTCCATTGCGAACGACAGAGAAATCCAGAAGTAAATGCCGCTACCTGGTCAGATTATACATATATATTCATCTTAAACGAACAAATAAAGGTGACGCGCGAAACTGTTACAAATATCCGACGTTACGCAGTTCTGTCTTTGGCCATCTTCAAACAAAAATAATCCTCTCTTTGCGTTGAACAAAATGTCTATTGCAAACTAGATATGGGGGCAGGGTGAATAGATGCTTTCCCTTTACAACAATGACACCATGAGGTTTGTTAAGTACGTCACATAAGCAAAACCGCTCTGGCTGAAATAACAAATAAACACTTATTGTCTTACTCTTTTTTTTTCTTTTTTTCCGAAAAAAGTCGGAACCTCTCAATTGAATATTCCCGGAATATATGGAAGCAGGGAAAAAAATATATAATAACGGTATAATAATATATTGAAATAAAAAAATAAAAATAAAAATAACTGTAAGGCTAAGTTAATGATAAAAAAAAATCTTAAAGCTCAATTTCAAAATAGTCGGTTTTGCTCAATTTATAAATCAAAGAATTCATGCTGTAGGGCTAATCAGGATCCTCTCTTTCTTGCTTAATGTCTTAACATGGAAAATATTCTGCTATTTCTAGCAGCATATATTAATCAGAAAAAAAAATGTTATATGAATTTTCAACAACAGTCTCAGACATATCAAATAAGCAACAATTCCTTTACACAACGCATACATCTATTAAAATGACTGGGGGAAAATTGAGAACTTAATTTGCTGGAATATCAAGGAACTAATCTCTTATTTGTGTTTATATAAGGCAAAAGAGCAATAAGCAAGCTCCACAAGCAAAATGGCACAGTAAGTGCTTTTGACTCTCAAATCTATCTTGACATCAGCCCAATATTCTATAAACAATGAAAACAGCCATGCCAAAAAAGTATGAAATGACAAGTGTAAGGGAGAAGGAAAACGTCAAAAACGTCATATGTAAATGACAAAGAAAAGTGCATAAGGAATAAAACAGTTAGTCTTACCTCTCCAGAATCTTAATCATTACTACTTTAAGGCATAACATATTGCATGAATAACTATTAGGTTTAACAATATCGAAACAAACCGGTAGCTGTAGCCTAATTAGAATGAATCTGTTAGTCTTACCTCTGCAGAATCTCTCCTCCTGTGATCTGGGATCACTAGAGTATTTCCATTACTGCCTGGGACTATAGTAGAGCCGATACTCATTCTGGGTCCAACTAACATGTACCGTTTGTCTCCAGATCTGTACTGGATGCTGTGACACAGAGTCCCGTCGTAATTTGTATCCTGTAAATACTTTGATGAATAGTCTGTCGATTTAGAGCACTGCATTACAGTCAACACGATGATGCTGATGACAAAAAGCACTGAAACCGAGCCCAAAGTGATGATTAAATAAAATGTCACGTTGTTTTCCTCCTCATCTTTTACCGTGTTTTTCACATCAGAAGCTGCAAAAGCCTCTTTGGGCTCCACAACTTTGACAATCACAGTCGCTGTTGCTGAGAGAGAAACGTTCCCATTGTCTTTGACCAGTATGATCAGTTTATGCTGGGCCTCGTCTGTTTCTGTGAATGAGCGAAGGGTCCGTATCTGTCCTGTGTAGCGGTCCAAACCAAAGAGACTGTGGTCACTAACTTCCTGCAGTGAAAATAATAACCAGCCGTTGTATCCTATATCTGCGTCATAGGCTCTGACTTTAGTCACCAAATGACCTGCGTTCACATTACGGGGAATCTCTTCCACACCCTCAGCAGAACCGTTAGCGCTGACTGGATATAAGATCACTGGAACATTGTCGTTCTGATCCAGAATAAACACGTTCACTGTCACGTTACTGCTAAGTGACGGAGATCCAGAGTCTGTAGCGAGAACATGGAACTGGAACGTTTTTACAGTTTCAAAGTCGAAGCTTTTCAGCGCGTGTATATGTCCGTTGTCTGGATTTACATTGAGGAAAGAAGACATATGACTTTTTGCTCCATCTTCCTTAATTATTTGATAGGTTATAGCAGCATTTTCATTCATGTCTTTATCGAATGCGCTAACAGAGTATATGGAGGCTCCCGGTGGGTTATTTTCCATCAAATAAAGCTCTAACGGATTGTGAGAAAACGCTGGAGCGTTATCGTTCACGTCTGATATCTGCACTTCCAGTGTTTTGACTGAGGAAAGAGAAGGCTGACCAAGATCTGTGGCTGTTATTGTGACAGCATACTGAGACACAAGTTCTCTATCTAATTTTGTTTTCGTCACAAGAGAGTACATATTTTCTTTAAATGACGGCTTCAGTTCAAAAGGCACATTGTCAGATATTCTACAAACAACTTTGCCATTGACGCCCGAATCTTTATCAGAAATACTAACAAGTGAAATGACCGTTCCTGGTTTTGAATCTTCGGGAACTACATCAGACAGTGAGGTAACTTCTATCTCTGGTCCATTATCATTTTCGTCAATAACTTTGATGATAATTCGACAGTTGCTTGTCTTCGGTGGTTGGCCTTTATCTGACGCCAGAACACCGACTCTGTAAACAGCATTTTTTTCAAAATCCAAATCGCCCTTCACCCTTATCTCACCAGTCTTGTCCAAATCAAAGGTGTCATGAACATGTTTTTCAATATTCTTCAAGAATGAATAAACAATTTCTCCATTCTGACCTTCATCTAAATCAGTGGCATTCAATTTAATGACAAGAGTACCAACAGGAGCGTTTTCTGGTAATGTGACGGAATAAAGCTCTTGACTGAATTTTGGCCTGTTATCATTATCATCCAGCACAGTGACATTAATAATGATACTCCCTGATCGTGGTGGATTTCCACCGTCAACAGCAGTCAGTATTAGACTGTGACTGACCTGATGCTCCCTGTCAAGCAATTTACGTAACTTCAAGACGGGGACCTTTTTCTCTCCCCCATTTTCGCGGAGCTCAAGTTCAAAATACTCGGTTTGGCTCAGTTTATAAAAACGAACAGAATTTATGCCTGAATCAGGGTCCTTTGCTTCCTGCAATTGAAAGTCCTCTCCCGGTAGTGTTGATTCTGCTATTTCTAACAGGACGTCTTTATAAGCAAAATTGGGTGCATGGTCATTTACATCGACAATTTCTACTTCTACATAATGAATTTCAAGAGGATTTTCAACAACAGTTTTCAGACTTATCAAACAAGCAACATTTTCATCGCACAGCGCCTCTCTGTCGATATGTCTTTCCACATACAAAATGCCATTGTTCTGATTTACCTGAAAAAGGCCGTCATTTGATCCAGAAACAATACGAAAACGTTTGTCCACCAAAGTACTGACATCAAGACCCAAATCCTTTGCAACATTTCCCACAACGTATCCTTCTTTTACTTCCTCTGGAACAGTGTATCTTATCTGCCCTGAAGCCCACTGTCCGTAGCACTGCAAGTACAAACACAGAGAGATCCACCAGTATTTCCATCTGCGCCTTTGTTCTCCAGCATCCATGCTAAAAGCCGTCGTCTGATGAGCAAGTGTAAACCGATTCTCCTCACAGTTACCGCATGAATTTATTCAAATGATTCGAGGGCGAACATAAGAACATATTTTGCTCAAATCACTGAACTAATCTCTTGTATATGCTCCCGACTGAAAAAGCACTGCGCTCTAGCCTGATTTAGCATGATGCAAACCTGATACCTGCCCCAAAAAACGTTTTCTTGTGTAATACTGACACCACGAGGTCCACTGCAACATGTCAATATTTTAAATATCATTCTTTGCACTTGAGATAAAGCATACCGAGAGCAAATATTCGACTCATATGGCAGATATGACTGTATTAAATAAACATAAATATATATAGCACATATGCGTGCTTGATGTTTAGCTACAAAATAACCATACACCGTGAAACCTTACAATCCAACATGTCATAGCAAATGTCAGTACCACTGACATAGACAGTTCCACGCGAGTTCTGGCAAGCAGCTCCTAATATTACTTATTACTTAAAATAAATTGTATTAAAGTCTCTGTGCTGCTATGAACTCATGAACTAATTAATTTGGTCACCTTTAATAGCAGGATTTTTTCATCAAATGTAAAATGGTGAGCAAAATAAAATAGTTCAAGAAATACGCGGTCCTGAGCCATAAATTACTCTATTTTTCTAGAACAAATTAGGCAGATGATTAGAATACCGTTTAATGTAATGCATTTTTTTCCCCATAAGAGCGTTTGTCACCAGAGCCTCACGCATGAATATCGCAAAGAGGCTGTAAATAAACAGGGCATAACTTACAAAGAATTATAGAAAAAAAAAGAAACACATACATTAGCTCTCCAGCACATTGTGTATCAGATTCAATCATCTTATGCAAAAAAAAAAAAAAAAAAAATCGCCAGCTCGTAAATATTTCCAATAGTTATCCTGGTTCCAATTAACATATAGGATCATGTTTGATGTGACACAGAGTTCGATACTGAATCCAACAAGATCATTATACTTTTCTTAATACAGCATTAATGATTAGAAGAAAAAAATCGTTTATTCGTCTACATAGATTCGTCCAGCAAAGAACAATACGTCACAAATCTACTTTAGAACCAGCCCAAACTACAACATATACAAAAGACAGTTTAGAATCACACAGTACAAAAATAATGAATAAACCATTATTACCTCTCCAGAATCTCTCCTCCTGCGATCTGGGATCACTAGAGTGTTTCCATTACTGCCTGGGACTATAGTAGAGCCGATACTCATTCTGGGTCCAACTAACATGTACCGTTTGTCTCCAGATCTGTACTGGATGCTGTGACACAGAGTCCCGTCGTAATTTGTATCCTGTAAATACTTGGACGAACAGTCTGTCGATTTAGAGCACTGCATTACAGTCAACACGATGATGCTGATGACAAAAAGCACCGAAACCGAGCCCAAAGTGATGATTAAATAAAACGTCACGTTGTTTTCCTCCTCGTCTTTTACTGTGTTTTTCACATCAGAAGCTGCAAAAGCCTCTTTGGGCTCCACAACTTTGACAATCACAGTCGCTGTTGCTGAGAGAGAAACGTTCCCATTGTCTTTGACCAGTATGATCAGTTTATGCTGGGCCTCGTCTGTTTCTGTGAATGAGCGAAGGGTCCTTATCTGTCCTGTGTAGCGGTCCAAACCAAAGAGACTGTGGTCACTCACTTCCTGCAGTGAAAATAATAACCAGCCGTTGTATCCTATATCTGCGTCATAGGCTCTGACTTTAGTCACCAAATGACCTGCGTTCACATTACGGGGAATCTCTTCCACACCCTCAGCAGAACCGTTAGCGCTGACTGGATATAAGATCACTGGAACATTGTCGTTCTGATCCAGAATAAACACGTTCACTGTCACATTACTGCTCAGAGACGGAGTTCCAGAGTCGGAAGCGAGCGCGTAAAATCGAAAGGTCTCAAAATCAAAACTTTTAAGTGCATAAATTGCGCCCGTCTCAGAATTAATATTTAGAAAAAAAGATGTCATGTCACTTTGCGTCCCATTTCCTTTAATAATCTGATATGAAATCACAGAGTTTTCATTTAGGTCTTTGTCAAAAGCACTCATCGTGAGAATGGGCGCGCCTGCAGCGTTGTTTTCAATCATATATAATTCGATGGGATTTAGGCTGAATTCAGGCGGGTTATCATTAACATCTGACACCTGTACGCTCAGAGTTTTATATGAGGACAGTGGAGGCTGACCCAAGTCTCTCGCTGTTATTGTAATGTCATAATGTGATACGGTTTCACGGTCCAAGTTTCCTTTAGTCACTAACGAGTACATGTTTTCCTGAACCGATTGTTTTAATTCAAATGGAACATTTTCTGAGAGAGAACACACAACTTTCCCATTAACACCAGAGTCTCTGTCAGTAACACTAATGAGTGAGATTACAGTGCCAGGCTTGGAGTCTTCAGGCACCATTTTCGACAGTGACGTCACTTCAATCTCTGGTTTATTATCGTTTGTGTCAAATGTTTTTACAACAACTCTGCAGTCTGTTGTCATTGGGGGCTGGCCTTTATCAGATGCTTGAACATCAAGTTTGTAAATAGATTTGTCCTCAAAATCTACATCGCCTTTCACACGAATGTCACCACTCAGTTCATCCAAACTAAATAATTCATAAACCTTTGGGTTTTGATCGCTGCCAAACGCATAGGTGACCTCTCCATTTGAACCATAATCTGCATCACTTGCTTGAACCTGAATTACTAGTGTTCCAATTTGTATATTTTCCTTTAAAGTTGTAGAATACATATCTTGGCTAAAAACAGGTCTATTGTCATTTATGTCCAGGACGTTAATTGTAATATTTAGTGTCCCTGATTTTTGAGGATTCCCTCCATCTACAGCCGTTAAAACTAAATTATATTCGTCCTTGATCTCGCGGTCAAGTGATTTTTGTAAAACTAAAAATGGCAGTTTGTCTTCTCCCTGATTTTTGACTTCTAGATCAAAGTGTTCATTCTGAGTTAATTTGTAAATACGAACAGAATTTACCCCTGCATCCGGGTCATGGGCGGCCTTAAGCTGAAAACGCGTCCCTTGAGCAGTCGATTCTGAAATCTCCAGTCGTTTCTCGTGTTCAGTAAAACTGGGCGAATTGTCATTTACATCGGTCACTTCCACTGCAATATAATGTATTTCAAGAGGACTTTCTACAACTGTCTTCAGATTTATCACACATGCGCTATAACTATCGCACAGCGCCTCTCGGTCGATTTTTTTTATGAACGTGCAAGACGCCGTTCTGATTTACCTGAAAAGAATCGTCACTGGACCCAGATACAATACGGAATCGCCTGTCCGACAAAGCACCGACATCTAGGCCCAAATCCTTCGCAATATTTCCAATATTTCTAACGTTTTAGTAGTTTCAAAATCAAAGCTCTTCAAAGAGTAAACGGCACCATTCGCCTCATTAATACTCAGGAAAGATGTCATTGTTTGGTCTGAATTCATTCGATCAATTGAATACAATACACGTGCGTTTTCACCCTCATCTACATCAACTGCACTTAATGAGAAGACAGCAATTCCTGGTTTGTTGTTTTCAACCACGTAGAATGTATATGGGTTTTGAGCAAATGTAGGGCTGTTGTCGTTAACATCAGTTACATCGACGTGAATGGATCTTGTTGATGTTAACGACGGAGTTCCTAAATCTTTAGCTGTTAAAGTGATATCATATGACGATTTTGATTCTTTGTCAATGTATTCTTTAGTTACCAAAAAAGAATGACAGCTGGAATCTTCTAGGAGTACTGCATTCGTGAGAACAAAAGGCAGAGCAAAACAGCAAAAGACGCCGGAGCCTGAAGACAAGACATGACAAGGTGAGTACACAGACCAGCTCGAGCTATTGGTACGAGTAACAACAGTCTGACAACGGACAGAGAAACACAGGGAATTATAAAGGGAAGAAATTAGAAGAACATGGAGATCAGGTGGCGAACAATTAAGGTTAACAATGGAGAAACAAGGAGGGTGGGGAAAAACTCAAATCAAACAGGCAGACGCGGTGAGGTGTCAAACCATCCAAAAAAACACATTCACAGCCCCAAAAGGCAGGTGATTAGCCCCGAGCCCCGACATTATATTCTTTTTAAATATATGATTATTTAAATAAGTATCATTTGTAGGCTACACCCATGATTATTTGTTTATTTATTTACTTATTATTGAACATGCAGGTATTTTCATTCTTAGAAGTGTGTTAAATGAAAATAAATAAATAATAATAAATAGAATGAAGAAAATATTACATCTATATTATAAAAAAGGTATACCTGAAAGAAAATTACGCATTTTTAGGCCCACAGTATTCAGTGGCTTACTGTAATAGGTGATTTCATATAATAATGTAAATTCATTACTTGTTTGAATTTCAGCATTACAAATTAATCATAAGCTACTAGTCATAAAATTAATTAGGGTCCTTGACAAATTAGAAATGAAAAGCATCGAAAATGGATAAAGGGGCCTCAATATTTTGCCCCTTACGAGACATAATGTCATAAAAGGGTGAAAAACATGATCTACATCAATTAATCCCATGTGTTAGCTCTTTATCTTTCCATTCTTCCTTTTGTGTGACTGACTGAAGTTAATAAACTGCTGCTGTCACCCCCCATGGCAAAAACAGAAACAGAAGAGGGGCAGTAGAGCTGTGGAAAGATTGCTCTCTCACCTCCACCTTTTGACAGATTTATTCTACTGTACAGTAGAGATGTCAGTTAAAGGGTTAAGTTATGTTTTAGGTGGGATATTATGAAAGGAAAAAGCACTAAACAAGACCAATAACCTTGATTTATTAACCTTTTAACACAGTATATACCATTTCCCCATGAAATGTACTTACAAGTTATTTGCCCACCGGCAACTATAAGTTGCCTCTTGGACATTTGACTAAGTTTACAAAAAACTATAGATCTCCTGGAAGATTTGTTTTGTTTGGATGATTCTAAAGACCTTCATGATTATATTGATATATATGTCAATAATAAAAACGTATTAGTAATATGAAAATTAAATTTCTTTGGGAGTGTTTGCCTTCGCCATGCTTCCTGGAAGTAGGGGTAGAAAGTTGACAGCCTCAAGTGACAGGGAGGAAGTGGATACCTTTTTTTTTCTTGAAATCCTTTATTTGGTTGTTTGCTTGCATGTCATTGAGAAATATAACATGGATAACATCTAGAAAAATACTTACAAAAGGAAAATGACAATTATAAACTGTGGCAACTATAGTTGCCGGTGGGCTTATCGAGCCACTAAGATTGAGATTGAGAGAACTTTATGAGATAATTAATGTTTGTTTGTTTGTTACCAAATATTTAAATGTCACTTTCTTTGAAACTTGTCATTTTTATTTGGTACATTTGTGTTTTACTATAATCTGTTGCAACTCTTAAATTGTCTCATTGTCATTGTTGGCTAAAGATCTATTGTCTATTTGGCTATTCACAACAATGGATAAAGGTATTTGCACAAAATAAATATTTAATTAATTTCAATGCCAAATTCAAGACAAGTGACACCTTGATTTATGAATATATGGCAGAATAATGGCAATAACAGAGGAATACACAAGCATTAATTATATAGAGTAATAATTATATAGAGTATAGTTTTCTGTTTCTGTCAGACTAAATGTACCCTAAGCCGTTGTGTTCCTTGTGTAGCTGCGAAATTTAGTATGTCAACCAATAAACACTCACTAGTTTCTCTTTAGTCAGTGTCACGTATTGTAATACCTTTTGGTTTTAGAAGTGACCGAACTGGTCGCTTTTTATCAGAGAGCTGCATTTAGCTTTTTCTCCACCTTCATTTCAGCACCACGGACAGCTCTTCGAAAAGCACACACCGCAGAACCTGATTTTACCAAGTGAGACATGTTCCTGGGACAACATCTTTGTTGACCCTGGAACAACATTGTGATTAACCAATCAGATTTGACAAACAAGTTTATAGATTTTGTGAAGTTTATGCTTACCATCACTGTTTGGTTCTTGTACGTCAGTGTCATTCATGTATAATTTCCTCTGATTTTAGGGATTACTCGTGGTTAAGGTTAGGTTTAGGTGTAGGGATATGGTCAAGATTAAATTTTTGGAGTAAAATGTTGTTCCAGGGTCAACAAAATATGTTGACCTAGGAACACATCTAACTCGGCAAAATCAGGACGTGCAGCACACACCAGGGCTAGTCAACTCCTGATCTGCATAGTTTACTTCTAAGACCTGTTCATAATTTTTAAATAGCACTGAATACTTTGATTATCTAGGGTTGGAACTAATTCTGCAGGACACCGGCCCTTGAATACACACACGTGCAAACTTATAAAGATAACTATTATTATTATTATTATTGAAGATGCATCTTACCTCTCCAAAATCTCTCCTCCTGCGATCTGGGATCACTAGAGTATTTCCATTGCTGCCTGGGACTATAGTAGAGCCGATACTCATTCTGGGTTCAACTAACATGTATCGTTTGTCTCCAGATCTGTACTGGATGCTGTGACACAGAGTCCCGTCGTAATTTGTATCCTGTAAATACTTGGATGGGTAGTCTGTCGATTTAGAGCACTGCATTACAGTCAACACGATGATGCTGATGACAAAAAGCACTGAAACCGAGCCCAAAGTGATTATCAAGTACAATGTCACATTGTTTTCCTCCTCGTTTATTACTGTGTTTTTTACATCAGAAGCAGCAAAAGCCTCTTTGGGCTCCACAACTTTGACAATCACAGTCGCTGTTGCTGAGAGAGAAACGTTCCCATTGTCTTTGACCAGTATGATCAGTTTATGCTGGGCCTCGTCTGTTTCTGTGAATGAGCGAAGGGTCCTTATCTGTCCTGTGTAGCGGTCCAAACCAAAGAGACTGTGGTCACTAACTTCCTGCAGTGAAAATAATAACCAGCCGTTGTATCCTATATCTGCGTCATAGGCTCTGACTTTAGTCACCAAATGACCTGCGTTCACATTACGGGGAATCTCTTCCACACCCTCAGCAGAACCGTTAGCGCTGACTGGATATAAGATCACTGGAACATTGTCGTTCTGATCCAGAATAAACACGTTCACTGTCACGTTACTGCTCAGAGACGGAGTTCCAGCGTCTGTAGCGAGAACATGGAACTGGAACGTTTTAGTAGTTTCAAAATCAAAGCTCTTCAAAGAGTAAACGGCACCATTCGCCTCATTAATACTCAGGAAAGATGTCATTGTTTGGTCTGAATTCATTCGATCAATTGAATACAATACACGTGCGTTTTCACCCTCATCTACATCAACTGCACTTAATGAGAAGACAGCAATTCCTGGTTTGTTGTTTTCAACCACGTAGAATGTATATGGGTTTTGAGCAAATGTAGGGCTGTTGTCGTTAACATCAGTTACATCGACGTGAATGGATCTTGTTGATGTTAACGACGGAGTTCCTAAATCTTTAGCTGTTAAAGTGATATCATATGACGATTTTGATTCTTTGTCAATGTATTCTTTAGTTACCAAAGAATAAAAGTTTCCATCAGGCGACGGCTTGAGGTCAAAAGGTATATCCTTAGGCAGAGAGCACACTATCTTTCCGTTCATACCTGAATCCAGATCTGTAACTCCCATCAAAGCTACAACAGTCCCAGGAGGCGCATCCTCGGGAATGTGGCTGGATACTGAAGTGACGTCAATCTCAGGCCAGTTGTCGTTGACATCCTCAACATTTACAAACACATTACACTGTGTAGACAAAGACACGGCTCCCTTATCCGCAGCCAATATCTTTAGCTCATAAACCTGCCTTTCCTCAAAATTTAGCCCACCTTTTATCTTTAATTCCCCCGTCAAACTATCTAAATCAAAAACCTCTGATGCCCCGTTCCTGAACTTGTTCCGTAAAGAGTATTCAATATCTCCGTTTAGTCCTTCATCTGAATCTGAAGCATTAACGCGGAGCAGAAATGTACCTTCGGGTGCATTTTCTTTCACAGTCACTGTGTATTTTTGTTTATCACAGACGGGAGTATTATCATTAACATCTGACACAATGATTGTAATATTCACAGTAGCTGATTTCTGTGGCTTGCCACCGTCTGTCGCAGTTAATATTAGATCATGTCTTGCGCTTTTCTCTCTGTCAAGTGGTTTTTGTAAAATAAGGACAGGTATCTTACCTTCGTCTCCCATGTCTTCCGTTTCTAAACGAAAATAAAGATTTTGGCTCAGTTTATATGATTGCAAGTTATTTGAGCCTATATCTGGGTCGTGCGCTGATTCTAACTGAAATCGTGCCCCTATCATTGCAGATTCAAGTATTTCCAATTTATAGTTTTCTTCCAAAAAGCTCGGTGGATTATCGTTGACATCGATAATGTCAACTGATACCTGGTGCATTTCGAGTGGATTTTCTATCACTGCTTTCAGATGAATGAGACAGGGGTTGGTTTTAGCGCACAGCTCTTCTCTGTCTATCCGCTGGTTCACAAACAAAGCGCAGTCTTTATGATTTACCCGAAAGAGCTCTTGCTTTGTCCCAGCAACGATACGCAAATTCCTGTTTTCCAATAAAATCGGATCAAATCCTAAATCCTTTGCGATGTTCCCTACAGTGACTCCAGTTTTCGATTCTTCTTGAATGGAATAGTTTATCTGGGCAGCATTGCTTCCGTAAATGAACAGCAGGCACATCAAATAAAACATCTTGCTCATCCATACTATTTTATTTTCGCTCGCCATGCTTTCTCTGAACCCCGCTAAAAATAGTTTTAGCAAATGCGCCCGACTCATTTATGCTATTGCAAATTACAATTTAATAGACATATCTAAAATCCTCCTGGTTGCTCATTGTTCAAAGCCAAAGTCATGTCTGACAAGACAGCCCACGATGTAAATCTGCTGAACACGACTGTCAGAGATGATTGGTATTGTAGCGCCACTCACAGCGACTTTGTAGAACTGCATCATTTCCTTCACAGTGCATCTTATGGTGATGTTATTGTGGACCAAAAAAAAAACATATTGTTATTATTATAAATAATATTATACCATTTACAATTATACAGTTTATAATTATAAAAGTAAGGCATCACAACACCCATTGCACTACTACACTAAAAGAGAATGGAATATCTCATTAGATAATAAATAAATAAATAAATAAATAAATAAATAAATAAATAAATAAATAAATAAATACATACATACATACATACATAATGTTAAAAAATGCTGTAAAAAATATCCCTTTCTTGAAATATGCATTTAAATAATGATTTATCATGTTTTAAGAGAATAAATTAACTAGAATTAATAAGGCAGTGGTCTGGTGTCTGACTGCATGGCGAGCAGTGACACCTTGTGGTTGAGTTACACAAATCACGTGACAAACCCGGCCCCACCAGCCTCATTTCTTCTGCTCTCCCTCTCATCACAGCTGCTTACGTATGAGCTTTCCCATATCTGCACAAACCTCATACCAGACAGACGACACCAGGGGGCAGAGCGAAGTGAATCACATTTCAGGATCTTTTTTTATTTTTATTTTTTTACAGACGTTCTTTGTGGTAGTAGAGATCAAAATACACATCAATCACACATGTTCTCATATCATATAAAGGCGGTCAGATTTTTATACATTTCTGTGTTTACAGTGTGTGTGTGTTTGACATAGACTGCCCGGATCTGGCGAGCTGAGCCTCTTGTCTGTGCATCAAATTACAGGCTGCAGCATCATGCACCTCCTCCCTGCCCCCAGTCCGTTACCGTGGCGACGGACATTTGGATAGACGTGTCGCTGTCCGTGGTGCTGAACAATGCGGTCCCCAGAGGAAAGCGTTAATAAAGGGAGGGGTTTGGGAAGACCTAAGGAAGATCAAGTAAATTAATCTCTCACGAAAGAAATCTCAGTGAAAACATTGCTATTTATTGACTGACTGACTGACTGACTGACTAACTGAATGATTGACTGAACATATTTAAATTTTTTATCAATCCATATAAAATGCTTTTCTCCTGTGTTCTGTGTCCTGTCTTCCTCCATCTGTCTTTTATTCGGTCGCTATAGAGACAGGCTCCAGTTGCCTAGAAACCAGCAGTCAGCTGGATTTCTCAGATTGAGGGCTTTTTCCTCTGCAGTGTTTCAGGAAAGCATGGTTGTTTTGATGGTGACATAGTTAACTGAACTGTGCTTTAGAGAAGGCCTGACAACAGGGATGTTTGTTTGTGTGTGTGTGTGTGTGTGTGTGTGTGGACCTTTATGATAAAATGCTGAGGACAAACGTGTATGACAAATCAAAAGTGTGTGTGTGTGTGTGTGTGTGTGTCTGCTGCAGCAGTTTTTAATAGTGCTGCAGTCTCTCTCTGTGCTGTTAGGCAAGATGAGAGAAATCCGGGTCAGGAGGAAAAGAGAAGCAAAGAGCAGTTGCTTTTATTTCCCTGTTTGTTCTGACCCACATCACAGAACCAGAACCAGGCAGCCAGGGAAGTGGTTAATGCTTTATTAATATTAGAGAGAGAGAAAAAAAGGTTTGTAATGAGAATCCAGGTGTAGTTGTATAGTAAGTTTTACATCTAAATGAAAATGCAGATATGAAATGTGGTCTACCTGATTATTTTCAATGCATTACATCTTCTGCAGTGGTGACCTCATCTTTACCCACCCAAACAAAAGCATGCTCTCCTACCACCCCACACAGATGAAAATCATGCAAAGAAAGAAGATTAATATAGGTCACTTTAATTTATCTGATCACTGATGATCAGAAGGTAGATAAATCATAATCATAAACACTGTGTCTTTCTCTTCCCTGTTTAAAAGTTAATCATAATAGAATACTGTACAAACAACATGTTTTTATTTTATTTATTTATTTTACTCCAGTGCGTGTATTCAATTGGGATACAGGTTGATTGCTACTTACATACTGAGAAGTCATTTAAAAGCTGAAATCATAATACAAATGCAATGTCCCATCAAGTTATGTACTTCTGAATTTCACAGAAAATTACAGAAATCACATTTTTTTAAACTCAGTTTTTATCTATTGTAAACATGAAGTACAAATACATCAGTAGATACTCATGAGCAAAGAGGGTCTGGTAGTTTCTTTGAGGCACATCATGTATGTGTTCAGCTTTAAGTAGGCAGCTGGTCTGCTTTAGAGCACAAATGCTGGTAGAAAATGAATTAGAAAAACATTTACTTAACTGTATAAAGATTCATTGGACAGCAGGGGAATGAAAAATAAACATGGGACTACAGGGCTGTGCTGTATATAGGTAGTCAATTTTTATATCACAAAATTAAGCTTTTGGGTAAATTAATTCTAGACACTTTTCTGTGCAGTGAGAGATGAGTGACCTACTTACAGCTGCTCATACTGACAGATATACTGTTCCTTAATATTTTATCATTTTACTAAAATGTATCTTTCTTTCCCTCTGATTGTCTCACATAATGTTATCTTACAACACTGATCATGTCTGAGCATCAGCCAATCCTCTGAGACAACTAGTTGAGAGCCTTAAAATGATTACTTCCTGTTTAAAATACCACATGTAAACATCCAGCATTTGTTTCTCTAAAACAGAAAATCAAATGAGACCTGGGCAGATGTATTTTGTAATTCAGCATTTCTTTGACAAAACACACATGCTGTGTATTACAGAGCGAGCTGACCCCGTGACACCCTGACATTTTGACCTGCCTGGGAAAACTGCCATACCCTCAGGAAGTTAGGAATAAATGACACCCCAGAAAGGCTGGAAACTATCAGAAAAACAACAATACCATATTGTTCACTGAAATAAAATATTGATGTCCATATATTGCACAACTGATATAGCCAACAAATACAAAACATCAGCAAAAAAAAAAAAAAAATATCTGCAATATGAAAGTTTATATTAATGCATGAATATTAATACATAATATTAACACCAGGAATTGAAAATAAACATGTAAAAAATTAAGGGAATAAATAATATTTGGCTAGTACACTTAAATGCACAAAGCAATGTATTTTCATTTTTTTCCCCAAAGCATTTCCATAAATATTAAACACATTTCATAATATTGGATAATTATACAGTTGATAAGTAAACATTAGCAGTTCTTAACTTTTCTTGTTTTAAAGCAAATAAAACCCATCACCACCTTGAGTGCTCTTTACATTAGCCTTATTTCAAAGATTTAATGAAGTCCGATGGTTGATGCAAGTCTTTACCTCTGAAATATTGTGGTCTTTTTATAAAGGACAGAATGAAGGAACTCACTGTTTAACAGTCTCTATTAGAAGTCAGTGGGTTTTTATCGGAGACAGAAATCTTAGGCATCGGGAGAGGCTACTGAATCTCCTAAACTCATCTTAGAAACCTCTGTGACCTTCAGATGTCTGACTCTGCACTATGACATCACTGTGCTGTGTTTGCGTTTGTGCATTCATGAATGTCACCAGACACCACAGAGGAAGCAGTCATGGTGATTTTACAGCCTCCACTACACTCTATCATATTAAGAGAGATCATAACTACAATGATACTCTACTCTTTCTGATTCAGATCAGTGCTTAGATTCAGCTTGATTCTTTACATACTGAAATGTAAAAACACTGACACAAACAGCAATACAGACATAATACAACACTACAGAGTTAAGCAAAGACCATATGACACAACAAATCAAATTTGCTGTGACCTCTTCTGAATACACTGGATAATACTAGCATTATTCTGATAGAAGTCTTTATGAGATCCAAGAAAACACATAAGAAAGGCTTTATACATCCATTGCAGGGAAAGAGAAGCTTTCAGTGTCCAAATTCAGTTTACCATAAGCTCCACACTCCATCTTTTAACATTTATCATTTAATCATCTTTGTGCTTGTTTACTATAATTCACATTGTCATTAGTATCTACTGATTAAGATTTAGTTTTTTGTTTTTTTGCAATTCAGTGTCCACACAAATTCAGAATATTCTGTTAATAGTTTCTCTCCCCAATGTCTTTAACAGTCCCTAAATATAACGAAAATAACGTGTAACTCTAAGCATGCAAACACAAGCATACTGTTTTTGCAGAACAGTTTCTTTGATAAAGACATAAGCTGTGCTGTTTGAAGATATGCATATGTGTGTGTGTGTGTGTGTGTGTGTGTGTGTGTGTGTGTGTGTGTGTGTGTGTGTGTGTGTGTGTGTGTGTGTGTGTGTGTTTGTGTGTGTGTGTGTGTGTGTGTCCTCACAGATCCAGTCCAAGTCCAATCTTGAGCGGTCAGATTTAAGAGTATCTCTTAATATCAGAAGCAAAAGATCTTCGTCAATCCTCTGGTCAGTCCTGGGCAAACTTTCCGAACACTGATGTGAAGATGTAGAGATCGTTCAGGGTTGATTTCATCTCTGCAAGATGGTGCAGGGGAATATGATGGATACAGGTGGACAGACATGCAGGCTGATGGAATGTTTTCAATACTCTGCTCTGGCAATATGGTTGGGAGGATCCTCAGGTGGAACTGCTGCTGGTGGTGGTGGAAGCCTGTCAATGAGAAAGAGAAACTGGACGTAAGAGGCTAGACTTCAGATATTACTCACTTAGTGAGAGGCCAGAACCTGAACACATCTCATGCAACCAAGGCCTGTCACTTAAAGGCTTCAGGCAAAACAGAAGGTGGAACCTTGGTTTGATTGACAGGTGATGGGGGGTGGGTTGATCAATGAGAACCATGCTCAGATATCAGGTGAGAGTGGTTGGGGTGATGGAAGGGCAGCGAGCTGAAAACTGTGTGGTTGTAATTTGTCCAGTCAAATGTGTAATCCACCAGTCAATTCACCAACCGTTCAAACACACAAGTAGACAAACCATCCAACAAACAGGCTGAGGAGCTCATAATTTAGTAGATGAACAGACAGTACATATATCATTAATAACCAGATCATGCACTAGAGCCATATTTGCTAAAAAAATCTTCCTAATCAGTGTTTTAAGTAACATTATTCTGCCATTTACTAACCCATCTGTCATTTCAAAACTTTGACTTTTTCATATGTGAAACACAAAAAGAAAACAAATGTCATAGATGCTTATTTTCAGACTATGAAAGTGAATGAAATCAGACACTGTAAAGAACATTTAAAGATAAGAATCACTTGGTTTTTAACAATTTGGGGGAGATTTGAAAGCCTCCATTCCTTGTCCATTGTAGAGAAAAAGAGCAGCAAGAAAATTTCCCCACGAAACAAAGAAAATCATCTGAGTTTGGAAAGACATGAGGGTGAGTAAATAATCAAGTTTTACTTCTGTATTAACTTTCTTTAACTGAATGCAATTTGGCAGGAAAAAGTTTCTATGAACAACACTTTCACCCCCAGCCACTGTCAATCAAACCACAGATAATCAGTCATTTTTAGCATTTCTGCTGGTCACAGGTGTCTATAAAAGGTGGGGTTTATAATCCTGAATAACATAGTTTGCTAATTGAGATCCACAAGTAGGAAAATAATAAATAAAGACCCCAAAGTTTAAATTTAGCAGCCTGTACATCTAAAAGCTCAGAAGATCAAGTGAAATGTCAAACTGAGTGTTGATGTTGACCAGTTGAACCATTTATCTGCATCTAAACTGAACAAAACTGATTTGAATTCAGTTGTATAAATTGGCTCCTTGGCTCCTCCTACAACAGGACAAGGCAAACTCCACTGACAAAAAACAACAACCACAAAGAGAAACACACAGTCACATATATTTCAGTAAAGGTCAATGGGCCCTGGGACCAGGCGCTCCAGAAATCGAGAGAATGGTGTAGTCAGGACTGCATACCTCCAGCGGGAAAGGGGACCTCGTTCATTTTGAGTACTTTAAAACGGAAACAAAAACAGAGACATACATTTCAATATTTAGCTTTCAGCACAATCATTTTCATGAATTTCCTAAATCTCACTGAACACATTTCTGTCAACAAAACCACAATTCACATTGATCTTTACTTATTAATAGCATTCTAAGCTTTTATTTTTTTATCTACAGTTCATTAAAAAATCAAATCAAGAAAAGAAAAGAAAGATCAAATATTCTGTTGTCCTCATTTTAAAAATTGTTGTCTGAGACAGGGACTCCAGGTAACCTGTGACACAATGTGAAAAAATGTTAATGCATAACAAATGAAGCAAAACAATTCACTAAGCAGCACTAAGAATGAGAGAATGAGAGGAGAGACAGATTAAAATACATTATTTACATGAAAAAAGGCTGCACAAAAAAAGGGAAAAGTTAAAGACTCTCTCATTTTGTCTTTCTATGACTTACCTGTCCGTCAGGTAACAAAAAGAACAAGTTAAACAAATGCAAAAGAAAATAAAAAAAATCATGATCATACAAATAAATAAAGCTAAATAAATAGCAAGTGCCTAATCAAATTCAAGTGTATCATGTTCAGTAAATTAAACAATATTTATCCATTCACTACATTTACGGAAAATAAATCAAAACGAAAATAAAAAGTTATACGTTGCTTGAACTCACACAACAAGTGTTACTGCAAGGGATTTATGTCAATGCTAAGAAACACAGTGGACCCAAATGTTTTTGGATACTTAAGCCACAAAACTTAACAAAGGGTTGTTTTAAGGGTCAAAATGCACAAAGTTTCCTGTAAGGGGAACGTGTGTGTGTGTGTGTGTGTGTGTGTGTGTGTGTGTGTGTGTGTGTGTGTGTGTGTGTGTGTGTGTGTGTGTGAAAGAAACCTTGGAACATGAGAGACAAAGAGATTTTAGCACAAATTTATCACAACATGGTCTTATGAACATCAGAACTGCACGTGAACTAGCAACAGCAGGTCAGAAAAGTAGGTCAACGAGTTCTGAGAGAGAAGCAACACATCACGCAACATGCTTGCACAAATTTACATTTCATACACGCACAGGCAATCTCTTTCACTGTGGCAGCTGGCTCAGCTGGAGGGAAGCTGGGAGTATATGTACAACAGGTAAGATATATGGGGCTATACAATTGTAGATTTAGATCAAGCACAGCAAAAAGACACAAACACTTTAAAGAAGGCAATGTTCACTTCTGTAATTTTGTCTGAACAAATTTAAGCATAGGCCTATATATATAAAAGTGTATGTGAACTTTTAAGAAAAGAAAATTAATTGTAACTGACTGTAAAAACAAAAGAACAGTACTGGATTGAGTCCAGAAGAAAGCGGAAAGAGAAAGAGAGAAAAAAAAGCACATATACAAACTCTTAGAGTTCAAGGGAAATGTGCTAAGAACCACTGAAAAACACTCCCTTTTGAACTTTAGCATAACTTCACAAGACGGGAAAATATATAATATAAAATGTAAATGTTCACTTGAAAGGCACAAGATAAAGATAAGCATCTCAGAGAATAGTCTGGGCTTACAAAGTGTTTGGCTAAAAGCTGAAAAGTCAAACTGCATAGACTGTCGTATGGCTTAATTGAAGAACCAATTCACCTGTTGACAAGCCTACCTGTAGAGTAGAAGCAGCCGAGTCGCTGGTCTCGGTCAGTCCTGTGCTCCTTGGTAAACTGGACACGACATATCTTGCTCCCTTTGGCACAGGCTGTCTGACCACCAGCTTTCCTTTCCTGGTCTCTGCTAGAAATAAACTGTACCAGTAGGCATCGTTGGAGACCAGAGTGGAATCCGCGATGGTCGAGTTTCTCTCGCTGATCACACTGTTCCTGCACGGAGGAGCCGCTTTGCTGGGCTTCGTTTTCTGACACTTCAGCACGATGGTGACCAATATAGTGATGAGTAAAAGAAATGAAACGGAGCCCAGTCCGATCACCAGATACAGGTTTAAATCGGAGAAGATGTCATATCCCAAAGGCACCTCAGTCATGTCAGCATAGGTTTTAAGGGCGGTCTCCACCGTGGACAGTTTGATGGTGACTGTAGCAGAGAGCGCGGGCTCTCCGTTGTCCTTGGCGATCACAACCAGCTGCTGGTGGCGCGAGTCTCTGTAACTGAACATTCTCATGGTCCGGATCTCTCCGTTATATTGATCCAAGCTGAATAATGTGGCGTCAGTGTTGTGGAGAAACTGGTACGTGATTCGAGAGTTGTGCACTGAATCAGAGTCTATGGCGATGACTTTGGCTATCAGAGTCCCTTTATCGGTGGATCTCGGGATTTTTTCCTCCACCACCGAGCCGTGCGCGCGCCATGGAGACACTATAAGTGGCGTGTTGTCGTTCTGATCCATGATAATAATGTGAACGGTCACGTTACTGCTGAGCGGAGGAACACCAGAGTCTCTGGCCTCGATGTGGAAAAGAAACTCCTTCTCTATCTCATAGTCAAACGTCTTTAGCGCGTAAAGATTGCCGTTCTCTGGGTTAATGGAAAACAGCATGGACATGGAGGTGTTCACTATTTCCTTCTCTATGATAAAGTAAACTAGATACTGATTTTCATGGAGATCTGGGTCTATAGCAGTTAAAGAGCTCAGTAAAGCTCCAGGCGCGTTATTCTCCATAACAGGTATCGTGTAAAAGGTCTGCGGGAACTGAGGAACATTGTCGTTAATGTCCAGCAGCTCTAAAGTTATAGTTTCATTATCAGATAACGGCAGGTTGCCCCTGTCAGTCACGGTAATAGTGATGTCATATTCTGGAACCTTTTCACGGTCTAACGGTTCTGAAACTAATAATTCATAATAATTATCAGACGATTCTTTGAGCGCAAAAGGTAAATCATCAGAAATATGAATATCTATCTGTCCATTTTCTCCTGAGTCTTTATCACTCACACTAACAACTGCAATTACTGTATTTACAGCTATATCCTCTTTAACAGGACTTGTGAATGATTTTATAGAAATTTCAGGATGGTTATCATTCATATCTGTGACTAAAATCTTTACTTTACATTTCCCAGAGAGACTATTAGCTCCTTTATCTGTTGCTATAATTTCCATATCATAGATCCGGAAATCCTCATAATTAATCATCTCCTTTACTCTGATTTCACCACTGTCAGGCTTTAATTCAAATGTTGTCTGTGTTTTCTCAGATGTATACAGACTAAAAGAATATGTGATATCTGAATTGGACCCTTCATCTCTATCTGTAGCGTTTAATTTCACGACAAGGCTTCCAATTGGTGCGTTTTCTGTTAGATGTATTGTATAACTGTCTTTATCGAATTGTGGGGCGTTGTCATTAGTGTCCAGAACGCGCACAATAATACTAGCAGTGCCAGAGCGCGCGGGGACTCCTCCATCCACAGCAGTGAGTATCAGATTATGAACGGCCTGCTCCTCGCGATCTAAAGCTTTTTTCAATATTAAATCAGCAAATTTTGAACCATCCCTCCCTGTCTGTATTTCAATATCAAAGTTTGCACTCTCACTCAAATGATAACTTTTAATAGAATTTGAACCAATATCAGGGTCAACTGCATTACTTAGAGAAAACCTCTCGCCAACAGCAGTAGATTCAGAGACGTCCAAATTAATCGTATCCCTACGGAAGTAAGGCGCATTGTCGTTAATGTCCATTATTTCCAATTCAATGTTAAATATACGAACAGGGTTCTCAAGAATGACTTCCATTTTTAAATAACAAACTGTTTTTGATGTGCAAAGATACTCTCTGTCAATGCGCTCCAAAATAAACAGATCTCCGCTTTCTTTGTTCACATCCAGGTATTTCTTACTTGCAAGGATATCTAACCTGATTTTTCGTCTTCCTAACGTTTGCACATCGATTCCTAGATCTGCAGCCAAATTCGCAACCACAGAGCCTACCTCCATCTCCTCCGGAATAGAATAATGGGTGACAGATGACGCCGTGTAAACCAGTGCCGAGAGCAGAAGTAATGTTGCGACGTACTTCACTGTAGGCTGCGCATCCATTTTGTCTGCTCAGCTTTGTCGTCTTTGCGAGCCCAAAAAACACCTGTCCTTAACAATGATGATCGCAAATGCAATGCATTCAGCAGATTCCAATATTGGCTTAGTATCAGCCTGCCTTCTACAGAAGTGTCACAGTGTAAGTCAATGCAGAAAGCCAGCAGAGAAGCACTCGTATCCCCACACGCTTTTCCAAAGACTCGCTGGTGAGCATGAACTGTCATGGCGACTACAAAATAAATAAATAAATTTAAATCCTCGTTTTTGTTGGGGCACAGCGACCCGTTGCGTATGTTTTGAAGAATTACCACAAATATATAAAATAAATTCAAAATAACATTCGTAACAAATTTTCATGATCAGAGCGGAAATGTGTCAATTAAAGAAATGAGAACACAATCGAAATGCAATAACAGATCACTACGTTATTTTGAAAAATAAATACTGAACTTAAAATTTTAATGTAGGCTATTTTTATGAAATTTAATTTACCTGTAGAGTAGAAGCAGCTGAGTCGCTGGTCTCGGTCAGTCCTGTGCTCCTCGGTAAACTGGACACGACATATCTCGCTCCCTTTGGCACAGGCTGTCTGACCACCAGCTTTCCTTTCCTGGTCTCTGCTAGAAATAAACTGTACCAGTAGGCATCGTTGGAGACCAGAGTGGAATCCGCGATGGTCGAGTTCCTCTCGCTGATCACACTGTTCCTGCACGGAGGAGCCGCTTTGCTGGGCTTCGTTTTCTGACACTTCAGCACGATGGTGACCAATATAGTGATGAGTAAAAGAAATGAAACGGAGCCCAGTCCGATCACCAGATACAGGTTTAAATCGGAGAAGATGTCATATCCCAAAGGCACCTCAGTCATGTCAGCATAGGTTTTAAGGGCGGTCTCCACCGTGGACAGTTTGATGGTGACTGTAGCAGAGAGCGCGGGCTCTCCGTTGTCCTTGGCGATCACAACCAGCTGCTGGTGGCGCGAGTCTCTGTAACTGAACATTCTCATGGTCCGGATCTCTCCGTTATATTGATCCAAGCTGAATAATGTGGCGTCAGTGTTGTGGAGAAACTGGTACGTGATTCGAGAGTTGTGCACTGAATCAGAGTCTATGGCGATGACTTTGGCTATCAGAGTCCCTTTATCGGTGGATCTCGGGATCTTTTCCTCCACCATCGAGCCGTGCGCGCGCCATGGAGACACTATAAGCGGCGTGTTGTCGTTCTGATCCATGATAATAATGTGAACGGTCACGTTACTGCTGAGCGGAGGAACACCAGAGTCTCTGGCCTCGATGTGGAAAAGAAACTCCTTCTCTATCTCATAGTCAAACGTCTTTAGCGCGTAAAGATTGCCGTTCTCTGGGTTAATGGAGAACAGTATGGACATGGAGGTGTTCACTATTTCCTTCTCTATGATAAAGTAAACTAGATACTGATTTTCATGGAGATCTGGGTCTATAGCAGTTAAAGAGCTCAGTAAAGCTCCAGGCGCATTATTCTCCATAACAGGTATCGTGTAAAAGGTCTGCGGGAACTGAGGAACATTGTCGTTAATGTCCAGCAGCTCTAAAGTTATAGTTTCATTATCAGATAACGGCGGGTTGCCCCTGTCAGTCACGGTAATAGTGATGTCATATTCTGGAACCTTTTCACGGTCTAACGGTTCTGAAACTAATAATTCATAATAATTATCAGACGATTCTTTGAGCGCAAAAGGTAAATCATCAGAAATATGAATATCTATCTGTCCATTTTCTCCTGAGTCTTTATCACTCACACTAACAACTGCAATTACTGTATTTACAGCTATATCCTCTTTCACTGGACTTGAGAATGATTTTATAGAAATTTCAGGATGGTTATCATTCATATCTGTGACTAAAATATTTACTTTACATTTTCCATAAAGACTATTGGCTCCTTTATCTGTTGCTATAATTTCCATATCATAGATCCGGAAATCCTCGTAATTAATCATTTCTTTTACTCTGATTTCTCCATTGTCAGGATTCAGACTGAATGTTTGCTGTGTTTTTTCTGAAGTATACAAACTAAAGGAGTAAAATATATCAGAATTCATTCCTTCATCTATATCAGTCGCGTTTAATTTCACGACAAGGCTTCCAATTGCTGCGTTTTCTGTTAGGTTTATAGTATAACTGTCTTTATCGAATTGTGGGGCGTTGTCATTAGTGTCCAGAACGCGCACAATAATACTAGCAGTGCCAGAGCGCGCGGGGACTCCTCCATCCACAGCAGTGAGTATCAGATTATGTGAAGCTTGTTTTTCTCTGTCTAATGACTTTTTCAGTATTAAATCAGCAAACTTAGATCCGTCTCGTCCTGTCTGAATCTCAATACTAAAATGGTCGCTTTCACTGAGATAGTATGTCTTTACGGAATTTGAACCTGTATCAGGATCCACAGCATTAGTGAGGGAAAATCTCTCTCCTATTGCTGTTGCCTCTGAAATATCTAAATGCATTGTGTCTCGTCGGAAACGTGGCGCATTATCATTTATGTCCATTATTTCAAGTTCAATATTAAACATTCGAATAGGATTCTCTAGTGTGGCATCCACTTTCAGCAGACAAGTCGTGACCGATTTAATTGGGCATAAATTCTCTCTATCAATCCTTTCTAAAATGTACAGCTCCCCAGTATCTTTGTTTACGTCAAGATATTTTTTATTTGCGACGACATCCAAACGTACTTTACGTTTACTAAGGCTTTTCAAATCCAGTCCCAAATCAGACACCAAATTTGCAACCACAGTCCCTTCGTCCATCTCCTCTGGAATTGTGTAGTGAGTAACGGCAGATGCTGTCTGAAATACAGCCGCAAGGAATACAAAGATCGAGACGTACCTTAACCAAAGCCTTGCTTTCGGTTCCATTGTTTTGATTTCCTTATGTTGCACACAGAAAGAAGGTCCAAAGAGTTCCAAAACGTGGATTTGTTTCAAGAAAATAATTCGCGCAATGACATGCAAGAAAATACAATTGGACCATTAAATGAAAGTCCGAATAGTACAGCCAGAAAGAAAGACTGCAGTGTTGCCCACAAATGAAAATCAGCTATGGCGACGACGACGACAGCAGTATGTCTAGAAAAGTATTTTCTTGGTGTACAGCGACTCTGTGCGCGCAGGAGCGAGGAGTGCAGTGTAGAGAGACAATGGAAATGTGTAACATTAGAAAAGTGTTTTAAAATATTTCACGTTGGTTAAGGTATGAATCAAAAACGTTAAAATAAAATGAAAGAAAAATCAGAATACCTATAATAAAGCATTTTGTATATGCAAACGAAATGACAAGTTCAACTCGGCTAATTTACAAAACAGTGTGCCAATATGAATGGTTTATGCCACAGGTAATTAACGCAAGCAACAAGTCTCCCAACTGAACGCGACAAAAGTTTAGAGTTTAAATGCAGCTGAATTTTCTCTGAACAATAAATAACTGCATTGGAATGCGTTAATCTGAAGCATAATATTACTTATCTCCTGAGAGAATTTATTGACAAATACAAGCAAAGTTGAACCTAGAATAATATTTACTTTAATAGGAAAATAAAAGATCAATACATTTGTTTCGACTTTGTTATTTTTATTATTCACTAAATGGCAGTGCTTACCTGTAGAGTAGAAGCAGCTGAGTCGCTGGTCTCGGTCAGTCCTGTGCTCCTCGGTAAACTGGACACGACATATCTCGCTCCCTTTGGCACAGGCTGTCTGACCACCAGCTTTCCTTTCCTGGTCTCTGCTAGAAATAAACTGTACCAGTAGGCATCGTTGGAGACCAGAGTGGAATCCGCGATGGTCGAGTTCCTCTCGCTGATCACACTGTTCCTGCACGGAGGAGCCGCTTTGCTGGGCTTCGTTTTCTGACACTTCAGCACGATGGTGACCAATATAGTGATGAGTAAAAGAAATGAAACGGAGCCCAGTCCGATCACCAGATACAGGTTTAAATCGGAGAAGATGTCATATCCTAAAGGCACCTCAGTCATGTCAGCAAAGGTTTTAAGGGCGGTCTCCACCGTGGACAGTTTGATGGTGACTGTAGCAGAGAGCGCGGGCTCTCCGTTGTCCTTGGCGATCACAACCAGCTGCTGGTGGCGCGAGTCTCTGTAACTGAACATTCTCATGGTCCGGATCTCTCCGTTATATTGATCCAAGCTGAATAATGTGGCGTCAGTGTTGTGGAGAAACTGGTACGTGATTCGAGAGTTGTGCACTGAATCAGAGTCTATGGCGATGACTTTGGCTATCAGAGTCCCTTTATCGGTGGATCTCGGGATCTTTTCCTCCACCACCGAGCCGTGCGCGCGCCATGGAGACACTATAAGCGGCGTGTTGTCGTTCTGATCCATGATAATAATGTGAACGGTCACGTTACTGCTGAGCGGAGGAACACCAGAGTCTCTGGCCTCGATGTGGAAGAGAAACTCTTTCTCTATCTCATAGTCAAACGTCTTTAGCGCGTAAAGATTGCCGTTCTCTGGGTTAATGGAAAACAGCATGGACATGGAAGTGTTCACTATTTCCTTCTCTATGATAAAGTAAACTAGATACTGATTTTCATGGAGATCTGGGTCTATAGCAGTTAAAGAGCTCAGTAAAGCTCCAGGCGCGTTATTCTCCATAACAGGTATCGTGTAGAAGGTCTGCGGGAACTGAGGAACATTGTCGTTAATGTCCAGCAGCTCTAAAGTTATAGTTTCATTATCAGATAACGGCGGGTTGCCCCTGTCAGTCACGGTAATAGTGATGTCATATTCTGGAACCTTTTCACGGTCTAACGGTTCTGAAACTAATAATTCATAATAATTATCAGACGATTCTTTGAGCGCAAAAGGTAAATCATCAGAAATATGAATATCTATCTGTCCATTTTCTCCTGAGTCTTTATCACTCACACTAACAACTGCAATTACTGTATTTACAGCTATATCCTCTTTCACTGGACTTGTGAATGATTTCAGAGAAATTTCAGGATGATTGTCATTCATATCTGTGACTAAAATATTTACTTTACATTTTCCATAAAGACTATTAGCTCCTTTATCTGTTGCTATAATTTCCATATCATAGATCCGAAAATCCTCATAATTAATCATCTCTTTTACTCTGATTTCACCACTGTTAAGATTCAGACTGAATGCCTGTTGTGTTTTCTCTGATGTATACAAACTATATGAGTAAATTATATCTGAATTGGACCCTTCATCTCTATCTGTCGCGTTTAATTTCACAACAAGGCTTCCAATCGGTGCGTTTTCTGTTAGATTTATAGTATAACTGTCTTTATCGAATTGTGGGGCGTTGTCATTAGTGTCCAGAACGCGCACAATAATACTAGCAGTGCCAGAGCGCGCGGGGACTCCTCCATCCACAGCAGTGAGTATCAGATTATGTGAAGCTTGTTTTTCTCTGTCTAAAGGCTTTTTCAGAATTAAATCAGCAAATTTTGACCCATCCCTTCCTGTTTGTATTTCAATGTCAAAATATTCGCTCTCACTCAAATAATACGTTTTGATCGAATTTGGTCCAATATCAGGATCCACCGCATTACTGAGCGAGAATCTCTCCCCCGCTGCTGTAGATTCTGATATGTCCAAACGGATCGTATCCCTCCAAAATTTGGGAGCGTTATCATTGATATCTATAATTTCAATTTCAATATTAAACATTCGAACAGGATTCTCGAGTATCACTTCCATTTTGATAAAACACGTTGTCGCTGTTTTAACACTGCAGAGATACTCTCTGTCCATCTTTTCTAAAATAAAGAGCTCTCCTGTTTGTTTGTTGACATCCAGATATTTTTTACTAGATCTAATATCGAGTCGCATTTGTCTGCTGCTGAGTGTTTTCACATCCAGTCCCAAATCGGATGCCAAATTAGCGACAACAGAGCCTTCCTCCATTTCTTCTGGGATGGAATAGTGTGTAACAGCGGACGCTGTGTCCAAAATAGCGGAGAAAAGCAGAAGGAACGTTACATACCTCCACAACTGTGACTTTACGCGTCCCTCCATTCTGCAACATTTAAGATATTTCTATTCCTGGAGATCATGAAATTGGTTGAGAAACGAATACCACACAGAGCGAAGCTCTTGTCATGGCGCGCTCTTTGTGCGCTTTCCCCGTATGGAAATATGTCAGGGGGAATTTGATTATGAACAAAAGCGTTTTCTTAGAGAACAGCGACGCTCAGTGAGTTTAATCTGAACATAATAAGAAAGAAACAGCCTTTCTTACAATACGTTTGTTTTTCGCGCTATTTTAATGTTATAATTATTTTTTCTGTTTTAATGGACGCAAAGACAATATGCTATAATTGATATAGAGCCTCAAAATATATGACAAAAATACTGATATTAAGAAATAAAATAAAAATAAAACTATTAAATTATAAAAGGAAAAAAGGTATCTTGTATGTTCTCAGTCAGATAAACTGCAGCATGAGCCACGTCTAATTTAACATCCTGAAAATAAATTGTGCGTGAACCGTCATGAAAATCTCTCTTAGATTATTGAGTGGATTATTTTACCTGTAGAGTAGAAGCAGCTGAGTCGCTGGTCTCGGTCAGTCCTGTGCTCCTTGGTAAACTGGACACGACATATCTCGCTCCCTTTGGCACAGGCTGTCTGACCACCAGCTTTCCTTTCCTGGTCTCTGCTAGAAATAAACTGTACCAGTAGGCATCGTTGGAGACCAGAGTGGAATCCGCGATGGTCGAGTTCCTCTCGCTGATCACACTGTTCCTGCACGGAGGAGCCGCTTTGCTGGGCTTCGTTTTCTGACACTTCAGCACGATGGTGACCAATATAGTGATGAGTAAAAGAAATGAAACGGAGCCCAGTCCGATCACCAGATACAGGTTTAAATCGGAGAAGATGTCATATCCTAAAGGCACCTCAGTCATGTCAGCATAGGTTTTAAGGGCGGTCTCCACCGTGGACAGTTTGATGGTGACTGTAGCAGAGAGCGCGGGCTCTCCGTTGTCCTTGGCGATCACAACCAGCTGCTGGTGGCGCGAGTCTCTGTAACTGAACATTCTCATGGTCCGGATCTCTCCGTTATATTGATCCAAGCTGAATAATGTGGCGTCAGTGTTGTGGAGAAACTGGTACGTGATTCGAGAGTTGTGCACTGAATCAGAGTCTATGGCGATGACTTTGGCTATCAGAGTCCCTTTATCGGTGGATCTCGGGATCTTTTCCTCCACCACCGAGCCGTGCGCGCGCCATGGAGACACTATAAGCGGCGTGTTGTCGTTCTGATCCATGATAATAATGTGAACGGTCACGTTACTGCTGAGCGGAGGAACACCAGAGTCTCTGGCCTCGATGTGGAAAAGAAACTCCTTCTCTATCTCATAGTCAAACGTCTTTAGCGCGTAAAGATTGCCGTTCTCTGGGTTAATGGAGAACAGTATGGACATGGAGGTGTTCACTATTTCCTTCTCTATGATAAAGTAAACTAGATACTGATTTTCATGGAGATCTGGGTCTATAGCAGTTAAAGAGCTCAGTAAAGCTCCAGGCGCATTATTCTCCATAACAGGTATCGTGTAAAAGGTCTGCGGGAACTGAGGAACATTGTCGTTAATGTCCAGCAGCTCTAAAGTTATAGTTTCATTATCAGATAACGGCGGGTTGCCCCTGTCAGTCACGGTAATAGTGATGTCATATTCTGGAACCTTTTCACGGTCTAACGGTTCTGAAACTAATAATTCATAATAATTATCAGACGATTCTTTGAGCGCAAAAGGTAAATCATCAGAAATATGAATATCTATCTGTCCATTTTCTCCTGAGTCTTTATCACTCACACTAACAACTGCAATTACTGTATTTACAGCTATACCCTCTTTTACTGGACTTGAGAAAGATTTTATAGAAATTTCAGGATGATTGTCATTCATATCCGTGACTATAATCTTAACTTTACACTTTCCAGAGAGACTATTAGATCCTTTATCTGTTGCTATAATTTCCATATCATAGATCCTGAAATCCTCATAATTAATCGTCTCTTTCACTCTGATATCACCACTGTCAGGATTCAGACTGAATGTCTGCTGCGTTTTCTCTGAAGTGTATAAACTATATGAATAATGTATTTCCGAATTTGAGCCCTCGTCTTTATCTGTCGCGTTTAATTTCACGACAAGGCTTCCAGTTGGCGCGTTTTCTGTTAGATTTACAGTATAACTGTCTTTATCAAATTGAGGGGCGTTGTCATTAGTGTCCAGAACGCGCACAATAATACTAGCAGTGCCAGAGCGCGCGGGTACTCCTCCATCCACAGCAGTGAGTATCAGATTGTGAACTGTTTGCTCCTCACGGTCCAAAGCTTTCGTCAAAATTAAATCAGCAAATTTCGATCCATCTCTTCCTGTCTGTATTTCGATGCTGAAATGAGTACTATCACTTAAGTAATATGATTTCACAGAATTGCTTCCGATATCTGGATCAAAAGCATTGTTCAAAGAAAACCTCTCCCCAGCTGAAGTAGACTCTGATATATCCAAGTGCATTGTGTCTCTCCTAAAATGTGGTGCATTATCATTGATATCAATTATTTCTATTTCGATATTAAACATTCGAATTGGGTTTTCTATTGTAGCATCTAGCTTCAAAAAGCAGGTTAATTTGGAAGTGCAGATGTGTTCTCTGTCTATCTTCTGTACGACATACAGCTCTCCGGTTTCTTTGTTAATGTCAAGATATTTTTTAGATGCGATCGTGTCCAAACGCATCTTCCGTCTGTTTAACGTTTTAACATCCAATCCGAGATCAGCTGCCAGATTTGCAACCACGGATCCTTCCCCCATTTCCTCAGGTATAGAATAGTGAGTTACTGTAGACACATGCTTTAAGGATTCGGAGAGAATAAGACACATCCAAACGTACCTTAAAATCTGGTTCGGGGCTCTCACAAAGGAATCCATAGCTTGTGAGCTCGGTGTAGACCTACTATTCCGGGTTCAAAACGTAACCTTTCTTTAAAACTGACTTAGCACTGTAAAGTAAATAGAAATAGAAATAAGTGTTCAACCTTAAAAGAAAGAACGGATTGTATAGCAATCGATGTCTGCAGCGTTGTCTGCACAATAAACAGTCATGGCGACGATGGGTGTTATATATTGTAGTCAGATATGTTTTAAAGGTGAACAGCGACTCTCTGCGCACAAAGGAGAGGGATGCACATTAATGCGCACAGGAACGAATTGCATCCACGAAGAAAGAATAATCTATATTTTAAAAGTGTTTTAAAATGAACTGAACATTACTTTAAAAATAAAATACGTTTTAAAAACGCAATCATTGCTCTCTGTTCTTTCCTGTAAAAGCAACATTTGAAGATAACCACAACTCCAAATGTTTAATTAAAAATATAAGTTAGAATTAGAAAATGTTTAGAAGTGCCGCAACAATAAGAAAGGGTTAAATAATATGACAATTAACTGAAGAAGAAAAATATATCTGAGCCTACCTGTAGAGTAGAAGCAGCCGAGTCGCTGGTCTCGGTCAGTCCTGTGCTCCTCGGTAAACTGGACACGACATATCTCGCTCCCTTTGGCACAGGCTGTCTGACCACCAGCTTTCCTTTCCTGGTCTCTGCTAGAAATAAACTGTACCAGTAGGCATCGTTGGAGACCAGAGTGGAATCCGCGATGGTCGAGTTCCTCTCGCTGATCACACTGTTCCTGCACGGAGGAGCCGCTTTGCTGGGCTTCGTTTTCTGACACTTCAGCACGATGGTGACCAATATAGTGATGAGTAAAAGAAATGAAACGGAGCCCAGTCCGATCACCAGATACAGGTTTAAATCGGAGAAGATGTCATATCCCAAAGGCACCTCAGTCATGTCAGCATAGGTTTTAAGGGCGGTCTCCACCGTGGACAGTTTGATTGTGACTGTAGCAGAGAGCGCGGGCTCTCCGTTGTCCTTGGCGATCACAACCAGCTGCTGGTGGCGCGAGTCTCTGTAACTGAACATTCTCATGGTCCGGATCTCTCCGTTATATTGATCCAAGCTGAATAATGTGGCGTCAGTGTTGTGGAGAAACTGGTACGTGATTCGAGAGTTGTGCACTGAATCAGAGTCTAAGGCGATGACTTTGGCTATCAGAGTCCCTTTATCGGTGGATCTCGGGATCTTTTCCTCCACCACCGAGCCGTGCGCGCGCCATGGAGACACTATAAGCGGCGTGTTGTCGTTCTGATCCATGATAATAATGTGAACGGTCACGTTACTGCTGAGCGGAGGAACACCAGAGTCTCTGGCCTCGATGTGGAAAAGAAACTCCTTCTCTATCTCATAGTCAAACGTCTTTAGCGCGTAAAGATTGCCGTTCTCTGGGTTAATGGAGAACAGTATGGACATGGAGGTGTTCACTATTTCCTTCTCTATGATAAAGTAAACTAGATACTGATTTTCATGGAGATCTGGGTCTATAGCAGTTAAAGAGCTCAGTAAAGCTCCAGGCGCGTTATTCTCCATAACAGGTATCGTGTAAAAGGTCTGCGGGAACTGAGGAACATTGTCGTTAATGTCCAGCAGCTCTAAAGTTATAGTTTCATTATCAGATAACGGCGGGTTGCCCCTGTCAGTCACGGTAATAGTGATGTCATATTCTGGAACATTTTCACGGTCTAACGGTTCTGAAACTAATAATTCATAATAATTATCAGACGATTCTTTGAGCGCAAAAGGTAAATCGTCAGAAATATGAATATCTATCTGTCCATTTTCTCCTGAGTCTTTATCACTCACACTAACAACTGCAATTACTGAATTTACAGCTATATCCTCTTTTACTGGACTTGAGAATGATTTTATAGAAATTTCAGGATGATTGTCATTCATATCTGTGATTAAAATTTTAACTTTACACTTTTCATTGAGACTATTAGATCCTTTATCTGTTGCTATAATTTCCATATCATAGACTCTGAAATCTTCATAATTAACAATTTCTTTTACTCTAATTTCTCCATTGTGAGGATTTAGACTGAATGTCTGTTGTGTTTTCTCTGAAGTATACAAACTATAAGAGTAAAATAAATCTGAATTTGAGCCCTCGTCTTTATCTGTCGCATTTATTTTGAATACAAGGCTTCCAGTTGGTGAGTTTTCTGTTAGATTTATTGTATAACTGTTTTTATCGAATTGAGGGGCGTTGTCATTAGTGTCCAGAACGCGCACAATAATACTAGCAGTGCCAGAGCGCGCGGGGACTCCTCCATCCACAGCAGTGAGTATCAGATTATGTGAAGCCTGTTCTTCTCTATCCAAAGCCTTTGTAAGAATCAAATCAGTGAATTTTGATCCATCCCGCCCGGTCTGAATCTCGATTGAAAAATGATCGCTTTCACTGAGATAATACGTTTTAATCGAATTAACACCGATATCAGGATCAACTGCATTGTTTAAGGAGAATCTTTCTCCCACAGGCGTTGACTCCGAAATGTCCAAATGCATTGTGTCCCTTCTAAAATATGGAGCATTGTCGTTAATATCAAGAATTTCCAACTCAATATTAAACATTCTCACAGGGTTTTCGATCGTGGCATCCAGTTTAAGAACACACGCTGCTGCTGCCTTTGTTGTGCATATGTGCTCGCGGTCGATTCTCTCCACAATAAACAGCTCTCCCGTTTCTTTATTAATATCCAGATATTTTTTATTTGCGATAGTGTCGAGACGAATCTTGCGTCTACTTAATGTTTCAGCATCTAATCCCAGATCACTTGCAAAATTAGCCACTATAAAGCCCACGTCCAATTCTTCAGGTATAGAATAATGAGTAACAGAAGATGATGTTTTCAGCACAGAGATTAAAATGATGGCGAACACGTACCTTTTCAATGGCTTGCTTTTCATTCTTGATTCCATTTTTTTTTTCTCTCATTTAATATTCCAACGAAACGTAAAGCAAATAGCATTGGGGTTACAAATATACCCTTCTGATTTCCAGGGAGTAGAATAAGCCTTTTTGTGGTGTTCGTGAAAGAAAAGAGCATACAGCTTACAGCCAACAAAGCACATACGTCACCAGCATTGGCTGTGATGAAAGATAAACGAAGAGGAGTAGTTTCCATGGAGAACAGCGACGCTGTGCGTATTGGTTTCCGTGGTACATGAAGGAGTTTTAGTACTAAAACATAACCACTATATATATGTAAACAGTATATAAAATAAAATCTGTGTCATGAGAAGCTAAACGACTAGAGATTGTAAATCTTATCATAGCATTGTCAAAATGTAATATTCACTGTAATTCAGATAAGATAAACTGGCCAGATAAATTATATTATTTCTACTTAGATATTTTCTATTGGTAGCATAAACATTTTGTAAAGGCAAATGCACAAAAATATACAACACAGCAACATCAACCAGAATATCCAGTTTAAAATTTTAGCTGTATCATGAAAAGTGAATATACAGCGCATACTACAGTAACCTTTAAAAAGTAAAACTATATTTACCTGTAGAGTAGAAGCAGCAGAGTCGCTGGTCTCGGTCAGTCCTGTGCTCCTCGGTAAACTGGACACGACATATCTCGCTCCCTTTGGCACAGGCTGTCTGACCACCAGCTTTCCTTTCCTGGTCTCTGCTAGAAATAAACTGTACCAGTAGGCATCGTTGGAGACCAGAGTGGAATCCGCGATGGTCGAGTTCCTCTCGCTGATCACACTGTTCCTGCACGGAGGAGCCGCTTTGCTGGGCTTCGTTTTCTGACACTTCAGCACGATGGTGACCAATATAGTGATGAGTAAAAGAAATGAAACGGAGCCCAGTCCGATCACCAGATACAGGTTTAAATCGGAGAAGATGTCATATCCCAAAGGCACCTCAGTCATGTCAGCAAAGGTTTTAAGGGCGGTCTCCACCGTGGACAGTTTGATGGTGACTGTAGCAGAGAGCGCGGGCTCTCCGTTGTCCTTGGCGATCACAACCAGCTGCTGGTGGCGCGAGTCTCTGTAACTGAACATTCTCATGGTCCGGATCTCTCCGTTATATTGATCCAAGCTGAATAATGTGGCGTCAGTGTTGTGGAGAAACTGGTACGTGATTCGAGAGTTGTGCACTGAATCAGAGTCTATGGCGATGACTTTGGCTATCAGAGTCCCTTTATCGGTGGATCTCGGGATCTTTTCCTCCACCACCGAGCCGTGCGCGCGCCATGGAGACACTATAAGCGGCGTGTTGTCGTTCTGATCCATGATAATAATGTGAACGGTCACGTTACTGCTGAGCGGAGGAACACCAGAGTCTCTGGCCTCGATGTGGAAAAGAAACTCCTTCTCTATCTCATAGTCAAACGTCTTTAGCGCGTAAAGATTGCCGTTCTCTGGGTTAATGGAAAACAGCATGGACATGGAGGTGTTCACTATTTCCTTCTCTATGATAAAGTAAACTAGATACTGATTTTCATGGAGATCTGGGTCTATAGCAGTTAAAGAGCTCAGTAAAGCTCCAGGCGCGTTATTCTCCATAACAGGTATCGTGTAAAAGGTCTGCGGGAACTGAGGAACATTGTCGTTAATGTCCAGCAGCTCTAAAGTTATAGTTTCATTATCAGATAACGGCGGGTTGCCCCTGTCAGTCACGGTAATAGTGATGTCATATTCTGGAACCTTTTCACGGTCTAACGGTTCTGAAACTAATAATTCATAATAATTATCAGACGATTCTTTGAGCGCAAAAGGTAAATCATCAGAAATATGAATATCCACCTGCCCATTTTCTCCTGAGTCTTTATCACTCACACTAACAACTGCAATTACTGAATTTACAGCTATATCCTCTTTCACTGGACTCTGAAATGACTTAATCGAAATTTTTGGGTGATTGTCATTGACGTCAGTAATTATAATGGCTAATTTACATTGACCGGATAATGGATGAGTTCCTTTATCTGATGCTATAACCTCCATATCGTAAATTCTAAAGTCTTCATAATTAACCATCTCCTTCACTCTAATTTCACCACTATCAGGATTTAAACTTAAAGCTTTCTGTGTCTTCTCTGATGTATACAGACTAAATGAATACACAAGATCGGCATTAGAACCCTCATCTAGATCTGTTGCATTTAATTTAACAACCAGGCTGCCTATGGGTGAGTTTTCAGTTAAATTGATGGTGTAGCTCTCCTGATCAAATTTAGGGGCGTTGTCGTTTGCATCCAACACCCGAACGATGATACTGGCCGTACCTGAACGAGGAGGGACTCCGCCATCCACTGCTGTCAGTATCAGATTATGAACTGCTTGGGTTTCACGATCTAGAGCCTTTTTTAAAATTAAGTCCGCAAATTTGGAACCGTCCCTCCCAGAGTGAATTTCAATATCAAAGTGCTCGTTCTGGCTCAGATAATATGTTTTAACCGAATTGGAACCGACATCAGAATCCACTGCATTACTGACAGAAAATCGCTCTTCAGCTGGTGTAGATTCAGTGATATCTAAATTGATTGTGTCTCGTCGAAATTGAGGGTTATTGTCATTGATATCTGTTATTTCTAGTTCTATGTAAAATATTCGTACAGGATTCTCCACAATAACCTCCAGTTTTAGAAAGCAAGTCGTACTCGTTTTGAGAGGACACAGATGTTCACGATCAATCTTTTCTAGTATGTACAGCTCGCCTCTGTCTTTGTTTATTGCGAGGTATTTCTTATTAGCAATAACATCTAATCGTACGTTTCGTTTAATCAAAGTCTGTTCATCAAGTCCCAAATCAGTGGCTAAATTTGCCACGACAGATCCAACTTCCATCTCCTCTGGAATAGAATAGTGAGTAACAGCCAGAGCCGACTGAAGAAACACCGATACAAGAAAAGACAGCGCCACATACCTTCTCCATGACCGGGTGTTCAAATCAGAATCCATTGTCTGATCAAATGCTTATGACGCAAGATCGAAGCAGTTCATGTAGCAACAAAGAATGGGATCTGGCTCCGAAAATGAGTTGCAGAAAAAAAAACTATTAGTTAAGGGATAAAATATAAAAAAGGTTCCTCGATGTAAAATGCAATATTTTGTCTAAAGCCAGTCAGACGCAGAAAACAAGGCTTCGTTGCAAAATGGTCAACTGTGACAGTGACGTTGAAATTGCACTTGCAGTGATGTACAATTTGTGAGACTACAGCGCCACTTGGTGCAGACACACTGAGGTGCCTTGAAAATTGTACACAGGTTATGTTAAAATATTAACCGATGTCATGAAAGTGCGTATACATAGTACGCCGAAAAAGAAAAAAAAACTCGTGGTATTGATTCGCAAAAAAAACGGACTTTGGCGTGTATATGCTACGAAATTGTCAGGTTTATGGTTGTGAGGTAGATGCGTAGCCTATCATATGTAGGCGAAACCTGTGAATCAAATGCACGCCAACATTTCTCCCATCATATTCACGATAAAAAACTGTGTAGCCAAACGCGTGCGTATAATATACATGCCAAAGTCCATTTTTGCTTATCAATACCACGAATTTTCGTTTTTTATTTGGCGTAGTTTATACATGAGACTGCGCTATGTATTATTTAATGTTTTTTATATAGCCTAAAAAATAAAAGTGCAATTATTAAAACACGCTTTCCGCAGAATGTGTGCTTCATAAGTCATAATACATGTGCAAAAAATAATCAAAATGTAGACTATAAACGTGATCTCACCTGTAGAGTAGAAGCAGCCGAGTCGCTGGTTTCGGTCAGTCCTGTGCTCCTCGGTAAACTGGACACGACATATCTCGCTCCCTTTGGCACAGGCTGTCTGACCACCAGCTTTCCTTTCCTGGTCTCTGCTAGAAATAAACTGTACCAGTAGGCATCGTTGGAGACCAGAGTGGAATCCGCGATGGTCGAGTTCCTCTCGCTGATCACACTGTTCCTGCACGGAGGAGCCGCTTTGCTGGGCTTCGTTTTCTGACACTTCAGCACGATGGTGACCAATATAGTGATGAGTAAAAGAAATGAAACGGAGCCCAGTCCGATCACCAGATACAGGTTTAAATCGGAGAAGATGTCATATCCTAAAGGCACCTCAGTCATGTCAGCATAGGTTTTAAGGGCGGTCTCCACCGTGGACAGTTTGATGGTGACTGTAGCAGAGAGCGCGGGCTCTCCGTTGTCCTTGGCGATCACAACCAGCTGCTGGTGGCGCGAGTCTCTGTAACTGAACATTCTCATGGTCCGGATCTCTCCGTTATATTGATCCAAGCTGAATAATGTGGCGTCAGTGTTGTGGAGAAACTGGTACGTGATTCGAGAGTTGTGCACTGAATCAGAGTCTATGGCGATGACTTTGGCTATCAGAGTCCCTTTATCGGTGGATCTCGGGATCTTTTCCTCCACCACCGAGCCGTGCGCGCGCCATGGAGACACTATAAGCGGCGTGTTGTCGTTCTGATCCATGATAATAATGTGAACGGTCACGTTACTGCTGAGCGGAGGAACACCAGAGTCTCTGGCCTCGATGTGGAAAAGAAACTCCTTCTCTATCTCATAGTCAAACGTCTTTAGCGCGTAAAGATTGCCGTTCTCTGGGTTAATGGAGAACAGCATGGACATGGAGGTGTTCACTATTTCCTTCTCTATGATAAAGTAAACTAGATACTGATTTTCATGGAGATCTGGGTCTATAGCAGTTAAAGAGCTCAGTAAAGCTCCAGGCGCGTTATTCTCCATAACAGGTATCGTGTAAAAGGTCTGCGGGAACTGAGGAACATTGTCGTTAATGTCCAGCAGCTCTAAAGTTATAGTTTCATTATCAGATAACGGCGGGTTGCCCCTGTCAGTCACGGTAATAGTGATGTCATATTCTGGAACCTTTTCACGGTCTAACGGTTCTGAAACTAATAATTCATAATAATTATCAGACGATTCTTTGAGTGCAAAAGGTAAATCATCAGAAATATGAATATCTATCTGTCCATTTTCTCCTGAGTCTTTATCACTCACACTAACAACTGCAATTACTGTATTTACAGCTATATCCTCTTTTACTGGGCCAGTAAATGATTTGATGGAAATTTCCGGATGATTATCATTCATGTCTGTGATTAAAATAGTTAGTTTACATTTTCCAGAGAGACTATTAGATCCTTTATCAGTTGCTATTATCTCCATATCATAGATCTTAAAATCTTCATAATTAATCATCTCTTTAACTCGAATTTCACCAGTTTCTGAATTCAAACTGAACGTCTCTTGCGTTTTCTCGGAGGTATATAAACTGAATTTGTATGTTATTTCGGAATTTGACCCTTCATCCAAATCTGTTGCATTTAACCTAACAACAAGGCTTCCTACTGGATAATTTTCATTTAAATGTACAGTATAGCTGTCTTTATCGAACTGTGGGGCGTTGTCATTAGTGTCTAGCACTTGGACAATAATATTAGCTGTCCCAGAGCGCGAAGGCACCCCGCCATCTACAGCAGTAAGTATCAGATTATGAACTGCTTGTTCTTCGCGATCTAATGCTTTTTTCAGTACTAAATCGGCTAGTTTAGATCCATCTCGGCCAGACTGTATTTCGATAGTAAAATGATCACTTTCGCTAAGATCGTAAGTCTTAATTGAATTAGATCCAATGTCTGAGTCCACTGCATTGTTCAGTGAGAAACGCTCTCCGGCCGGGGTCGATTCAGAAATGTCTAAATGCATGACATCTCGTCGAAAGTGGGGTGCATTGTCGTTGATATCTAATATTTCTAGTTCAATATTGAACATCCTGATTGGATTTTCGATTGTAGCGTCGAGCTTAAGAAAACAAGAATTTGTAGTTTTGGATGGGCAGAGATATTCTCTGTCAATCCTTTCGACGATAAAAACCTCTCCTGTTTCTTTATTTACATCCAGATATTTTTTATTTGCTATCACATCTAGGCGCATCCTGCGTTTCGTCAGACTCTGTATATCCAAACCAAGATCAGTGGCTATATTTGCAACAACAGATCCTACCTCCATTTCCTCTGGAATAGAGTAGTGAGTAACGCCAAATGCTGGGTTTAATAAGTCAAAAATAATCAGAAATAACAAAACGTACCTTCTCCTTTTCTGTGCGTTCACACACGGTTGCATTTTTTTACTTAAAATACAAGTCGAATATAATCCAAACAAGCAATGGAAACTGACAATGAAATACGCGGAAGAACAAAGAGACGTGCAAAGAGAGGATCACTCTACCAGCTGCAGACTGTGACGTTACATTATGGTGACCAATAAGTATTTTCCATCGTGTGTATTGCTAGACAACAGCGACACTTTGTGTATGTTATAAAAACAATCACATTTAATCTTGAGCTATAGCTCATCTGAATTAGATTATAACAAAGAGTGAATACTGAACATATTATTCGTGGGAATCAAATATGTTGAACATTATTCATTTGATTTGCACCTTGATTTAAAAAGCATATAAAACAAAATAGTATGTATAATGAGATTTTCATTAATAGTTTTAGTACAGTTTAATAGTTGTTCTTACCTGTAGTGTAGAAGCAGCTGAGTCGCTGGTCTCGGTCAGTCCTGTGCTCCTCGGTAAACTGGACACGACATATCTCGCTCCCTTTGGCACAGGCTGTCTGACCACCAGCTTTCCTTTCCTGGTCTCTGCTAGAAATAAACTGTACCAGTAGGCATCGTTGGAGACCAGAGTGGAATCCGCGATGGTCGAGTTTCTCTCGCTGATCACACTGTTCCTGCACGGAGGAGCCGCTTTGCTGGGCTTCGTTTTCTGACACTTCAGCACGATGGTGACCAATATAGTGATGAGTAAAAGAAATGAAACGGAGCCCAGTCCGATCACCAGATACAGGTTTAAATCGGAGAAGATGTCATATCCTAAAGGCACCTCAGTCATGTCAGCATAGGTTTTAAGGGCGGTCTCCACCGTGGACAGTTTGACGGTGACTGTAGCAGAGAGCGCGGGCTCTCCGTTGTCCTTGGCGATCACAACCAGCTGCTGGTGGCGCGAGTCTCTGTAACTGAACATTCTCATGGTCCGGATCTCTCCGTTATATTGATCCAAGCTGAATAATGTGGCGTCAGTGTTGTGGAGAAACTGGTACGTGATTCGAGAGTTGTGCACTGAATCAGAGTCTATGGCGATGACTTTGGCTATCAGAGTCCCTTTATCGGTGGATCTCGGGATCTTTTCCTCCACCACCGAGCCGTGCGCGCGCCATGGAGACACTATAAGCGGCGTGTTGTCGTTCTGATCCATGATAATAATGTGAACGGTCACGTTACTGCTGAGCGGAGGAACACCAGAGTCTCTGGCCTCGATGTGGAAAAGAAACTCCTTCTCTATCTCATAGTCAAACGTCTTTAGCGCGTAAAGATTGCCGTTCTCTGGGTTAATGGAGAACAGCATGGACATGGAGGTGTTCACTATTTCCTTCTCTATGATAAAGTAAACTAGATACTGATTTTCATGGAGATCTGGGTCTATAGCAGTTAAAGAGCTCAGTAAAGCTCCAGGCGCGTTATTCTCCATAACAGGTATCGTGTAGAAGGTCTGCGGGAACCGCGGTGCGTTATCATTGACATCTAGCAAGTGGACCGTTATAGTTTCATTATCAGATAAGGGAGGATTCCCTTTATCCGTCACAACCAACATGATCTCATATTCTGGTACAACTTCACGATCTAACGGTTCTGACACCAATAACTCATAGAGGTAGTCAGATGTTTGGTTTAAAATAAATGGTAAGGATTTGTTCATTGTCAGATTGACCTTACCGTTATCTCCCGTGTCTCTGTCACTAACACCCACCAGAGCTATAACAGAGCCGACTGGGATGTTTTCATCCACGGTATTCTTTAGAGATTTTATGGTTATCTCGGGATAGTTATCGTTCATATCCTTAACATACACAGTCACTCTGCATTGACCGGAGAGTTGAACGGGGCCATTGTCTTTAGCCTCAAGAAACATCTCAAATATTTTCATATCTTCATAATCAATGGTGCCCTTAACTGCAATTTCGCCAGTTTTTGAATTCAGCGAGAACATCTCCTGCGTTTTCTCAGAAGTATAAAGTGTAAATGAATATGTAAGGTCAGCGTTTGGGCCTTCATCAGCATCAGTAGCGTTTAATTTAACAACAACAGTGCCGGCTGGAGAATTTTCGCTCATATTCAGAGAATAAACTGTCTGATCAAACTGAGGGGCGTTGTCATTTGTATCTTGGACGCGCACAATAATACTAGCTGTGCCGGAGCGCGCAGGGACTCCGCCATCGATGGCAGTGAGTATCAGATTATGAACAGCCATCTCTTCCCTATCTAAAGCCTTCATAAGAACCAAATCGACATATTTTGTACCGTCACTACCAGAATGTATATCAACAGTGAAATGTTCACTTTCACTTAATTTATAGGTATTGACTGTATTGGCACCAACGTCTGGATCAAAGGCATTGGGCAAAGAAAATCTTTCCCCCGGTGTTGCGGACTCTGAGATATCCAATTCAATCTTATCTCGCCGGAAATGAGGAGCATTATCGTTAATGTCTGTAATGCCCAATTCAATATTGAAAATACGCAATGGGCTTTCGATTATTAGGTCTAATTTTAGAAAACATGTGGTGGTTTTCGTAGGACACAGAGTTTCCCTATCAATATTATTAACAATAAATAGCTCGCCAGTTCTTTTATTAATATCAAGATATTTGTTGTTATGGAAAATATCAAGTTTTACCTCTCGCTGTGCTAGTCCACTAACATCCAGCCCTAAATCAGCGGCTAGATTTGCAACGACGGACCCGCGCTCCATCTCCTCCGGTATGGAATAACGCGTGACAGACAAAGCCGTCTCCCATGTTGCCCAAAGTACAAAGAACAACGGAACCCACCGTCCAACGGTGTTCATCATCAATTCCAGCAGAAGACACAAAATTACTATGTCTATTATCAGTCAGATGGAGTTACTGCTCGTGTTGCTCCTTAAAATGTCCCTTGTTCAGTCTGCCTTTTAAAAATATCCTTGTAACGATTTAAAAACGCTCCTGATGAAAAAGATGCTGTTCTCAGGACCACCGTGTTTCTGGTAAATGACAGCGTCCTATTTAATGAAGCCTGTGTGTCATTTACTGGCCAACAGCGACGCGCTGAGACAGAGACAAGAAATGAATATTCTTGTTCTTGTTCTTAAAATAATAAACAGAAGACATGATCTTGCAAATCGTTTAATTGTTTTATATTGTTTCATCATCGAAAAATATCTAAGCCATTTGTCTGTTTTAAACATAGATCAGTCAACTTCTCTGTCTCTCTCCCTGTGTGTGTGTGTGTAGCCTGTGTGCTTCTCTTTATTCTCCCTTTCTCAATTTCATTATGGTGACACTGGATAAAATGTTATGAAATGCTTTGCATACTTGGCATTTGTTGTTGTTATTATTATTATTATTATTATTATTATTATTATTATTATTATTATTATTATTATTATTATTATTATTATTATTAGTGCTGTTAAATGTTTAATCACGATAAATAACATCCAAAATATTTTTTGTTGACATAATGTATGTGTGTATACTGTGTACATTAATAATGTATATATAAATACAAACACATGCATGTATATATATAAGAAAAATATGTTATGTTTATATTAATTATATTTATGTATAATATAAAATCTAAGAATATAAATATATAAATGTATATACAAAAATATTTCAAAATATATACTGCATGTGTGTGTGTTATATTCATAATAAATACAGTACATACAGTACATATACATATATTATTTAAACAAAACTTTTTTGGTATGTGATTAATCATGATTGATCATTCGACAGCACTAATTAGTATTATTATTGTTATTAATTATATTATTTGACAGGGATGCTACAGAATAACAGTTACATCAGATTTCATGCAACAAAGGCTCAGCACAGACTAGTAAATGATTTTACAGTGATTAATTTTTTAAAATTTCTTATCCATCAATGCATGTCTGTATAAAATGTTCTGGTTTTAATAGATGATTAATTAAATTTAATCTGAAATACACAAAATACTAATTATTATTATTATTATTATTATTTCTTCATTTTTTATTTTTTGCTAAATAGAGCGACATAATTTCAGCTGCAGATTCTCACATGCCTGCAGCTGCTAAATTAACTTCTGCTAAGTACAGTGCCTGACAGAATATATTTTTACTCTCCTCTCTTTCTGTGAACTGTGGCTGTTTCAACACGTCTTCTTTTCTCTTTCTTCTAGGATTGGATGCCAGTCAGATGAATTTTTGCTTCCTTGAAGATTTTAAGATCTATGGACCAGAGATCTGCATGGGAATTAAATTATTGTAATAATAATTTTTTCTTTGGCAATTCAGTTTCCCTCTGCAAATAGACATTAATAATAATAATAATAATAATAATAATAATAATAATAATAATAATAATAATAATAATAATAATAATAATAATAATAATAATGTCATTGTAACTTGCCATTGCATTTTAATTTAAAGTGAGTTCTCTGAAAGTAATTACTCTAAAATTAACGTTTGGTTAAGCTCGTTCGAATCATTCATGATAAGTATGTACTGAAAGACTGAAATCTTGTAAATAAATGTCCCAGCAACTGTAATTTCTGCAATGTTCCATCTGCACTGCTTCTTAAGCTTGTTGAGATGTGGTGCAGGCGACCTCTAGTGGTGTTTTATAAGACTGATTCTTGTGACATGTGACAACACATGTCCAGCAATTGTAACTGCTATTAGGTTTAAAAAAATGAAAATATTTTCAATTGTAAATGTTATGAGGAATTAATAATAGAATGTATTTAACACAATTATCCCCTTCAGTTAAATTTTATAATTACTAAATCAAATATATGACACTTATTGTATTCTCACTATATCTAAAACAGTGTGTCCATAAAATGTTTAAAAAATTATTATTATTATGAAAAATACCTTGTTTCATCAAAAGCAACACTTAATAATATCTCATATCAAAACAAGGTTATTTTTAAGGACACATGCGTGTTTCATGAGGCTTTAAAGTTGTAAGTTGTCCGCACTTTTTGTCAACAACTTCAGACATTAAAATGTAATAAAATCAGGTGACATCAGCAGCGGCTGTCACTCTAAACGACCCCCTTGCCACCTCTGAAGAGTACAAGTTGACATTCAACATGAAAGTCATCATATTTTTGTCATATTTTTTTAATTATATTAAATATAAAATACTGTTGTTATTTTTTTCTATTAATGTATATGATCATATATTTCCTGATAATTTTTGGATCATTTGTAAAGATGTTTAAATTGGAATATGAAGAGCCTGGGGAATGTAAATGGATAGAGGTAACAACTAATTGTTTTATTTGTTCATTAAACTGTTTTAACGGTTTTTACCTGGTTACCAAAGCAGATGCACAGCAGACATATTGTTCTGAGATGAGAGAAAATAGAACATTTGTGTTCAAATGATATATCAAAATACTTGAAAAAAGAAGAAGCTTAAACAATAATATACTCACTGTTTGTTGTGTTTGTTTTAATACAGCAATTGACTGTTTCAATGTATTAGATTAAGTAGTTAAATATGACTAAATTCAGGTTTTGGTTACCACTGTAAGATGTTACAACTCTGTCAGGTCTGTAACCTCCACCAGATGAATATTTTGAAAATATCTGACAATGATATTTTATATTTGTTGAGGAATTGTTGGTCACATGTGGAAATATAATCTGTCTGCTAACATGAAAATGTGAAATTAAAAAGAATGATGGCTAGGTAAAAAGCACATTTTGATAAAAAAGAGAAAAGTTGGGAGGTTGAATGAAAGTGTAGCTCAGTAGCTTAGTACATGAGATAATAATAATAATAAAAATTTGTTTCATTTGTCTGAGTACAAGGTTTTATTTTTCAATATGTCTCCCTGTTTTGTCCCACTTCTCAAGAATCATGGAGCTGCATATTCACACAGAAAAATGCAGGTAATTAGTTTCTTTGGTATCATTCTTGAAAACTGTAAGTTTAAAGTAGCAATAAATAAACTATAAGGAACTGATTTATGGCTAATACCGAGACAACTACTTAGAAATGCAGCTGTTCTGACCCCACTCTATTTGTATTTATATTTACCAAAATGCGTATGCATATTGTATGTGTGGTATGTGTATATACACAGTTCATATGCACATTTGATATTCAATAATTAATATTATAAATATCAGTTCATTTGCATATGCAAAAAGACAAATATTATCACTGGACAGCTCCATGTCTCATGGGCAAAGATGTAAGAGAGTGAAACATCATAGATTAAGGGAATTATGACAAACCAGAATAAATACTAATCTACAAAACCTAAATTTAAAGGGGGGGGGGGGGGTAAAACTCATCACTGTCCATTAAACTTCATAATGCAACCCAACAGCATGGGTACTGGCAGACTATGATGTCATAATATCAGACAGAGCAGCTCTGCTACTGGTTTAGAACCAAACAGGATGGAACAAAGAGAGAGAGTTTGGACTGGTGTTGTCATAGAAACAGCTAGAGCTAAAACATCCTGTCTAGGACAAGGACAAGGTCAAACTGGAGATGCACCTACTTGCTAAATGTCAAAGGTGAAGTCCTAAACAGTGTACATCACAAATACAGACATTCAAAATTACCATTTCATCTTTATAGTTCAGTTGTGTTTGAACCTTTAATGCAAGGATCTTCACAGTAATGACCAATAAAATTACTTATTACGTAGATTTAATCACAGCTTCAACATACAGTTATTAAGATTTTTTTTATTACACATAACAAATTAATAATTAACATTAATAAAATAATGAACATATATGAGCAACTATAGCTACTTAGCACATTCTGTCTTTCAGCCAGTCAGCGAGGAACACTGTTTAGTCACCTAATTAATATTCATGAGCGAAGTTTTGAAGTTTTCTGTGGGCAGATTGTTCCTTCTTCTCGAAAGGGTGTCATTGCTTGAATGTGACTCTGTGAGGTAAAAGCGGAGCTCCTCTAATTCCTGATCTGTAGTCTAGAGAGGGACATGTCTAAATTGCTCATCTCCTCACCTCCGGTTCACGGGCCCTCAGAGAGACGAACTTCGATTTAGAGAAGTGTGTTAGCACCATGGAGACCGTTTCTTCATTAACGTTTGTAATCTGAAAGGACAACCTAATTACCCCTCTCAACTGGGCGATACTCATCTATTGACATTCTGAACTCATTTCCCGGGGAAATTAAAAATGGAAAGGGCGCGGGGGAGATTGCATTCAGGTGTGGCATTTTCAGGGGGAGCCCAATTCCCCCAATTCCCCCCACGGGCCCGTCTGTTTTCTGTTGTCTTTAATTAAAATGATATTTAGACGATGGAGTTTTGTGTTTGTTTAGTTAATGAACCAAGTATATTCTCTGTGGGAGTTAAAAGGGAATATAAGAAAACTGATTAGCATATGTTAGCATTTGCAATGTTTATTCGGTGCATGAGAGAGAGTGGCCTTGGTCATTTTATTTTCTTTGTGCTGAGAAATGTCTTTTCATGCGACTATGTAAAGATAAGAGCTGATGAGAATTAATTAAGACAATAAAGCTGTTCAATTTCTAGTCCTTAAACCTGCAAGAAAATTTGCATTTTGAACCATGCAGCATTGTATTTATTTATTTATTTTTATTTAGTGGTAAATATTACTTTTACGTTTTTGTTTTTTATTCTGCAACAAATGCACAATGTACATTGTAAATGAATTTTGATGCACTTTTGTTACTTTAAAAAACATAAGCTGCTGCAACAGATTATGCAACTATTTTAGCACTTTTATTTTTAGAGCACAAAATGGTTTCAAAATTCACACCTCAGAATATGACTGTGCAAAATGTATGTTGTATGCTTTAAAAAATGAAACAAGGAAGACTGTTGAAGTAGCATTGACCAGAGACCTTCTTTTACCCACAACTGAAAAGGTTGAATACAAGAAAAACTGAATAAAACTGAAACAAAACTGCAAAAACACTGAATTAAAAGGCAAAACAATACATTTCTGATATAACTGGATGCCACTCCTGTGAAAGTGAAAAAAATAATACTTACCGTTTGAAACATTCATTGATACAAACTGCATGTCTTACTGTTTTTACAAGTAAGCAGTATACAGTGTTTATTGCTCAGTATTCATTAAGCAATTGGCTTGTAATATTTTATTATCCTTATCACCTGTAAAAAATATTAATCACAACACTGCAGTTTTATTTCAGAAAAAAATATTTAATTTTCATATTTGTATGTACATTTGTATGGACTCACATCCTGTTCTCTTGTATGAGGCAGTAATCTGTCTCTAAGTGCGGATCCAGCCATTCCTATATGAGTAATCATATTGAATCGATGAGCATCCACCTTCTCCTAGCCCATAATTCAGTTTCATCATGACCACTGTACTGATTTATATGCTCACATGGTGTGCAAAAGACGGGTAATAATCACATTTTGGCTGAAATGATTGTCAAAGTAAGAACAGTAGTAAAATATAAAAATAATAATGATATTCAGTACTGTATTAAATCTCAGGCCTGGCCTTTCACTGCTTCTCAAGTGTTAATGACTTTTGCCCTTTAGGCCCGGTGTGGTCAAACTAACCAAGCAGACGCAGTTACAAATAATAATAGTACAGATCATGGTGATATAATAGATATAATATAACTGGACCAGCAATTTTCTTAGCTTCACTGGGATCATAAAAAACTCCTGTCACTCCTATCCAAGGGAACAGAACCTCAGTAGTTAAGTACAATAGGCTCCAATGACAGGACAGACAGTATGTCCTATGAGCAGGCCACAATGATGTACCACAAACACACACTACTGTATATGAGTGAAAGTGCATGTTTGAGTGAGTGTGAGAGGTGACAGACAGAACCATCACAGCATAGCGGCACTGTGACATCATAAAGGCTTGCTTCCATGCTTGTAACATGTCAAGTAGTCTCAGACTTGCAGCATAAAGTAGGTTTGCTGCTCATTCTGCCTGATTCACATTTAAAGCAAAGAATGCCATTTAGTCGTGGTTTTATCTGAAAATAGAGTGCAACAGTCGGTTCCAGAAGTAAAAGCTCCATTCATTATCTCCATAGGGGAAAATAACAATCACTGATAAATCTTTAAAGACAGACCTATTGTGAATGACAGGCTTGTTAATTGACGTTAAATGCTTTTGTTGAAGCTATTAGTTTGCGTTATTTCAAGTATTTGTGTTTAACATCATAATTCCACGTGAAAAAAAACATGATTATGCAGAGAAATCTTTAAATGTAATTAAATGTAATTTAACATTAAATTAATAGTTTTATGATTTTCCCTCATTTTTATTTTGATTATGTAATTCCAAACACTTTATTGATTTTTTTTGTTCATATACCCTCATTAAAGTTCATAAAGTTCATACATTTTTTTAAATCTTTAAATACTTTTTGGCTTCTAATCTAAGTTTATAATGTTGTGATTAAATTTATAACTGGTTGGTTGGTTGGTTTATGGCTTAAAACTTTTTAATGAAGACTCTTTTTCTTTTTTGTTTCTTTTTTATCCTAATGGGAAAAATACTTTTGGAACCGAGTCCACTGAGAAAGTGGTCAAGCACTGTTACACTCTATAATCTCTGCAAAACTGTTAAATCAGAAAAATCAGAAATCAGAAAAAAAGTGAGGCATTTTCAGACTTTGTGATAAGAACTTCTGTCCTGCTAACCACGTTCAAAGAGAGAAAACAGTTACGCTCCTGAATAGCTTTCAAAGATTTGAAGCCACGATCCAGGCAAAATATGGCAAATCCAGTTTTGCAGTTGCATTGTATGTGCAATATGCATCAGATGGTCAATGAATGGACTATGTTGGGCCATCTGAGGCTGAGACTACATAATGAGTGCTATGCTTTGGTAATAAGTCACTCTTTTTGTTCATCATCACAACATAGGTCCTTTTGTCTTATTTCATTCATTATATAAGTCATTGTTGATGACCTCTGCCCCCGTGTCGTCATGCGGGTCGTAGCTGCTAGGAGAGATGAACCTACGCTTCTTGCCGAAGGTGGAGAATGAGTTGTGGACATCGAGCTCACTGCGGTAGCTGGGCCGCAGGGTGCAGAAGCCGGACGGTGTGCCGGGGATGTAGACGTTGTGCTGGTAGTCTGGCGGGGGGTGTGAGTGGACCTGTGCCGTGGGCTGCTGCTGCTGCAGGTGGTGGGTGGGGTTGTGTTGGGGCGTGTAGTGAGGAGTCCAGGCCCTCTGAGAAACACTACTGGCTGGAGAATGCATCCGGTACTCTGAAAGGGTTAAAAAAAGGGGAGAGAAAGAAGAGAACTACTTTAGAATAAATAATTAAAAATGTTTGTTTTTTAATAATTAAAAATGTTTAAAAAAAAAATAATAATAATTGTGCTCACCAAAGATGCATTTATCTGATCAAAATACAGTAAAAATTATATATTTTATATTTTGAAATATTGCTACAAATTAAAATAACTATTTCGTATTGCAATATATTTCAAAATGTTATTTATTTCTGTGATGCAAAACTGCATTTTCTGAATCATTACACTTTTTCCAGGATTCCTTGATGAAGAGGAAGTTAAAAAGAACAGCGTTTGTTTGAATATAAATCTTTTACAATATTATACATTGTACATTTCTTTACTGTCACTCTTGGTCAGTTTAATTTGTCTTTGCTAAATGAAAATATTTTTATTATTATTATGCTTACAGTAAACATTTGAATGGTATCTGGTTACTACAGAAATATGAAGCAGCACAACTGTTTTCAACATTGATAATAATAAGAAATGTTTCTTGAGCAGCAAATCAGCATATTAGAATGATTTCTGAAGGATCGTGTGACACTGAAGACTGGAGTAATGATGCTGAAAATTCAGTTTTGCATCACAGGAATAAAATATGTTTTAAAATATATGCCAAAAGAAAATAGCTATTTCAAATTGTAATACAATATAACAATATTACTGTTTTACTGTATTTATGATCAAATATATGCAGCTTTACTGAGCATAAAAGTCAACTTTGAAAATATATATTTTTTAAATCTTCAGAATTTGGAATTTTTGACTGACACTGAAACACATTCGGAGATGAATAATTTATGTTGCCGAACAAATAATGAAAGTCTCTTCAAGTAATGTCTTATTTACCCACAAATTGAACAAGGCCAAATTAATATATGTCTCACTATTGCACAGAAATAAAAGACATTCAAAGTCTGGACCTTGAATCTGAACATTAATCACATATTAAAAATCTGTAATTTTCTGTAGTAGGGCCTAATAACACCCATTTTTTTACATTTATAATTTAAATCATTTTAACAGGCTGATAAAATGAATGAAACATGCAAAACAACCACATTATGGCTATGTGCTGGTTTTTGCTTTTTCGGCTTTCATAAAAAGCAATGCCTTTAGTAATTCCCGTTCCAACACTTTTTCTTTGTTGATTATGCTGTTTCACTTAGAAATATGTCAGATAATTTGAATACTGTTTCATATTGGGTATTAAATGCAAAATAAATAAATAATAATAAAACAATTATTTCATAATAACTACTACTAATAATTTGATTATATTGATAAAATAAAATAAGCAGCATCAAATAATGTGACATAAAGTATAGTTGTACCTCTCGAGCGGGTTCCCCAGGTCCAGTACTGTCCGGCAGCCATTTGACCCACATAATTCTCTGGTTCGGCCTGCATGGCTTTACGCATCAGAGTGCCATCCATGTTTATAGAGTTGCAACTGCAAACAGATGATGGGAAATTAGGCCAATCTGAGATAATGTAAGGAGATATTTTGATACTCCAGATTTCATGCATGAAAGATAATTGTCTGCCAGGTTTTGTCATTAAAAAGGAACTAGGTACTATTTATAAACTTTTTTTTTTCTTTTTTAAGGTTTTGACTTCAAGCATTTCAATTTATGCATATGACTAGCATGCATTTCCTGGAAATTCAACACATGACCATAGCACTGTTAGCACCATGTGCTTTTGTTCAAACTACAGAAACACTGTCGACTATTTATATAGTCTAATACTGTAGACTATAGTCTATCCTTATTTAGAGACAAGTAAACATGTGCTTTACCTTTTCAGAGAGGAAGTTTGATTTTTGATGAGGGCCCAGTCAGTGTTTGCTTGTTTCAACTGCAACACAGAACAATAATAATTGAATAAATAAAATAAAAAATAACTGATTATAACAAATATGTAGGATAAATGTTTATATATCTTTTCGATCTTTTTCGAAACTTTTAAGAGTAACAAAATGCTGGAGACATCCACAGGCACTCCGAATGATACTCCTCAGGCATGAAAGGATTCTTGTATGCCTCCTTGTGGCCAAAAGTGTGAATCGCACATCATTTCATTGGTAGCTGTGGTGCCTTGAGCAATGACTAGTGTCAGGGTCTTCTCTTTCATCCTCAAAGATGCTGCGGGGGTGGAGGAGGAGGAGAATGGGGGTGTTATTTATTCCATGTCAAAGAGAGAGAATGTAGGGATTCCACGCTCTATTAATTCGCTTAGAAACTTTTATAAGAAGAGCGCCATGTAAGCTTATTATTAGAACCGTTCTTCAAAATACATTCCGTAGATAATTAGAACACCGACACACGATTTTAATCTTCAAAGGAAACCGCGGCGGGCAGGAAATTAATTTCGAAAACCCATTTAACTGTCCGATGAATTCAGTTTAATTTAATTTCTCGTTTTATTTTAGAACTCTCTTGCGTTTGCATTTTCCGCTGCAGCTCTGGTGAATTTATGCAAAAAAAAAAAATCCAGTTTTAATATATTCCCAGAAGAAATCCTGTAAGTAGCCCTGACTGCACGCAAGAGTTGTACATCTGTTTGAGGTTTTGTATACCCTTAAGGGCAGAATTTGTCCAAATAGTGTTGGCCAGTGAAGTAAATCAGGGGTATAAAAGAGGACTTAATATCTATTCTATATGAGACCTAAGGGCCACAGATTTTATGAACATTAGAGTTTGCAGTTCCCTCAGTGGACGAGTTTATTCTTCAGCGGCTGTAAGAAGTTCACTGACCCAAGGCAAGGTCACACCTGGCTCTCCAACAGGTCACCCTGACAACTGAATGATAACCGAAGTGAGCACGTTTACATTTTACAGCCTGACGTTTCCACCTAGTGGATGCTAACAGAACACGCGCGCACACAAACACACACACACACACACACACACACAGTTTCTCCCTCGTTCTATGAGGGCAAAGTGACAGAATCTACAGGCGCGACACGTCTCCATCGGCTCCTGCTCGCTCCCTAATGCTTTCATTTCCCCAGCCCCATTATGGAAGAAACCAGTCCGCGTCCTTGTGCCATTGTGCACTGGATAATTAGCTTGTGTATGTGTGTGCGCGCCCTTGATATACAGTTGACAAAGAATGTCTGTGCCTAAATGCAATAGCAGATAACTGAAAAGCTTCTGGTTAGAAGGTTAGAGACAGACCACGTTGATATTTTAAGCTGACCACATTAACAACACAGAAGCATAAAAACATTTAATGTTTTGTTTCGCAACATTTTAAAGATATTTATATATATATATATATATATATATATATATATATATATATATATATAGAGAGAGAGAGAGAGAGAGAGAGAGAGAGAGAGAGAGAGAGAGAGAGAGATAGAATGCGCACATAAACAGAAGAACTTGAGACAGTGCTTAAAGACGCACTTTCTCCTCGGTTTCTCTGGTAGATGCTGCTGTCGATAGACGCAAGTTCACTCTCAATCAAGGTCACTGATTGACTCAGAGGTAGTTAATATTTATTGTCAAACAATTAGCGCCCTGCAGTTTTTCTTTTGTGCATTTATTGATAATCGATAGCCAAATCATTTTGTTCAAACACATATTTCACACTTATGTGCACAAGTGATACCCTTCCCCAAAGTGACTCAAAAATAAAGATCGCCTGACCAACTGAATGAAGCAAGTGGATGTTTAAGAAAGAGGGTGAATGCAGTTTTACCTCGTTCGGTGTAGTCGCTCCGTTGTTCACGGAAGAGCAGCGGCTCTGTGAGCTCAGCGCCAGGTTATCCGCTCCTCTCGCTGCGTTATTTCTCGGTGTGCCGGGACTGCAAGGCTTGAGAAACATAAAGTCGCTCTTTGCAGATTCGGGCGTCAAACACACTTTGTAGCAGTAAGCTTGAGATAGATTTCCAGGATTGCTGTTTACCTCCACGCAATTCGTGGGCACTTTGGCGCCGGTGGAGATCTGCAGGTTGAGATTAGACTTTTTGAACACCTCGGCGGGCGGCTCCGTTTCAAAACTGCAGCAAGCGGCACCGAGCGAGGAGAGCGCGTAACCGCTGAGGGAGTCGCGGTCTTTGTAGCACTTCACGGCCGCCAGGACGATGATGGCCACGAGGAAGATGAGCGAGACGGTGCTCAGTGACACGATTAAATAGAGCGCGAGGTTAGACGGGGGCTGGGGGCTGAGCGAGAGGTCACCGAAGTCGGACAGCGACTCCGGCATAGAGTCCACCACCGACAGAATGATGGACACGGTGGCCGAGAGCGGCGGCTGCCCGTTGTCCTTGACAAGTATGACGAGTCTTTGCCTGATGGCATCTTTGTCTACAAAGCGACGGA